>NC_092164.1:11106669-11129169 GCF_045791955.1 Oncorhynchus clarkii lewisi | reverse complement strand
GTTACGTTGTCTTGTTAACAACAGCAGGTGGTGTAGTTACGTTGTCTTGTTAACAACAGCAGGTGGTGTAGTTACGTTGTCTTGTTAACAACAGCAGGTGGTGTGTTGTAGTTACGTTGTCTTGTTAACAACAGCAGGTGGTGTGTTGTAGTTACGTTGTCATGTTAACAACAGCAGGTGGTGTAGTTACGTTGTCATGTTAACAACAGCAGGTGGTGTGTGGTAGTTACGTTGTCTTGTTAACAACAGCAGGTGGTGTGTGGTAGTTACGTTGTCTTGTTAACAACAGCAGGTGGTGTAGTTACGTTGTCTTGTTAACAACAGCAGGTGTTGTAGTTACGTTGTCTTGTTAACAACAGCAGGTGTTGTAGTTACGTTGTCTTGTTAACAACAGCAGGTGGTGTAGTTACGTTGTCTTGCTAACAACAGCAGGTGGTGTAGTTACGTTGTCTTGTTAACAACAACAGGTGGCGTAGTTACGTTGTCTTGTTAACAACAGCAGGTGTTGTAGTTACGTTGTCTTGTTAACAACAGCAGGTGGTGTAGTTACGTTGTCTTGTTAACAACAGCAGGTGGTGTGTTGTAGTTACGTTGTCATGTTAACAACAGCAGGTGGTGTAGTTACGTTGTCATGTTAACAACAGCAGGTGGTGTGTGGTAGTTACGTTGTCTTGTTAACAACAGCAGGTGGTGTGTGGTAGTTACGTTGTCTTGTTATCAACAGCAGGTGGTGTAGTTACGTTGTCTTGTTAACAACAGCAGATGTGGTAGTTACGTTGTCTTGTTAACAACAGCAGGTGTTGTAGTTACGTTGTCTTGTTAACAACAGCAGGTGGTTTTTGGTAGTTACGTTGTCTTGTTAACAACAGCAGGTGGTGTAGTTACGTTGTCTTGTTAACAACAGCAGGTGGTGTAGTTACGTTGTCTTGTTAACAACAGCAGGTGGTGTAGTTACGTTGTCTTGTTAACAACAGCAGGTGGTGTGTTGTAGTTACGTTGTCTTGTTAACAACAGCAGGTGGTGTGTTGTAGTTACGTTGTCATGTTAACAACAGCAGGTGGTGTAGTTACGTTGTCATGTTAACAACAGCAGGTGGTGTGTGGTAGTTACGTTGTCTTGTTAACAACAGCAGGTGGTGTGTGGTAGTTACGTTGTCTTGTTAACAACAGCAGGTGGTGTAGTTACGTTGTCTTGTTAACAACAGCAGGTGTTGTAGTTACGTTGTCTTGTTAACAACAGCAGGTGTTGTAGTTACGTTGTCTTGTTAACAACAGCAGGTGGTGTAGTTACGTTGTCTTGTTAACAACAGCAGGTGGTGTAGTTACGTTGTCTTGTTTACAACAGCAGGTGTTGTAGTTACGTTGTCTTGTTAACAACAGCAGGTGTTGTAGTTACGTTGTCTTGTTAACAACAGCAGGTGTTGTAGTTACGTTGTCTTGTTAACAACAGCAGGTGGTGTGTGGTAGTTACGTTGTCTTGTTAACAACAGCAGGTGGTGTAGTTACGTTGTCTTGTTAACAACAGCAGGTGTTGTAGTTACGTTGTCTTGTTAACAACAGCAGGTGGTGTGTGGTTATGTTGTCTTGTTAACAACAGCAGATGTGGTAGTTACGTTGTCTTGTTATCAACAGCAGGTGTTGTAGTTACGTTGTCTTGTTAACAACAGCAGGGGGTGTGTGGTAGTTACGTTGTCATGTTAACAACAGCAGGTGTTGTAGTAACGGTGTCATGTTAACAACAGCAGGTGATGTGTTGTAGTTACATTGTCTTGTTAACAACAGCAGGTGTTGTAGTTACGTTGTCTTGTTAACAACAGCAGGTGGTGTAGTTACGTTGTCTTGTTATCAACAGCAGGTGTTGTAGTAACGGTGTCATGTTAACAACAGCAGGTGATGTGTTGTAGTTACATTGTCTTGTTAACAACAGCAGGTGTTGTAGTTACGTTGTCTTGTTAACAACAGCAGGTGGTGTAGTTACGTTGTCTTGTTAACAACAGCAGGTGGTGTAGTTACGTTGTCTTGTTAACAACAGCAGGTGGTGTGTGGTAGTTACATTGTCTTGTTAACAACAGCAGGTGTTGTAGTTACGTTGTCTTGTTAACAACAGCAGGTGGTGTGTGGTAGTTACGTTGTCTTGTTATCAACAGTAGGTGGTGTAGTTACGTTGTCTTGTTAACAACAGCAGATGTGGTAGTTACGTTGTCTTGTTATCAACAGCAGGTGGTGTAGTTACGTTGTCTTGTTAACAACAGCAGGTGGTGTAGTTACGTTGTCTTGTTAACAACAGCAGGTGGTGTAGTTACGTTGTCTTGTTAACAACAGCAGGTGGTGTGTTGTAGTTACGTTGTCTTGTTAACAACAGCAGGTGGTGTGTTGTAGTTACGTTGTCATGTTAACAACAGCAGGTGGTGTAGTTACGTTGTCATGTTAACAACAGCAGGTGGTGTGTGGTAGTTACGTTGTCTTGTTAACAACAGCAGGTGGTGTGTGGTAGTTACGTTGTCTTGTTAACAACAGCAGGTGGTGTAGTTACGTTGTCTTGTTAACAACAGCAGGTGTTGTAGTTACGTTGTCTTGTTAACAACAGCAGGTGTTGTAGTTACGTTGTCTTGTTAACAACAGCAGGTGGTGTAGTTACGTTGTCTTGTTAACAACAGCAGGTGGTGTAGTTACGTTGTCTTGTTAACAACAGCAGGTGTTGTACTTACGTTGTCTTGTTAACAACAGCAGGTGTTGTAGTTACGTTGTCTTGTTAACAACAGCAGGTGTTGTAGTTACGTTGTCTTGTTAACAACAGCAGGTGGTGTGTGGTAGTTACGTTGTCTTGTTAACAACAGCAGGTGTTGTAGTTACGTTGTCTTGTTAACAACAGCAGGTGGTGTAGTTACGTTGTCTTGTTAACAACAGCAGGTGGTGTGTTGTAGTTACGTTGTCATGTTAACAACAGCAGGTGGTGTAGTTACGTTGTCATGTTAACAACAGCAGGTGGTGTGTGGTAGTTACGTTGTCTTGTTAACAACAGCAGGTGGTGTGTGGTAGTTACGTTGTCTTGTTATCAACAGCAGGTGGTGTAGTTACGTTGTCTTGTTAACAACAGCAGATGTGGTAGTTACGTTGTCTTGTTAACAACAGCAGGTGGTTTAGTTACGTTGTCTTGTTAACAACAGCAGGTGGTGTAGTTACGTTGTCTTGTTAACAACAGCAGGTGGTGTAGTTACGTTGTCTTGTTAACAACAGCAGGTGGTGTGTTGTAGTTACGTTGTCATGTTAACAACAGCAGGTGGTGTAGTTACGTTGTCATGTTAACAACAGCAGGTGGTGTGTGGTAGTTACGTTGTCTTGTTAACAACAGCAGGTGGTGTGTGGTAGTTACGTTGTCTTGTTAACAACAGCAGGTGGTGTAGTTACGTTGTCTTGTTAACAACAGCAGGTGTTGTAGTTACGTTGTCTTGTTAACAACAGCAGGTGTTGTAGTTACGTTGTCTTGTTAACAACAGCAGGTGGTGTAGTTACGTTGTCTTGCTAACAACAGCAGGTGGTGTAGTTACGTTGTCTTGTTAACAACAACAGGTGGCGTAGTTACGTTGTCTTGTTAACAACAGCAGGTGTTGTAGTTACGTTGTCTTGTTAACAACAGCAGGTGGTGTAGTTACGTTGTCTTGTTAACAACAGCAGGTGGTGTGTTGTAGTTACGTTGTCATGTTAACAACAGCAGGTGGTGTAGTTACGTTGTCATGTTAACAACAGCAGGTGGTGTGTGGTAGTTACGTTGTCTTGTTAACAACAGCAGGTGGTGTGTGGTAGTTACGTTGTCTTGTTATCAACAGCAGGTGGTGTAGTTACGTTGTCTTGTTAACAACAGCAGATGTGGTAGTTACGTTGTCTTGTTAACAACAGCAGGTGTTGTAGTTACGTTGTCTTGTTAACAACAGCAGGTGGTTTTTGGTAGTTACGTTGTCTTGTTAACAACAGCAGGTGGTGTAGTTACGTTGTCTTGTTAACAACAGCAGGTGGTGTAGTTACGTTGTCTTGTTAACAACAGCAGGTGGTGTAGTTACGTTGTCTTGTTAACAACAGCAGGTGGTGTGTTGTAGTTACGTTGTCTTGTTAACAACAGCAGGTGGTGTGTTGTAGTTACGTTGTCATGTTAACAACAGCAGGTGGTGTAGTTACGTTGTCATGTTAACAACAGCAGGTGGTGTGTGGTAGTTACGTTGTCTTGTTAACAACAGCAGGTGGTGTGTGGTAGTTACGTTGTCTTGTTAACAACAGCAGGTGGTGTAGTTACGTTGTCTTGTTAACAACAGCAGGTGTTGTAGTTACGTTGTCTTGTTAACAACAGCAGGTGTTGTAGTTACGTTGTCTTGTTAACAACAGCAGGTGGTGTAGTTACGTTGTCTTGTTAACAACAGCAGGTGGTGTAGTTACGTTGTCTTGTTAACAACAGCAGGTGTTGTAGTTACGTTGTCTTGTTAACAACAGCAGGTGTTGTAGTTACGTTGTCTTGTTAACAACAGCAGGTGTTGTAGTTACGTTGTCTTGTTAACAACAGCAGGTGGTGTGTGGTAGTTACGTTGTCTTGTTAACAACAGCAGGTGGTGTAGTTACGTTGTCTTGTTAACAACAGCAGGTGTTGTAGTTACGTTGTCTTGTTAACAACAGCAGGTGGTGTGTGGTTATGTTGTCTTGTTAACAACAGCAGATGTGGTAGTTACGTTGTCTTGTTATCAACAGCAGGTGTTGTAGTTACGTTGTCTTGTTAACAACAGCAGGGGGTGTGTGGTAGTTACGTTGTCATGTTAACAACAGCAGGTGTTGTAGTAACGGTGTCATGTTAACAACAGCAGGTGATGTGTTGTAGTTACATTGTCTTGTTAACAACAGCAGGTGTTGTAGTTACGTTGTCTTGTTAACAACAGCAGGTGGTGTAGTTACGTTGTCTTGTTATCAACAGCAGGTGTTGTAGTAACGGTGTCATGTTAACAACAGCAGGTGATGTGTTGTAGTTACATTGTCTTGTTAACAACAGCAGGTGTTGTAGTTACGTTGTCTTGTTAACAACAGCAGGTGGTGTAGTTACGTTGTCTTGTTAACAACAGCAGGTGGTGTAGTTACGTTGTCTTGTTAACAACAGCAGGTGGTGTGTGGTAGTTACATTGTCTTGTTAACAACAGCAGGTGTTGTAGTTACGTTGTCTTGTTAACAACAGCAGGTGGTGTGTGGTAGTTACGTTGTCTTGTTATCAACAGTAGGTGGTGTAGTTACGTTGTCTTGTTAACAACAGCAGATGTGGTAGTTACGTTGTCTTGTTAACAACAGCAGGTGGTGTAGTTACGTTGTCTTGTTAACAACAGCAGGTGGTGTAGTTACGTTGTCTTGTTAACAACAGCAGGTGGTGTAGTTACGTTGTCTTGTTAACAACAGCAGGTGGTGTGTTGTAGTTACGTTGTCTTGTTAACAACAGCAGGTGGTGTGTTGTAGTTACGTTGTCATGTTAACAACAGCAGGTGGTGTAGTTACGTTGTCATGTTAACAACAGCAGGTGGTGTGTGGTAGTTACGTTGTCTTGTTAACAACAGCAGGTGGTGTGTGGTAGTTACGTTGTCTTGTTAACAACAGCAGGTGGTGTAGTTACGTTGTCTTGTTAACAACAGCAGGTGTTGTAGTTACGTTGTCTTGTTAACAACAGCAGGTGTTGTAGTTACGTTGTCTTGTTAACAACAGCAGGTGGTGTAGTTACGTTGTCTTGTTAACAACAGCAGGTGGTGTAGTTACGTTGTCTTGTTAACAACAGCAGGTGTTGTACTTACGTTGTCTTGTTAACAACAGCAGGTGTTGTAGTTACGTTGTCTTGTTAACAACAGCAGGTGTTGTAGTTACGTTGTCTTGTTAACAACAGCAGGTGGTGTGTGGTAGTTACGTTGTCTTGTTAACAACAGCAGGTGTTGTAGTTACGTTGTCTTGTTAACAACAGCAGGTGGTGTAGTTACGTTGTCTTGTTAACAACAGCAGGTGGTGTGTTGTAGTTACGTTGTCATGTTAACAACAGCAGGTGGTGTAGTTACGTTGTCATGTTAACAACAGCAGGTGGTGTGTGGTAGTTACGTTGTCTTGTTAACAACAGCAGGTGGTGTGTGGTAGTTACGTTGTCTTGTTATCAACAGCAGGTGGTGTAGTTACGTTGTCTTGTTAACAACAGCAGATGTGGTAGTTACGTTGTCTTGTTAACAACAGCAGGTGGTTTAGTTACGTTGTCTTGTTAACAACAGCAGGTGGTGTAGTTACGTTGTCTTGTTAACAACAGCAGGTGGTGTAGTTACGTTGTCTTGTTAACAACAGCAGGTGGTGTGTTGTAGTTACGTTGTCTTGTTAACAACAGCAGGTGGTGTGTTGTAGTTACGTTGTCATGTTAACAACAGCAGGTGGTGTAGTTACGTTGTCATGTTAACAACAGCAGGTGGTGTGTGGTAGTTACGTTGTCTTGTTAACAACAGCAGGTGGTGTGTGGTAGTTACGTTGTCTTGTTAACAACAGCAGGTGTTGTAGTTACGTTGTCTTGTTAACAACAGCAGGTGTTGTAGTTACGTTGTCTTGTTAACAACAGCAGGTGGTGTAGTTACGTTGTCTTGTTAACAACAGCAGGTGGTGTAGTTACGTTGTCTTGTTAACAACAGCAGGTGTTGTAGTTACGTTGTCTTGTTAACAACAGCAGGTGTTGTAGTTACGTTGTCTTGTTAACAACAGCAGGTGTTGTAGTTACGTTGTCTTGTTAACAACAGCAGGTGGTGTGTGGTAGTTACGTTGTCTTGTTAACAACAGCAGGTGGTGTAGTTACGTTGTCTTGTTAACAACAGCAGGTGTTGTAGTTACGTTGTCTTGTTAACAACAGCAGGTGGTGTGTGGTTATGTTGTCTTGTTAACAACAGCAGATGTGGTAGTTACGTTGTCTTGTTATCAACAGCAGGTGTTGTAGTTACGTTGTCTTGTTAACAACAGCAGGGGGTGTGTGGTAGTTACGTTGTCTTGTTAACAACAGCAGGTGTTGTAGTTACGTTGTCTTGTTAACAACAGCAGGTGTTGTAGTTACGTTGTCTTGTTAACAACAGCAGGTGGTGTAGTTACGTTGTCTTGTTAACAACAGCAGGTGGTGTAGTTACGTTGTCTTGTTAACAACAGCAGGTGTTGTAGTTACGTTGTCTTGTTAACAACAGCAGGTGTTGTAGTTACGTTGTCTTGTTAACAACAGCAGGTGTTGTAGTTACGTTGTCTTGTTAACAACAGCAGGTGGTGTGTGGTAGTTACGTTGTCTTGTTAACAACAGCAGGTGGTGTAGTTACGTTGTCTTGTTAACAACAGCAGGTGTTGTAGTTACGTTGTCTTGTTAACAACAGCAGGTGGTGTGTGGTTATGTTGTCTTGTTAACAACAGCAGATGTGGTAGTTACGTTGTCTTGTTATCAACAGCAGGTGTTGTAGTTACGTTGTCTTGTTAACAACAGCAGGGGGTGTGTGGTAGTTACGTTGTCATGTTAACAACAGCAGGTGTTGTAGTAACGGTGTCATGTTAACAACAGCAGGTGATGTGTTGTAGTTACATTGTCTTGTTAACAACAGCAGGTGTTGTAGTTACGTTGTCTTGTTAACAACAGCAGGTGGTGTAGTTACGTTGTCTTGTTAACAACAGCAGGTGGTGTAGTTACGTTGTCTTGTTAACAACAGCAGGTGGTGTGTGGTAGTTACATTGTCTTGTTAACAACAGCAGGTGTTGTAGTTACGTTGTCTTGTTAACAACAGCAGGTGTTGTAGTTACGTTGTCTTGTTATCAACAGCAGGTGGTGTAGTTACGTTGTCTTGTTAACAACAGCAGATGTGGTAGTTACGTTGTCTTGTTAACAACAGCAGGTGGTGTAGTTACGTTGTCTTGTTAACAACAGCAGGTGGTGTAGTTACGTTGTCTTGTTAACAACAGCAGGTGGTGTAGTTACGTTGTCTTGTTAACAACAGCAGGTGGTGTGTTGTAGTTACGTTGTCTTGTTAACAACAGCAGGTGGTGTGTTGTAGTTACGTTGTCATGTTAACAACAGCAGGTGGTGTAGTTACGTTGTCATGTTAACAACAGCAGGTGGTGTGTGGTAGTTACGTTGTCTTGTTAACAACAGCAGGTGGTGTGTGGTAGTTACGTTGTCTTGTTAACAACAGCAGGTGGTGTAGTTACGTTGTCTTGTTAACAACAGCAGGTGTTGTAGTTACGTTGTCTTGTTAACAACAGCAGGTGGTGTAGTTACGTTGTCTTGTTAACAACAGCAGGTGGTGTAGTTACGTTGTCTTGTTAACAACAGCAGGTGTTGTACTTACGTTGTCTTGTTAACAACAGCAGGTGTTGTAGTTACGTTGTCTTGTTAACAACAGCAGGTGTTGTAGTTACGTTGTCTTGTTAACAACAGCAGGTGGTGTGTGGTAGTTACGTTGTCTTGTTAACAACAGCAGGTGGTGTAGTTACGTTGTCTTGTTAACAACAGCAGGTGTTGTAGTTACGTTGTCTTGTTAACAACAGCAGGTGGTGTGTGGTTATGTTGTCTTGTTAACAACAGCAGATGTGGTAGTTACGTTGTCTTGTTATCAACAGCAGGTGTTGTAGTTACGTTGTCTTGTTAACAACAGCAGGGGGTGTGTGGTAGTTACGTTGTCATGTTAACAACAGCAGGTGTTGTAGTAACGGTGTCATGTTAACAACAGCAGGTGATGTGTTGTAGTTACATTGTCTTGTTAACAACAGCAGGTGTTGTAGTTACGTTGTCTTGTTAACAACAGCAGGTGGTGTAGTTGCGTTGTCTTGTTAACAACAGCAGGTGGTGTAGTTACGTTGTCTTGTTAACAACAGCAGGTGGTGTGTGGTAGTTACATTGTCTTGTTAACAACAGCAGGTGTTGTAGTTACGTTGTCTTGTTAACAACAGCAGGTGGTGTAGTTACGTTGTCTTGTTAACAACAGCAGGTGTTGTAGTTACGTTGTCTTGTTAACAACAGCAGGTGGTGTGTGGTATTTACGTTGTCTTGTTAACAACAGCAGGTGGTGTGTGGTAGTTACGTTGTCTTGTTAACAACAGCAGGTGGTGTAGTTACGTTGTCTTGTTAACAACAGCAGGTGGTGTAGTTACGTTGTCTTGTTAACAACAGCAGGTGGTGTAGTTACGTTGTCATGTTAACAACAGCAGGTGGTGTGTGGTCGTTATGTTGTCTTGTTAAGAAATCATTTCCATGGTAAATGTCCTGCACTGTTTTGAAATGAACGTCCTTAACTTCAGGGGTGGTAGGGTAGCCTAGTGGTTAGAGCGTTGGACTAGTAACCAGAAGGTTGCAAGTTCAAACCCCCGAGCTGACAAGGTACAAAAAAATCTGTCGTTCTGCCCCTGAACAGGCAGTTAACCCCACTGTTCCTGGGCTGTCATTGAAAATAAGAATTTGTTCTTAACTGACTTTTAACTGACTTTGAAAAAAGGTGATAAAGGAAAATAAGTTTATCTTATTCTGACTAAATAAATCCTAGAGAAATCTTCTAAAATATATTTGCTTTTCAAACCAAAAAACATTCCCATTTTAATTGGATAGGGTCAAAGTCAATTTAAGTCATCTTAAATAATGATGTTTATTTCTCCCTATCTAGATAAATTGTCTCTGTTAATTGTCTGGACTTGTCAGGGTTTATAGAGTCTGTTTCCAACTCACACTCTCAAACACGTAGGTCCCCTGAACGCAGCTCACTCTCCAGGCCCACTTTCCAGCTCACACTCTCAAACACGTAGGTCCCCTGAACGCAGCTCACTCTCCAGGCTCACTTTCCAGCTCACACTCTCAAACACGTAGGTCCCCTGAACGCAGCTCACTCTCCAGGCTCACTTTCCAACTCACACTCTCAAACACGTAGGTCCCCTGAACGCAGCTCACTCTCCAGGCCCACTTTCCAACTCACACTCTCAAACACATGGTTCCCCTGAACGCAGCTCACTCTCCAGACCCACTGTCCAGCTCTCACTCCAGATCCCAATCACCTGAATTCTGATCACCTGTTCACAACACCTGTATGTGATTATCACACACAATTTAGCTCAGTTCTTTGCACCTCCATCACTGTGAGGTATTGTTTGTTTTGTGAAACTCTTCTATTTGGAGCGCTGGGGTTTCCGTAGTGGTCCTCCTGTGTACGATCGTTTTCGCCTGCCTCACTAACGATGACTTCTGCCTATTCCCTGCCTGTACCTTGGTCTATTGGATTTCCTGTTATCTACCTCTTGCCTGATCTCCCGGACGATGTTGCTAGCCTAGTTCCCTGCCTGTACTGTTGGCCTTGTTGGACCCCTTGTGTATGACCTTCTGCCTTGTTGGACCCCCTGTGTATGACCTTCTGCCTTGTTGGACCCCCTGTGTATGACCTTCTGCCTGCCCCTGCCTGTACTGTTGGCCTTGTTGGACCCCCTGTGTATGACCTTCTGCCTTGTTGGACCCCCTGTGTATGACCTTCTGCCTTGTTGGACCCCCTGTGTATGACCTTCTGCCTGCCCCTGACTGTACTGTTGGCCTTGTTGGACCCCCTGTGTATGACCTTCTGCCTGCCCCTGCCTGTACTGTTGGCCTTGTTGGACCCCCTGTGTGTGACCATCTGCCTTGTTGAACCCCCTGTGTATGACCTTCTGCCTTGTTGGACCCCTTGTGTATCGGTGGGTGTACCTGAGTGTGTGTGTGTGGCTTGTGTGTGTGTGTCTTGTGTGTGCATGTGTGAGTGTAAGTGTGAGAGCGTGTGTGTGTGTTTGTCTTGTGCGCGTGTTTGTGTCTTGTGTGACTTGTGTGTGTTGTGTGTGTGAGTCTTGTCTCTGTGAGTGTGTGTGTGTGTGTGTGTGTGTGTGTGTATGTGCACTATTTATTCTGTATCTTGGCTACTTGATATGTGTTTATTTGTGTGAATGTGTGTGTGTGAATGTGTGTGTGTTTGTGAATGTGTGTGTGTCTTGTGTGTGCGTGTGTGTTGTCAGTGTTGAGTGTGTGTGTGTGTGTGTTGTCAGTGTTGAGTGTGTGAGTCTTGATCTCAGTTGGCACCATGGTATTGGGTTTATAGTAGCATATATGTGTCAGGGTGGGGGGTGGGGTGGGTGAGGGGGGGGGGGGGGGGGGGGGGGGTAGATGTGGATCGGTCCAGACAGAGGCTGTTGTACATATCATTAGTACAATCACTGGCAGTCAGGCTGACACCCTGCGTTCCTCTGGCTCTGCTCTTTCCTCCTGTCCTGGATTAGCAGGGGGGGGATACAGGGGCTGACTCTGTCCGTGTCCCCAAATGGAACACTATGCCCTACGTACTATGTAGTAAGGGGCTCTGGTCAAAAGCAGTGCACTCTACAAGGGAAAAGGGTGCGTTTGGGACGCAGGATGGTGATCCTATAGTCAGGATGAGATAGACTGCAGAATCTGGAGCTGAAACACACACACACACACCTTTAAAACACAAATGTATTTATAAAGCCCTTCTTACATCAGCTGATGTCACAAAGTGCTGTACAGAAACCCAGCCTAAAACCCCAAACAGCAAGCAATGCAGGTGTAGAAGCATGGTGGCTAGGAAAAATTACCTAGAAAGGCTAAAACCTAGGAAGAAACCTAGAGAGGAACTAGGCTATGTGGGGTGGCCAGTCCTCTTCTGGCTGTGCCAGGTAGAGAGGAACCAGGCTATGAGGTGTGGCCAGTCCTCTTCTGGCTGTACTGGGTAGAGAGGAACCAGGCTATGAGGTGTGGCCAGTCCTCTTCTGGCTGTACTGGGTAGAGAGGAACCAGGCTATGAGGGGTGACCAGTCCTCTTCTGGCTGTACTGGGTAGAGAGGAACCAGGCTCTGAGGGGTGACCAGTCCCCTTCTGGCTGTACCAGGTAGAGAGGAACCAGGCTATGAACCCACTCAAGTGGGTTGAAAGAGCACCAGTAAGCCAGGGACTCAGCCCCTGTAATAGGGTTAGAGAATCCCAGTGGAGACAGGGGAACCGGCCAGGCAGAGGCAGCAAGGGTGGTTTGTTGCTCCAGTGCCCTTTTGGCTATAGTCAGGATTCTAGAAGCCGTGTTTAGCACTAACTGAAGTTTATTTAGTCCTTTATCCTTGGTAGCCTGAAAGTAGAGCATTGCAGTAGTCTAACCTAGAAGTGACAAAAGCATGGATTAATTTTTCTGCATCATTGTTGGACAGAAAGTTTCTGATTTTTGCAATGTTACGTAGATGGAAAAAAGCTGTCCTTGAAATGGTCTTGATATGTTCGTCAAAAGAGAGATCAGGGTCCAGAGTGACGCCGAGGTCCTTCACAGTTTTATTTGAGACGACTATACAACCATCAAGATGAATTGTCAGATTCAACAGAATATCTCTTTGTTTCTTGAGACCTAGAACAAGCATCTCTGTTTTGTCCGAGTTTAAAAGTAGAAAGTTTGCAGCCATCCACTTCCTTATTGTGTCGTCCACATAGCAGTGAAAGTTAACATTATATTTCCTAATGACATCCGCAAGAGGTAAAATATATAGTGAAAACAATAGTGGTCCTGAAACGGAACCTTGAGGAACACCGAAATGTACAATTGATTAGTCAGAGGACAAACCATTCACAAGAGACAAACTTACATCTTTCCGACAGATAAGATCTAAACCAGGCCAGAACTTGTCCGTGTAGAAAACACAACTGAAATATAACAGCTGAAACACACTCCTCTAAAACACAACTGAAATATAACAGCTGAAACACACTCCTCTAAAACACAACTGAAATGGAACAGCTGAAACACACTCCTCTAAAACACAACTGAAATATAACAGCTGAAACACACTCCTCTAAAACACAACTGAAATATAACAGCTGAAACACACTCCTCTAAAACACAACTGAAATATAACAGCTGAAACACACTCCTCTAAAACACAACTGAAATATAACAGCTGAAACACACACCTATTTAGCACCACTGAAATGGAACAGCTGGAACCCACACTAGACGTGTGAAGCCCATAAACCAGCAGGTCTTGACAGAGATCATTACTGTGCAGTCGACATGTTTCATGTTGCGGTTGAGAGCCTTTGGGGATGAAAATATATTTTTGTTGTCCTGCAGATTTGGAAATGCTTGTCTTTCTGGTTTGTATCAGGTTTCAGGTATGACCCAGTTGCAGACGGTGTCAAAGGTTTTATCTTGATCTGGGTCGCGGTTGCAAATGAGAACTTGTTCTCAACTAGCCTACCTGGTTAAATAAAGGTGAAATAAATATAGAGGTGAAATAAATATCCAGCCAGGTGGGGTCAAGGTACAGAACGGCAGGCAGTCTCAGGGTCAGAGAAGGCAGAACGGTCAAAACCAGGAAGGACTAGACAACAGGAAGGAGCAGGGGAACAAACGCTGCTAGGTTTTACGAACAACACGAACTGGCAACAGACAGAGAACACAGGTATAAATACACAGGGGATAACGGGGAAGATGGACGACACCTGGAGGGGGGGAGACAAGCAGAAAGACAGGAGAAACAGATCAGGGTGTGACACGTTGGTTGGCATTAGTCAGTGACGGGAAGAGTCATTTAAGATGAGAAAGGACAATTTTACTTCTTCTCAAGAGCATGGTCTTATTTCTACTCTACCACAACTCTACTCTACCATACCTCTACCACACCTCTACTCTACCACACCTCTACTCTACCACACCTCTACTCTACAACACCTCTACTGTACCACACCTCTACTCTACCACACCTCTACTGTACCACACCTCTACCACACCTCTACTCTACCACTCCTCTACTCTACCACACCTCTACCACACCTCTCCCCCACCTCTATTCTACCACACCTCTATTCTACCACACCTCTACCACATCTCTACTCTACCACACCTCTACTCTACCACACCTCTACTCTACCACACCTCTACTCTACCACACCTCTATTCTACCACACCTCTATTCTACCACACCTCTACCACACCTCTACTCTACCACACCTCTACTCTACCACACCTCTACTCTACAGCACCTCTACTCTACCACACCTCTACCACACCTCTACTCTACCACACCTCTACTCTACCACACCTCTATTCTACCACACCTCTATTCTACCACACCTCTACTCTACCACACCTCTACTCTACCACACCTCTACTCTACCACACCTCTACTCTACAACACCTCTACTCTACCACACCTCTACTCTACCACACCTCTACTCTACCACACCTCTACTCTACCACACCTCTACCACACCTCTACTCTACCACACCTCTACTCTACCACACCTCTACTCTACCACACCTCTACTCTACCACACCTCTACCACACCTCTACTCTACCACACCTCTACTCTACCACACCTCTATTCTACCACACCTCTATTCTACCACACCTCTACTCTACCACACCTCTACTCTACCACACCTCTACTCTACCACACCTCTACTCTACAACACCTCTACTCTACCACACCTCTACTCTACCACACCTCTACTCTACCACACCTCTACTCTACCACACCTCTACTCTACCACACCTCTACCACACCTCTACTCTACCACACCTCTATTCTACCACACCTCTATTCTACCACACCTCTATTCTACCACACCTCTACTCTACCACACCTCTACTCTACCACACCTCTACTCTACCACACCTCTACTCTACCACACCTCTACTCTACCACACCTCTACTCTACCACACCTCTACTCTACCACACCTCTACCACACCTCTACTCTACAACACCTCTACTCTACCACACCTCTACTCTACCACACCTCTACCACACCTCTACTCTACCACACCTCTACTCTACCACACCTCTACTCTACCACACCTCTACTCTACCACACCTCTACTCTACCACACCTCTACCACACCTCTACTCTACAACACCTCTACTCTACCACACCTCTACTCTACCACACCTCTACCACACCTCTACTCTACCACACCTCTACTCTACCACACCTCTACTCTACCACACCTCTACTCTACCACACCTCTATTCTACCACACCTCTATTCTACCACACCTCTATTCTACCACACCTCTACTCTACCACACCTCTACTCTACCACACCTCTATTCTACCACACCTCTACTATACCACACCTCTATTCTACCACACCTCTACTCTACCACACCTCTATTCTACCACACCTCTACTCTACCACACCTCTATTCTACCACACCTCTACTCTACCACACCTCTATTCTACCACATCTCTACTCTACCACACCTCTATTCTACCACACCTCTACTCTACCACACCTCTACCACACCTCTATTCTACCACACCTCTACTCTACCACACCTCTATTCTACCACATCTCTACTCTACCACACCTCTATTCTACCACATCTCTACTCTACCACACCTCTATTCTACCACACCTCTACTCTACCACACCTCTATTCTACCACACCTCTATTCTACCACACCTCTACCACACCTCTACCACACCTCTACCACACCTCTATTCTACCACACCTCTATTCTACCACACCTCTACTCTACCACACCTCTATTCTACCACACCTCTATTCTACCACACCTCTACTCTACCACACCTCTACCACACCTCTACCACACCTCTATTCTACCACACCTCTATTCTACCACACCTCTACCACACCTCTACCACACCTCTATTCTACCACACCTCTATTCTACCACACCTCTATTCTACCACACCTCTATTCTACCACACCTCTATTCTACCACACCTCTACTCTACCACACCTCTATTCTACCACACCTCTACTCTACCACACCTCTATTCTACCACACCTCTATTCTACCACACCTCTATTCTACCACACCTCTACTCTACCACACCTCTATTCTACCACACCTCTACTCTACCACACCTCTATTCTACCACACCTCTATTCTACCACACCTCTACTCTACCACAACTCTACTCTACCACACCTCTATTCTACCACACCTCTATTCTACCACACCTCTATTCTACCACACCTCTATTCTACCACACCTCTACTCTACCACACCTCTATTCTACCACACCTCTACTCTACCACATCTCTACCACACCTCTATTCTACCACATCTCTATTCTACCACACCTCTATTCTACCACACCTCTATTCTACCACACCTCTACTCTACCACACCTCTATTCTACCACACCTCTACTCTACCACATCTCTACCACACCTCTACTCTACCACATCTCTACCACAACTCTACTCTACCACACCTCTACTGTACCACACCTCTACTCTACCACACCTCTATTCTACCACACCTCTACTCTACCACACCTCTATTCTACCACACCTCTACTCTACCACACCTCTACTCTACCACACCTCTACTCTACCACACCTCTACTCTACCACACCTCTACTCTACCACATCTCTATTCTACCACACCTCTACTCTACCACACCTCTACTCTACCACACCTCTACTCTACCACACCTCTACTCTACCACACCTCTATTCTACCACACCTCTATTCTACCACACCTCTATTCTACCACACCTCTATTCTACCACACCTCTACTCTCCAACACCTCTACTCTACCACACCTCTATTCTACCACACCTCTATTCTACCACACCTCTACCACACCTCTACTCTACCACACCTCTATTCTACCACACCTCTATTCTACCACACCTCTACCACACCTCTATTCTACCACACCTCTATTCTACCACACCTCTATTCTACCACACCTCTACTCTACCACATCTCTACCACACCTCTATTCTACCACACCTCTACTCTACCACACCTCTATTCTACCACACCTCTACTCTACCACACCTCTATTCTACCACACCTCTACTCTACCACACCTCTACTCTACCACACCTCTACTCTACCACACCTCTATTCTACCACACCTCTACTCTACCACACCTCTACTCTACCACACCTCTATTCTACCACACCTCTATTCTACCACACCTCTACCACACCTCTACTCTACCACACCTCTATTCTACCACACCTCTATTCTACCACACCTCTACTCTACCACACCTCTATTCTACCACACCTCTACTCTACCACACCTCTATTCTACCACACCTCTACTCTACCACACCTCTACTCTACCACACCTCTACTCTACCACACCTCTACTGTACCACACCTCTACCACATCTCTACTCTACCACACCTCTACTCTACCACACCTCTACTCTACCACACCTCTATTCTACCACACCTCTACTCTACCACACCTCTATTCTACCACACCTCTATTCTACCACACCTCTATTCTACCACACCTCTACTCTACCACACCTCTACCACACCTCTACTCTACCACCTCTACTCTACCACACCTCTACTGTACCACACCTCTACTCTACCACACCTCTACTCTACCACACCTCTATTCTACCACACCTCTACTCTACCACACCTCTACCACACCTCTACCACACCTCTATTCTACCACACCTCTATTCTACCACACCTCTACCACACCTCTACCACACCTCTATTCTACCACACCTCTATTCTACCACACCTCTATTCTACCACACCTCTATTCTACCACACCTCTATTCTACCACACCTCTATTCTACCACACCTCTACTCTACCACACCTCTATTCTACCACACCTCTATTCTACCACACCTCTATTCTACCACACCTCTACTCTACCACACCTCTATTCTACCACACCTCTACTCTACCACACCTCTATTCTACCACACCTCTATTCTACCACACCTCTACTCTACCACAACTCTACTCTACCACACCTCTATTCTACCACACCTCTATTCTACCACACCTCTATTCTACCACACCTCTATTCTACCACACCTCTACTCTACCACACCTCTATTCTACCACACCTCTACTCTACCACATCTCTACCACACCTCTATTCTACCACACCTCTATTCTACCACACCTCTACTCTACCACATCTCTACCACACCTCTACTCTACCACATCTCTACCACAACTCTACTCTACCACACCTCTACTGTACCACACCTCTACTCTACCACACCTCTATTCTACCACACCTCTACTCTACCACACCTCTATTCTACCACACCTCTACTCTACCACACCTCTACTCTACCACACCTCTACTCTACCACACCTCTACTCTACCACACCTCTACTCTACCACATCTCTATTCTACCACACCTCTACTCTACCACACCTCTACTCTACCACACCTCTACTCTACCACACCTCTACTCTACCACACCTCTATTCTACCACACCTCTATTCTACCACACCTCTATTCTACCACACCTCTATTCTACCACACCTCTACTCTACCACACCTCTATTCTACCACACCTCTATTCTACCACACCTCTACTCTACCACATCTCTACCACACCTCTATTCTACCACACCTCTACTCTACCACACCTCTATTCTACCACACCTCTACTCTACCACACCTCTATTCTACCACACCTCTACTCTACCACACCTCTACTCTACCACACCTCTACTCTACCACACCTCTATTCTACCACACCTCTACTCTACCACACCTCTACTCTACCACACCTCTATTCTACCACACCTCTATTCTACCACACCTCTACCACACCTCTACTCTACCACACCTCTATTCTACCACACCTCTATTCTACCACACCTCTATTCTACCACACCTCTACTCTACCACACCTCTACCACACCTCTACTCTACCACCTCTACTCTACCACACCTCTACTGTACCACACCTCTACTCTACCACACCTCTACTCTACCACACCTTTACTGTACCACACCTCTATTCTACCACACCTCTACTCTACCACACCTTTACTGTACCACACCTCTATTCTACCACACCTCTACTCTACCACACCTTTACTGTACCACACCTCTATTCTACCACACCTCTACTCTACCACACCTTTACTGTACCACACCTCTATTCTACCACACCTCTACCACATCTCTACCACACCTCTACTCTACCACACCTCTATTCTACCACACCTCTACTCTACCACACCTTTACTGTACCACACCTCTATTCTACCACACCTCTACTCTACCACACCTTTACTGTACCACACCTCTATTCTACCACACCTCTACTCTACCACACCTTTACTGTACCACACTTCTACAGAGTAAACATAATCTGTAATGTGGATTGAATGTGTTATGTGTGTTATATGTGTGCTATGTGTTATCTCTACCTACACTCTATGGGCCTGTTTACCTTGACACAGATTAAACCTGTTCCAGGATTAAAACATATTTACAACGGTTAATGTCTTCAGACACCGTTGTTTGGTCCGGAACTAGAAGTATTAATCTGTGTCTGGTAAACCAGCCCCTATTTGTTAGCAAATTACAAAATATCTTCAGCAGAGAGAGAGCCAATCACTGTGTTGTGTTGTAATCTAGCCGCTACCTTATTGGACGAGCCATGATTCACCAAACGTCTGGGTCCCCTTTCACAGCAAACACAGCATGACCCAGCTCTACATCACACTGGTCTTCTACTAGCAGAAGGTAACAGCAACAAGGTGTGGTGTTGAAGGTAACAAAAAAAAACCCACGTCTAATCTGATTTACCGGGGCGGACTGGTCCCTCTCCATAAATCCTTAATGCTTTTCGTTGTGAATTAGCTTTTCGAATAATGTTTCTCTCTGTGTTGTCAACGGGTTGTGAGTCGCGGAATAATTCACCCTGTCACTCAGAAGTATGAGCAGCACTGCCAAATCACGCTCCACCACACACAGTCAGTACGAGCAGCATCACTCTGGAGGTGTGTTTGTGTGTGTGTGTGTGCGTGTGTGTGTGTGTGTGTGTGTGTGTGTGTGTGTGTGTGTGTGTGTGTGTGTGTGTGTGTGTGTGTGTGTGTGTGTGTGTGTGTGTGTGTGTGTGTGTGTGTGTGTGTGTGTGTGTGTGTGAGACTCCAGTGGAAACCTGACAGATTAGATTCCAAGACAAAGAGAAGAAGAGAGAAAAGTGACAGTAAAAGAGAGAGAGGAATATGGAAACATCTGGACATGGCAGTACACACAGCAGGGATTCTCTCCATCTGGACATGGCAGTATACACATCAGGGATTCTCTCCATCTGGACATGGCAGTACACACAGCAAGGATTCTCTCCATCTGGACATGGCAGTACACACAGCAGGGATTCTCTCCATCTGGACATGGCAGTACACACAGCATGGATTATCTCCATCTGGACATGGCATTACACACAGCAGGGATTCTCTCCATCTGGACATGGCAGTACACACAACAGGGATTCTCTCCATCTGGACATGGCAGTACACACAGCAGGGATTTATGAGGGGACATTTCTCCATCTGGACATGGCAGTACACACAGCAAGGATTCTCTCCATCTGGACATGGCAGTACACACAACAGGGATTCTCTCCATCTGGACATGGCAGTACACACAGCAGGGATTCTCTCCATCTGGACATGGCAGTACACACAACAGGGATTCTCTCCATCTGGACATGGCAGTACACACAGCAAGGATTCTCTCCATCTGGACATGGCAGTACACACAACAGGGATACTCTCCATCTGGACATGGCAGTACAAACAGCAGGGATTCTCTCCATCTGGACATGGCAGTACACACAGCAGTGATTTATGAAGGGACATTTGTCCATCTGGACATGGCAGTACACACAGCAGTGATTCTCTCCAACTGGACATGGCAGTACACACAGCAAGGATTCTCTCCATCTGGACATGGCAGTACACACAACAGGGATTCTCTCCATCTGGACATGGCAGTACACACAGCAGGGATTCTCTCCATCTGGACATGGCAGTACACACAACAGGGATTCTCTCCATCTGGACATAGCAGTACACACAGCAAGGATTCTCTCCATCTGGACATGGCAGTACACACAACAGGGATTCTCTCCATCTGGACATGGCAGTACACACAGCAGTGATTCTCTCCATCTGGACAGGGCAGTACACACAGCAGTGATTCTCTCCATCTGGACAAGGCAGTACTCACAGCAGGGATTCTCTCCATCTGGACATGGCAGTACACACAGCAGGGATTCTCTCCATCTGAACATGGCAGTACACACAGCAGGGATTCTCTCCATCTGGACATGGCAGTACACACTGCAGTGATTTATGAAGGGATTTTTCTCCGTCTGGACATGGCAGTACACACAGCAGGGATTTATGAAGGGACATTTGTCCATCTGGACATGGCAGTACACACAGCAGGGATTCTCTCCATCTGGACATGGCAGTACACACAGCAAGGATTCTCTCCATCTGGACATGGCAGTACACACAGCAGGGATTCTCTCCATCTGGACATGGCAGTACACACAGCAGGGATTTATGAAGGGACATTTCTCCATCTGGACATGGCAGTACACACAGCAGGGATTTATGAAGGGCCATTTCTCCATCTGGACATGGCAGTACACACAGCAGTGATTCTCTCCATCTGGACATGGCAGTACACACAGCAGGGATTTATGAAGGGACATTTCTCCATCTGTTCAGAGTGAAGGAATGAAAGAGTAGTCAGACAAATGTAGAGAGTAAAGTTGAGCACGGACACATCTGGCAGTGGAACACGGTGTGCAGTGACACCGGTGTGTTGCGTCACGAACAGAAGTTCTGTGTTGCCAAGAGGAAAGAGATTAGGTAGTGGCACACACACACACACACACTCACACACAAACAGACGCACAGTCACATGCACACACACCGACACACACACACACACACACATACACACATATACACACACATATCCGATAAGATGGTGACACACGTTGACAGAGAGGAGTGATTTGTCCCTGCCACAATGCGTTGCCAAGGGAACACACACACACACACTCGCTCACTCGCTCACCCCGTCCTCTCTCTCAGCGCTAACCATACAGATTGGAGAAGAGGGAGTGAGGGAGAGGAGAGGGAGAGAGGGAGGGAGAGAGAGAGAGGGAGAGGAGAGGGAGAGGGGGAGAACAAGAGAGGGAGAGGAATAGAGGGAGAGGGAGAGGGAGAGGGAGAGGGAGAGGGAGAGGGAGAGGGAGAGGGGAGTGAGAGGGAGAGGGAGAGAGGGAAAGGCAGAGAGGGAGCAGGAGAGAGGGAGAGAGGGAGAGAGGTAAACAGGGAGAGAGGGAGAGAGCTAGACAGGGAGAAAGGGGAAACAAGGAGAGAGGGAGAGAGGTAGAGAGGGAGGGAAAACAAGTAGAGAGGGAGAGAGGTAGAGAATGATGGTAGGTGTCATTGATTGCTGCAGGGACAGAGAATGTGATTGTGACTGTGTTGTGGCGCGTGTATGTGTGTGTGTATGCATGCTGTGGTGTGTGTGTGTGCGTGTGTGTGTTGTGGTGTAGTCTGAGAAGCTCCTAGGCTAGGAGAGGTGCTTGCCGGATCCCTCCATGTCTCTGATGACTAGCAGCTGATACCTGGGCATGCTTCCCAAATGGTACCCTACTCCCTCTAACGTACACTACTTCTGAC
>NC_092164.1:11084169-11104169 GCF_045791955.1 Oncorhynchus clarkii lewisi | reverse complement strand
GGTGGGTCTAGTGGTGGGTCTAGTGGTGGGTCTACTGGTGGGTTTAGTGGTGGGTCTAGTGGTGGGTCTAGTGGTGGTGGGTCTAGTGGTGGTGGGTCTAGTGGTGGGTCTAGTGGTGGGTCTAGTGGTGGTGGGTCTAGTGGTGGTGGGTCTAGTGGTGGGTCTAGTGGTGGTGGGTCTAGTGGTGGTGGGTCTAGTGGTGGTCTAGTGGTGGGTCTAGTGGTGGGTCTAGTGGTGGTGGGTCTAGTGGTGGGTCTAGTGGTGGTTCTAGTGGTGGGTCTAGTGGTGGGTCTAGTGGTGGGTCTAGTGGTGGGTCTAGTGGTGGGTCTAGTACTGGGTCTAGTAGTGGGTCTAGTGGTGGTGGGTCTAGTGGTGGGTCTAGTGGTGGGTCTAGTGGTGGGTCTAGTGGTGGGTCTAGAGGTGGGTCTAGTGGTGGGTCTAGTGGTGGGTCTAGTACTGGGTCTAGTAGTGGGTCTAGTGGTGGTGGGTCTAGTGGTGGGTCTAGTGGTGGGTCTAGTGGTGGTGGGTCTAGGGGTGGGTCTAGAGGTGGGTCTAGTGGTGGGTCTAGTGATGGGTCTAGTACTGGGTCTAGTAGTGGGTCTAGTGGTGGTGGGTCTAGTGGTGGGTCTAGTGGTGGGTCTAGTGGTGGGTCTAGTACTGGGTCTAGTAGTGGGTCTAGTGGTGGTGGGTCTAGTGGTGGGTCTAGTGGTGGGTCTAGTGGTGGGTCTAGTGGTGGTGGGTCTAGGGGTGGGTCTAGAGGTGGGTCTAGTGGTGGGTCTTCTGGTGGGTTTATTGGTGGGTCTAGTGGTGGTTCTAGTGGTGGTGGGTCTAGTGGTGGTTCTAGTGGTGGTGGGTCTAGTGGTGGTGGGTCTAGTGGTGGGTCTACTGGTGAGTCTAGTGGTGGTGGGTCTAGTGGTGGTGGGTCTAGTGGTGGGTCTAGTGGTGGGTCTAGTGGTGGGTCTACTGGTGGGTCTAGTGGTGGTGGGTCTAGTGGTGGTGGGTCTAGTGGTGGGTCTAGTGGTGGTGGGTCTAGTGGTGGGTCTAGTGGTGGTGGGTCTAGAGGTGGGTCTAGTGGTGGTGGGTCTAGTGGTGGTGGGTCTAGTGGTGGGTCTAGTGGTGGGTCTACTGGTGGGACTAGTGGTGGTGGGTCTAGTGGTGGTGAGTCTAGTGGTGGTGGGTCTAGTGGTGGGTCTAGTGGTGGGTCTAGTGGTGGGTCTAGTGGTGGTGGGTCTAGTGGTGGGTCTAGTGGTGGGTCTAGTGGTGGGTCTACTGGTGGGTCTAGTGGTGGTTCTATTGGTGGTGGTTCTAGTGGTGGTGGGTCTAGTGGTGGTGGGTCGAGTGGTGGGTCTAGTGGTGGGTCTAGTGGTGGGTCTAGTGGTGGTGGGTCTAGTGGTGGGTCTAGTGGTGGGTCTAGTGGTGGGTCTACTGGTGGGTTTAGTGGTGGGTCTAGTACTGGGTCTAGTAGTGGGTCTAGTGGTGGTGGGTCTAGTGGTGGGTCTAGTGGTGGGTCTAGTGGTGGGTCTAGTGGTGGTGGGTCTAGGGGTGGGTCTAGAGGTGGGTCTAGTGGTGGGTCTTCTGGTGGGTTTATTGGTGGGTCTAGTGGTGGTTCTAGTGGTGGTGGGTCTAGTGGTGGTTCTAGTGGTGGTGGGTCTAGTGGTGGTGGGTCTAGTGGTGGGTCTACTGGTGAGTCTAGTGGTGGTGGGTCTGGTGGTGGTGGGTCTAGTGGTGGGTCTAGTGGTGGGTCTAGTGGTGGGTCTACTGGTGGGTCTAGTGGTGGTGGGTCTAGTGGTGGTGGGTCTAGTGGTGGGTCTAGTGGTGGTGGGTCTAGTGGTGGGTCTAGTGGTGGTGGGTCTAGAGGTGGGTCTAGTGGTGGTGGGTCTAGTGGTGGTGGGTCTAGTGGTGGGTCTAGTGGTGGGTCTACTGGTGGGACTAGTGGTGGTGGGTCTAGTGGTGGTGAGTCTAGTGGTGGTGGGTCTAGTGGTGGGTCTAGTGGTGGGTCTAGTGGTGGGTCTAGTGGTGGTGGGTCTAGTGGTGGGTCTAGTGGTGGGTCTAGTGGTGGGTCTACTGGTGGGTCTAGTGGTGGTTCTATTGGTGGTGGTTCTAGTGGTGGTGGGTCTAGTGGTGGTGGGTCGAGTGGTGGGTCTAGTGGTGGGTCTAGTGGTGGTGGGTCTAGTGGTGGGTCTAGTGGTGGGTCTAGTGGTGGGTCTACTGGTGGGTTTAGTGGTGGGTCTAGTGGTGGGTCTAGTGGTGGTGGGTCTAGTGGTGGTGGGTCTAGTGGTGGGTCTAGTGGTGTGTCTAGTGGTGGGTCTAGTGGTGGTGGGTCTAGTGGTGGGTCTAGTGGTGGGTCCAGTAGTGGGTCTAGTGGTGGGTCTAGTCGTGGTGGGTCTAGTGGTGGTGGGTCTAGTGGTGGGTCTAGTGGTGGTGGGTCTAGTGGTGGGTCTAGTGGTGGGTCTAGTGGTGGTGGGTCTAGTGGTGGTGGGTCTAGTGGTGGGTCTAGTGGTGGTGGGTCTAGTGGTGGGTCTAGTGGTGGGTCTAGTGGTGGTGGGTCTAGTGGTGGTGGGTCTAGTGGTGGGTCTAGTGGTGGGTCTAGTGGTGGGTCTAGTGGTGGTGGGTCTAGTGGTGGTGGGTCTAGTGGTGGGTCTAGTGGAGGGTCTAGTGGTGGGTCTAGTGGTGTTGGGTCTAGTGGTGATGGGTCTAGTGGTGGGTCTATTGGTGGGTCTAGTGGTGGGTCTAGTGGTGGGTCTATTGGTGGTGGTTCTAGTGGTGGTGGGTCTAGTGGTGGTGGGTCGAGTGGTGGGTCTAGTGGTGGGTCTAGTGGTGGTGGGTCTAGTGGTGGGTCTAGTGGTGGGTCTAGTGGTGGGTCTACTGGTGGGTTTAGTGGTGGGTCTAGTGGTGGGTCTAGTGGTGGTGGGTCTAGTGGTGGGTCTAGTGGTGTGTCTAGTGGTGGGTCTAGTGGTGGTGGGTCTAGTGGTGGGTCTAGTGGTGGGTCCAGTAGTGGGTCTAGTGGTGGGTCTAGTCGTGGTGGGTCTAGTGGTGGTGGGTCTAGTGGTGGGTCTAGTGGTGGTGGGTCTAGTGGTGGGTCTAGTGGTGGGTCTAGTGGTGGTGGGTCTAGTGGTGGTGGGTCTAGTGGTGGGTCTAGTGGTGGGTCTAGTGGTGGGTCTAGTGGTGGTGGGTCTAGTGGTGGTGGGTCTAGTGGTGGGTCTAGTGGTGGGTCTAGTGGTGGGTCTAGTGGTGTTGGGTCTAGTGGTGATGGGTCTAGTGGTGGGTCTATTGGTGGGTCTAGTGGTGGGTCTAGTGGTGGGTCTATTGGTGGTGGGTCTAGTGGTGGGTCTAGTGGTGGTTCTAGTGGTGGGTCTATTGGTGGTGGGTCTAGTGGTGGGTCTAGTGGTGGTTCTAGTGGTGGGTCTAGTGGTGGGTCTAGTGGTGGTTCTAGTGGTGGGTCTAGTGGTGGGTCTAGTGGTGGGTCTAGTGGTGGGTCTAGTGGTGGGTCTAGTGGTGGGTCTAGTACTGGGTCTAGTAGTGGGTCTAGTGGTGGTGGGTCTAGTGGTGGGTCTAGTGGTGGGTCTAGTGGTGGGTCTAGTGGTGGGTCTAGAGGTGGGTCTAGTGGTGGGTCTAGTGGTGGGTCTAGTACTGGGTCTAGTAGTGGGTCTAGTGGTGGTTCTAGTGGTGGGTCTAGTGGTGGGTCTAGTGGTGGGTCTAGTGGTGGGTCTAGTGGTGGGTCTAGTGGTGGGTCTAGTACTGGGTCTAGTAGTGGGTCTAGTGGTGGTGGGTCTAGTGGTGGGTCTAGTGGTGGGTCTAGTGGTGGGTCTAGTGGTGGGTCTAGTGGTGGGTCTAGTGGTGGGTCTAGTGGTGGTTCTAGTGGTGGTTCTAGTGGTGGGTCTAGTGGTGGGTCTAGTGGTGGGTCTAGTGGTGGGTCTAGTGGTGGGTCTAGTGGTGGGTCTAGTGGTGGGTCTAGTGGTGGGTCTAGTAGTGGGTCTAGTGGTGGTGGGTCATTCATGAAAATACGTGGCGCAGTGAGCCTCTGGTCTGTTGGGGGGCCGATTGATACGTCAACGTTGTTGAGCGAATCAGGAACAAGGTGAAGAAGCGCTGCGTTACTTCTATGAGTACTGAGATAACTCTCTAGGAACCTCAGTGACTGGTCCAGAAGGATTCAACCAAACACCATATGCCAAACAACAACGTAACGGACGGTAAACAGCCAATCACCATATGCCAAACAACAACGTAACGGACGGATAAACAACCAAACACCATATGCCAAACAACAACGAAAAGGATAAACAACCAAACACCATATGCCAAACAACAACGTGGCAGACGGTAAACAACCAAACACCATATGCCAAACAACAACATAACGGACGGTAAACAACCAAACACCATATGTCAAACAACAACGTAACGGATAAACAACCAAACACCATATGCCAAACAACAACGAAAAGGATAAACAACCAAACACCATATGCCAAACAACAACGTGGCGGACGGTAAACAACCAAACACCATATGCCAAACAACAACGTAACGGACGGATAAACAACCAAACACCATATGCCAAACAACAACGAAAAGGATAAACAACCAAACACCATATGCCAAACAACAACGAAAAGGATAAACAACCAAACACCATATGTCAAACAACAACGTAACGGATAAACAACCAAACACCATATGCCAAACAACAACGTGGCGGACGGTAAACAACCAAACACCATATGCCAATCAACAACGTAACGGATAAACAACCAAACACCATATGCCAAACAACAACGAAAAGGATAAACAACCAAACACCATATGCCAAACAACAACGTGGCAGACGGTAAACAACCAAACACCATATGCCAATCAACAACGTAACGGACGGTAAACAGCCAAACACCATATGCCAAACAACAACGTAACGGACGGTAAACAGCCAAACACCATATGCCAAACAACAACTTAACAGACGGTAAACAACCAAACACCATATGCCAAACAACAACGTAACGGACGGTAAACAGCACACACACACACTGACAGTCAAGGC
Source organism: Oncorhynchus clarkii lewisi (assembly GCF_045791955.1). Lineage (NCBI taxonomy): Eukaryota > Metazoa > Chordata > Actinopteri > Salmoniformes > Salmonidae > Oncorhynchus > Oncorhynchus clarkii. The sequence continues at coordinate 11,099,128 of NC_092164.1, read as the reverse complement.
CGTCACGGGCCAGTGTCCAATCCTCCAATCAGAATGCCACGTTCCTGACCTTTATGTGTGTGAGTGAAACAGCGAGACAGACAGCCACACAGACAGGCAGCCAGCCACACAGACAGACAGACAGACAGCCACACAGACAGACAGACAGCCACACAGACAGGCAGCCAGCCACACAGACAGACACAAGGCCTATTTCTTGACCTAAACGCTTTCTGGAGAGGCATCTGTGGTGTCCTAACCAGTATGGCAGCATCCACTCTCTCTCTGTCTCTGTCTCTCTCTGTCTCTCTCTCTCTCTCTCTCTCTCTCTCTCTCTCTCTCTCTCTGTCTCTCTCTCTCTCTCTCTCTCTCTCTCTCTGTCTTTCTCTGTCTATCGCTATTTCAGTCTCTCTCTCTCTCTCTCTCTCTCTCTCTCTCTCTCTCTCTCTCTGTCTCCCTTTCTGTCTCTCTCTCTCTCTCTCTCCCTCTCTCCCTCTGTCTGTCTCGCTCTCTCTCTGTCTCCCTTTCTGTCTCTCTATCTCTCTCTCTGCCTGTCTCTCTCTCTGTCTTGCTCTCTGTCTACCTCTGTCTCTTTCAGTCTCTCTGTCTCTTTAAGTCTCTCTGTCTCCCTTTCTGTCTCTCTGTCTATCTCTCTCTCTTTCTGTCTCTCTCTGTCTATTTCTCTCTCTCTCTGTCTCTCTCGCTTTGTCTCTCTGTATCTGTCTGTATCTCAATTCAATTTCATTTTAAGGGCTTTGTTGGCATGGGAAACGTATGTTTACATTGTCAAAGCAAGTAGAATACATAATAAACAGAAGTGAAATAAACAATAAAACAGAAAACATTACACTCACAGAAGTTCCCAAAATATTCAAGACATTTCAAATGTCATATTATGTCTATATACAGTTTTTGTAACGATGTGCAAATAGTTAAAGTACAAAAATGGGAAAATAAATCAACATAAATATCGGTTGTATTTACACTGATGTTTGTTCTTCACTGGTTGCCCTTTTCTTGTGGCAGCAGGTCAACGTGTTTGAACACTGTGATATTTCACCCAGTCGATGTTGGAGTTCACCGAAATTGGATTTGTTTTGGAATTCTTTGTGGGTCTGAGATACATTTTTTTGTCTCTAACATGGTTCTACATTTGGCAGGAGGTTGGGAAGTGCATCTCAGTTTCCACCTCATTTTGTGGGCAGTGGTGCACATAGCCTGTCTTCTCTTGAGAGCCATGTCGGCCTACGGCGGCCTTTCTCAATAGCAAGGCTATGCTCACTGAGTCTGTACATAGTCAAAGCTTTCCTTTAGTTTGGGTCAGTCACAGTGTACTCCACTGTACTCCACTCCACTGTGTACTCTCTGTTTAGGGTCAAATAGCATTCTAGTTTGCTCTGTTTTTTTGTTAATTCTTTCCAATGTGACAAGTAATTATCTTTTTGTTTTCTCATGATTTGGTTGGGTCTAATTGTGCTGTTGTCCTGGGGCTCTGTGGGGTGTGTTTGTGTTTGTGAACAGAGCCCCAGGACCAGCTTGCTCAGGGGACTCTTCCCCAGGTTTGTCTCTTGGGTGATGGCTTTGTTATGGAAGGTTTGGGAATCGCTTCCTTTTAGGTGGTTGTAGAATTTAACAGCTCTTTTCTGGATTTTGATAATTAGCAGGTTAAGTCATATTTCTGCTCTGCCTGCATTATCCTGAGTGGTGAAGCGGTCTAAGGCATCACTACAGACCCTGGTTCGAATCCAGGCTGTATCACAACCGGCCCAGTGTTTTCCCGGTTCGGCCATCAATGTACATAAGAACTTGTTCTTAACCTGACTAGTTAAATAAAGGTTACATACATTGAAATGTTGATAATTAGTGGGTAATTCTGCTCTGCATGCATTATTTGATGTTGACCTTTTCTCTCTCTCTCTCTCTCTCTCTCTCTCTCTCTCTCTCTCTCTCTCTCTCTCTCTCTCTCTCTCTCTCTCTCTCTCTCTCTCTCTCTCTCTCTCGCTCTCTCTCTCTCTCTTTCTCTCTCTCTCTCTCTCTCTCTCTGTCACTCTCTCTCTCTCTCTCTCTCACTCTCTCTCTCTCCCTCTCTCTCTCTCTCTCTCTCTCTGTCCCTCTCCCAGCTTGCTTAGGGGACTCTTCTTCACGTTCATCTCTCTGTAGGTGATGTTATGGAATAATTGGGTTTTGATAATTTTGATAATTAGGGGGTATCGGCCTAATTCTGCTCTGCATGCATTATTTGATGTTGTACACAGAGGATGTATTTGCAGAATTCTGCGTGCAGAGTCTCAATTTGGTGTTTGTCCCATTTTGTGAATTCTTGGTTAGTGAGCGGACCCCAGACCTCACAACCATAAAGATCAATGGGTTCTATAACTGATTCAAGTATTTTTAGCCAGATCCTAATTGGTATTTTGAATTTTATGTTCCTTGTGATGGCATAGAAGACCCTTCTTGCCTTGTCTGAGGCTTCAGTGTGTTAGTAGAACAGGTTTGTGAACTCATCCCCAGGACCAGCTGGATGAGGGGGCTGATGCTTCAGTGTGTTAGTAGAACAGGTTTGTGAACTCAGGACCAGCTGGATCAGGGGACTGAGGCTTCAGTGTGTTAGTAGAACAGGTTTGTGAACTCATCCCCAGGACCAGCTGCATGAGGGGACTATTTTCTCTGCTCAGCTCTTGGCATTGCAGGGCTTGGTAATGACATGAGAGGAGGAGTACTGTACACACTATAATATTTCACATATTTCTAGTTTTTATTAGTAGTGGATATTGGCCTAATTCTTCCCAGCATGCATTGTTTGTAGTTTTCCTCTGGACATGTAGGAGAATCTGACAGAACTCATGCAGGATGCATGCAGGGTTTCAATGGGGTGTTTGTCCCATTGGGTGACATCTTGTTTTGTAAGTGGACCCCCACACCTCGCTGCCATAAAGTGAAATTGGTTCAATGACACATTCCATTCGTTTTAGCCTGAATTTTATAGGTATTTAAATTTGTTTGAATTCGTTTTTTTAATAGCGTAGAATGCCCTGCGTGCTTTCTCTCTCAGTTTGTTCACGGCATCGTTAAGGTGTCCAGTTGAGCTTATCTTAAACCTAAGTAATTGTAGTGTGTACAGTATTCTATATATTTAAACCTCAGTAATTGTAGTGTGTACAGTACTCTATATATTTTGTACCAATTGAGAACTTTGGTCTAATTCAATGAGATCTGGATCTTCTCTGGAAAATCATTATTTTAGTATTTTTGGGGGTTTACTGCCAGGGCCCAGGTCTGGCAGTACTGCTCTAGCAGGTCCAGGCTCTGCTGTAGGCCATGTGCTGTGGGGGTTTACTGCCAGGGCCCAGGTCTGACAGTACCGCTCTAGCAGGTCCAGGCTCTGCTGTAGGCCATGTGCTGTGGGGGTTTACTGCCAGGGCCCAGATCTGAAAGTACCGCTCTAGCAGGTCCAGGCTCTGCTGTAGGCCATGTGCTGTGGGGGTTTACTGCCAGGGCCCAGGTCTGACAGTACTGCTCTAGCAGGTCCAGGCTCTGCTGTAGGCCTTCTGCTGTGGGTGACAGCAGGCATAGGTCCTCTGCGGAGAGGGAGGAGGGAGGGGAGAGAGGTAGGAGGGGAGAGAGGGAGGGGAGAGTGAGGAGGGGAGAGAGAGATGGAGGAGGGGAGAGAGGGAGGGGAGAGAGGGAGAGAGGAGGGAGGGGAGAGGGAGGAGAGAGGGGAGAGAGGGAGAGGGGGGAGAGAGGGAAGGAGGAGGGAGGTGAGAGATGGAGGAGGAGAGAGAGGGAGGAGGGAGGGGAGAGAGGGAGGAGGGAGGGGACAGAGGGAGGAGGGAGGGAGGGGAGAGAGGGAGGAAGGAGGGGAGAGAGAGAGGAGGGAGGGGAGAGAGGGAGGAGGGGAGAGAGGGAGGGGAAGGGGAGAGAGGGAGGGAGGAGGGAGGGGAGAGATGGAGGAGGGGAGGGAGGGGAGAGAGGGAGGGAGGAGGGAGGGAGGGGAGAGTGAGGAGGGAGGGGAGAGAGGGAGGAGGGGAGGGAGGGAGGTGAGAGATGGAGGAGGGAGGAGGGAGGGGAGAGAGGGAGGAGGGAGGAGGGAGGGGAGAGAGGGAGGAGGGAGGGGAGAGAGGGAGGAGGGGAGGGAGGGAGGTGAGAGATGGAGGAGGGAGGAGGGAGGGGAGAGAGGGAGGAGGGAGGTGAGAGAGGGAGGAGGGAGGAGGGAGGGGAGAGAGGGAGGAGGGAGGAGGGAGGGGAGAGAGGGAGGAGGGAGGAGGGAGGGGAGAGAGGGAGGAGGGAGGAGGGAGGGGAGAGAGGGAGGAGGGAGGGGAGACAGGGAGGAGGGAGGGGAGACAGGGAGGAGGGAGGGGAGAGAGGGAGGAGGGAGGGGAGACAGGGAGGAGGGAGGGGAGAGAGGGAGGAGGGAGGAGGGAGGGGAGAGAGGGAGGAGGGAGGGGAGAGAGGGAGGAGGGAGGAGGGAGGGAAGAGCAGGAATTTAACCTGTGGAGACTACCACCAGGGGCTCAGGATTTATATAGAAAATAATCAAATGCTGTTTTGGAAGTCGATAAAGGAAGTGTATATTTTGGTATTATTTTGAGGGACATGTTTATCTATCAGGATGTGTAGGGTGTAAATATGATCAGTCGTATGATGCTCTGGTATAAATACAATTTGGTTTTGGATGGAGGATGGATGGATGGATGGATGGATGGATGGATGGATGGATGGATGGATGGATGGATGGAGGATGGATGATGGATGATGGATGGATGATGGATGGAGGATGGATGGATTGGTTGGATCGATGGATGATGGATGGAGGATGGATGGATTGGTTGGATCGATGGATGATGGATGGAGGATGGCTGGATGGATGGATGATGGATGGAGGATGGATGGATGGATGGATGATGGATGGAGGATGGATGGATGGATGGATGATGGATTGAGGATGGATGGATGGATGATGGATGGATGATGGATGGAGGATGGATGGATTGGTTGGATCGATGGATGATGGATGGAGGATGGCTGGATGGATGGATGATGGATGGAGGATGGATGGATGGATGGATGATGGATGGAGGATGGATGGATGGATGATGGATGGAGGATGGATGGATGGATGATGGATGGATGATGGATGGAGGATGGATGGATTGGTTGGATCGATGGATGATGGATGGAGGATGGATTGATTGGTTTGATCGATTGGTGATTGATGGAGGATGGATGGATTGGTTGGATCGATGGATGATGGATGGAGGATGGCTGGATGGATGGATGATGGATGGAGGATGGATGGATGGATGGATGATGGATGGAGGATGGATGGATGGATGGATGATGGATGGAGGATGGATGGATGGATGATGGATGGAGGATGGATGGATTGGTTGGATTGATGGATGATGGATGGAGGATGGCTGGATGGATGGATGATGGTTGGATGGATGGAGGATGGATGGATGGATGATGGATGGAGGATGGATGGATTGGTTGGATCGATGGATGATGGATGGAGGATGGCTGGATGGATGGATGATGGTTGGATGGATGGATGGATGAATGGATGATGGTTGGATGGATGGCTGGATGGATGGATGATGGTTGGATGGATGGATGGATGAATGGATGATGGTTGGATGGATGGCTGGATGAATGGATGATGGTTGGATGGATGGATGGATGGATGGATGGATGATGGTTGGATGGATGGCTGGATGGATGGATGATGGTTGGATGGATGGCTGGATGAATGGATGATGGTTGGATGGATGGCTGGATGATGGTTGGATGGATGGCTGGATGGATGGATGATGGTTGGATGGATGGCTGGATGGATGGATGATGGTTGGATGGATGGATGGTGTTTTTGTTTAGTTTTCATCAACAGCAGAGGGAGAGGAAGATACGATACACCTCATTGACTCCCTCTCATTATTGGGATTGCTCAGTCACACGCAGGTCGCAAGCTTCTTCAAGATCAGTTTATTGTTGTTATGGATATGGCACTGTGTTTGAGACTAATAACAATGATGGAGAGAGAGAAAGAGAGTGTGAGAGAGAGACCCATGGAGACAGAGAGAGAGACAGAGAGACCAAGAGAGAGACAGAGAGAGAGAGCGAGACAGAGAGAGAAAGAGAGAGAGAGAGAGGGAGAGGCAGAGAGAGAGAGAGACAGAGAGAGAGAGAGAGAGAGAGAGAGAGAGAGAACAAAAGAGGGAACGTTCTGTAATGTCATTAAGCTAGTGTGTGTGTGTGTGTGTGTGTGTGTGTGTGTGTGTGTGTGTGTGTGTGTGTGTGTGTGTGTGTGTGTGTGTGTGTGTGTGTGTGTGTGTGTGTGCGTGTGTGTGTGTTACTGTCGTGAAACCTTCTATTCTGCTAGACTACAGTGACTACACCTCTAACTCTTGCCTCACTAGTCGACGTCTGTCTGTGGTCAACGGTCTTCCTGAAAGCCATTCATTAATAAAATCATCCATTAGTGAGACAGACAGAAAGTGTCTATGTCCCAAATAGAACCCTGCTTCCTCTATATTGCCCTACTTTAGACTAGTGCCGCTAGGTCCCTAGTTGTTTTGACTAGAGCCCCATGGTCCCTAGTTGTTTTCACTAGAGTCCCCAGGTCCCTAGTTGTTTTCACCAGAGCCCTTAGGTCCCTAGTTGTTTTGACTAGAGCCCTAGGTCCCTAGTTGTTTTCACCAGAGTCCCCAGGTCCCTAGTTGTTTTCACCAGAGCCCCTAGATCCCTAGTTGTTTTGACTAGAGTCTCTAGGTCCCTAGTTGTTTTCACCAGAGTCCCCAGGTCCCTAGTTGTTTTGACTAGAGTCTCTAGGTCCCTAGTTGTTTTCACCAGAGTCCCTAGGTCCCTAGTTGTTTTCACCAGAGCCCCTAGGTCCCTAGTTGTTTTGACTAGAGTCCCAAGGTCCCTAGTTGTTTTGACTAGAGTCCCTAGGTCCCTAGTTGTTTTTTACCAGAGCGCCTAGGTCCCTAGTTGTTTTGACTAGAGTCCCAAGGTCCCTAGTTGTTTTGACTAGAGTCCCTAGGTCCCTAGTTGTTTTGACTAGAGTCCCTAGTTGTTTTGACCAGAGTCCCCAGGTCCCTAGTTGTTTTGTCCAGAGTCCCAAGGTCCCTATTTGTTTTGTCCAGAGTCCCTAGGTCCCTAGTTGTTTTGACTAGAGTCCCTAGTTGTTTTCACCAGAGTCCCTAGGTCCCTAGTTGTTTTGACCAGAGTCCCTAAGTCCCTAGTTGTTTTGACTTTAGTCCCTAGTTGTTTTGATCAGAGTCCCTGGGTCCCTAGTTGTGTTGACCAGAGTCCCTAGGTCCCTAGTTGTTTTGGCCAGAGTCCCTAGGTCCCTAGTTGTTTTGACTAGAGTCCCTAGTTGTTTTGACCAGAGTCCCTGGGTCCCTAGTTGTTTTGACTAGAGTCCCTAGTTGTTTTGACTGGAGTCCCTAGGTCCCTAGTTGTTTTGACTAGAGTCCCTAGTTGTTTTGACTGGAGTCCCTAGGTCCCTTGTTGTTTTGACTGGAGTCCCTAGGTCCCTTGTTGTTTTGACTAGAGTCCCTAGTTGTTTTGACCAGAGTCCCTAGGTCCCTAGTTGTTTTGACTAGAGTCCCTAGTTGTTTTGACCAGAGTCCCTAGGTCCCTAGTTGTTTTGACCAGAGTCCCTAGGTCCCTAGTTGTTTTGGCCAGAGTCCCTAGGTCCCTAGTTGTTTTGACTAGAGTCCCTAGGTCCCTAGTTGTTTTGACTAGAGTCCCTAGTTGTTTTGACCAGAGTCCCTAGGTCCCTAGTTGTTTTGACTAGAGTCCCTAGTTGTTTTGACCAGAGTCCCTAGGTCCCTAGTTGTTTTGACCAGAGTCCCTAGGTCCCTAGTTGTTTTGGCCAGAGTCCCTAGGTCCCTAGTTGTTTTGACTAGAGTCCCTAGGTCCCTAGTTGTTTTGACTAGAGTCCCTAGTTTTTTTGACCAGAGTCCCTAGGTCCCTAGTTGTTTTGACCAGAGTCCCTAGGTCCCTAGTTGTTTTGGCCAGAGTCCCTAGGTCCCTAGTTGTTTTGACTAGAGCCCCTAGTTGTTTTGACCAGAGTCCCTAGGTCCCTAGTTGTTTTGACTAGAGTCCCTAGTTGTTTTGACCAGAGTCCCTAGGTCCCTAGTTGTTTTGACCAGAGTCCCTAGGTCCCTAGTTGTTTTGGCCAGAGTCCCTAGGTCCCTAGTTGTTTTGACTAGAGTCCCTAGGTCCCTAGTTGTTTTGACTAGAGTCCCTAGTTGTTTTCACCAGAGTCCCTAGGTCCCTAGTTGTTTTCACCAGAGCCCCTAGGTCCCTAGTTGTTTTGACTAGAGTCCCAAGGTCCCTAGTTGTTTTGACTAGAGTCCCTAGGTCCCTAGTTGTTTTTTACCAGAGCGCCTAGGTCCCTAGTTGTTTTGACTAGAGTCCCAAGGTCCCTAGTTGTTTTGACTAGAGTCCCTAGGTCCCTAGTTGTTTTGACTAGAGTCCCTAGTTGTTTTGACCAGAGTCCCCAGGTCCCTAGTTGTTTTGTCCAGAGTCCCAAGGTCCCTAGTTGTTTTGTCCAGAGTCCCTAGGTCCCTAGTTGTTTTGACTAGAGTCCCTAGTTGTTTTCACCAGAGTCCCTAGGTCCCTAGTTGTTTTGACCAGAGTCCCTAAGTCCCTAGTTGTTTTGACTTTAGTCCCTAGTTGTTTTGATCAGAGTCCCTGGGTCCCTAGTTGTGTTGACCAGAGTCCCTAGGTCCCTAGTTGTTTTGGCCAGAGTCCCTAGGTCCCTAGTTGTTTTCACCAGAGCCCCTAGGTCCCTAGTTGTTTTGACTAGAGTCCCAAGGTCCCTAGTTGTTTTGACTAGAGTCCCTAGGTCCCTAGTTGTTTTTTACCAGAGCGCCTAGGTCCCTAGTTGTTTTGACTAGAGTCCCAAGGTCCCTAGTTGTTTTGACTAGAGTCCCTAGGTCCCTAGTTGTTTTGACTAGAGTCCCTAGTTGTTTTGACCAGAGTCCCCAGGTCCCTAGTTGTTTTGTCCAGAGTCCCAAGGTCCCTAGTTGTTTTGTCCAGAGTCCCTAGGTCCCTAGTTGTTTTGACCAGAGTCCCTAAGTCCCTAGTTGTTTTGACTTTAGTCCCTAGTTGTTTTGATCAGAGTCCCTGGGTCCCTAGTTGTGTTGACCAGAGTCCCTAGGTCCCTAGTTGTTTTGGCCAGAGTCCCTAGGTCCCTAGTTGTTTTGACTAGAGTCCCTAGTTGTTTTGACCAGAGTCCCTGGGTCCCTAGTTGTTTTGACTAGAGTCCCTAGTTGTTTTGACTGGAGTCCCTAGGTCCCTAGTTGTTTTGACTAGAGTCCCTAGTTGTTTTGACTGGAGTCCCTAGGTCCCTTGTTGTTTTGACTGGAGTCCCTAGGTCCCTTGTTGTTTTGACTAGAGTCCCTAGTTGTTTTGACCAGAGTCCCTAGGTCCCTAGTTGTTTTGACTAGAGTCCCTAGTTGTTTTGACCAGAGTCCCTAGGTCCCTAGTTGTTTTGACCAGAGTCCCTAGGTCCCTAGTTGTTTTGGCCAGAGTCCCTAGGTCCCTAGTTGTTTTGACTAGAGTCCCTAGGTCCCTAGTTGTTTTGACTAGAGTCCCTAGTTGTTTTGACCAGAGTCCCTAGGTCCCTAGTTGTTTTGACTAGAGTCCCTAGTTGTTTTGACCAGAGTCCCTAGGTCCCTAGTTGTTTTGACCAGAGTCCCTAGGTCCCTAGTTGTTTTGGCCAGAGTCCCTAGGTCCCTAGTTGTTTTGACTAGAGTCCCTAGGTCCCTAGTTGTTTTGACTAGAGTCCCTAGTTTTTTTGACCAGAGTCCCTAGGTCCCTAGTTGTTTTGACCAGAGTCCCTAGGTCCCTAGTTGTTTTGGCCAGAGTCCCTAGGTCCCTAGTTGTTTTGACTAGAGTCCCTAGTTGTTTTGACCAGAGTCCCTAGGTCCCTAGTTGTTTTGACTAGAGTCCCTAGTTGTTTTGACCAGAGTCCCTAGGTCCCTAGTTGTTTTGACCAGAGTCCCTAAGTCCCTAGTTGTTTTGACTTTAGTCCCTAGTTGTTTTGATCAGAGTCCCCAGGTCCCTAGTTGTTTTGACTAGAGTCTCTAGGTCCCTAGTTGTTTTCACCAGAGTCCCTAGGTCCCTAGTTGTTTTCACCAGAGCCCCTAGGTCCCTAGTTGTTTTGACTAGAGTCCCAAGGTCCCTAGTTGTTTTGACTAGAGTCCCTAGGTCCCTAGTTGTTTTTTACCAGAGCGCCTAGGTCCCTAGTTGTTTTGACTAGAGTCCCAAGGTCCCTAGTTGTTTTGACTAGAGTCCCTAGGTCCCTAGTTGTTTTGACTAGAGTCCCTAGTTGTTTTGACCAGAGTCCCCAGGTCCCTAGTTGTTTTGTCCAGAGTCCCAAGGTCCCTAGTTGTTTTGTCCAGAGTCCCTAGGTCCCTAGTTGTTTTGACTAGAGTCCCTAGTTGTTTTCACCAGAGTCCCTAGGTCCCTAGTTGTTTTGACCAGAGTCCCTAAGTCCCTAGTTGTTTTGACTTTAGTCCCTAGTTGTTTTGATCAGAGTCCCTGGGTCCCTAGTTGTGTTGACCAGAGTCCCTAGGTCCCTAGTTGTTTTGGCCAGAGTCCCTAGGTCCCTAGTTGTTTTGACTAGAGTCCCTAGTTGTTTTGACCAGAGTCCCTGGGTCCCTAGTTGTTTTGACTAGAGTCCCTAGTTGTTTTGACTGGAGTCCCTAGGTCCCTAGTTGTTTTGACTAGAGTCCCTAGTTGTTTTGACTGGAGTCCCTAGGTCCCTTGTTGTTTTGACTGGAGTCCCTAGGTCCCTTGTTGTTTTTACTAGAGTCCCTAGTTGTTTTGACCAGAGTCCCTAGGTCCCTAGTTGTTTTGACTAGAGTCCCTAGTTGTTTTGACCAGAGTCCCTAGGTCCCTAGTTGTTTTGACCAGAGTCCCTAGGTCCCTAGTTGTTTTGGCCAGAGTCCCTAGGTCCCTAGTTGTTTTGACTAGAGTCCCTAGGTCCCTAGTTGTTTTGACTAGAGTCCCTAGTTGTTTTGACCAGAGTCCCTAGGTCCCTAGTTGTTTTGACTAGAGTCCCTAGTTGTTTTGACCAGAGTCCCTAGGTCCCTAGTTGTTTTGACCAGAGTCCCTAGGTCCCTAGTTGTTTTGGCCAGAGTCCCTAGGTCCCTAGTTGTTTTGACTAGAGTCCCTAGGTCCCTAGTTGTTTTGACTAGAGTCCCTAGTTTTTTTGACCAGAGTCCCTAGGTCCCTAGTTGTTTTGACCAGAGTCCCTAGGTCCCTAGTTGTTTTGGCCAGAGTCCCTAGGTCCCTAGTTGTTTTGACTAGAGTCCCTAGTTGTTTTGACCAGAGTCCCTAGGTCCCTAGTTGTTTTGACTAGAGTCCCTAGTTGTTTTGACCAGAGTCCCTAGGTCCCTAGTTGTTTTGGCCAGAGTCCCTAGGTCCCTAGTTGTTTTGACTAGAGTCCCTAGTTGTTTTGACCAGAGTCCCTGGGTCCCTAGTTGTTTTGACTAGAGTCCCTAGTTGTTTTGACTGGAGTCCCTAGGTCCCTAGTTGTTTTGACTAGAGTCCCTAGTTGTTTTGACTGGAGTCCCTAGGTCCCTTGTTGTTTTGACTGGAGTCCCTAGGTCCCTTGTTGTTTTTACTAGAGTCCCTAGTTGTTTTGACCAGAGTCCCTAGGTCCCTAGTTGTTTTGACTAGAGTCCCTAGTTGTTTTGACCAGAGTCCCTAGGTCCCTAGTTGTTTTGACCAGAGTCCCTAGGTCCCTAGTTGTTTTGGCCAGAGTCCCTAGGTCCCTAGTTGTTTTGACTAGAGTCCCTAGGTCCCTAGTTGTTTTGACTAGAGTCCCTAGTTGTTTTGACCAGAGTCCCTAGGTCCCTAGTTGTTTTGACTAGAGTCCCTAGTTGTTTTGACCAGAGTCCCTAGGTCCCTAGTTGTTTTGACCAGAGTCCCTAGGTCCCTAGTTGTTTTGGCCAGAGTCCCTAGGTCCCTAGTTGTTTTGACTAGAGTCCCTAGGTCCCTAGTTGTTTTGACTAGAGTCCCTAGTTTTTTTGACCAGAGTCCCTAGGTCCCTAGTTGTTTTGACCTTAGTCCCTAGGTCCCTAGTTGTTTTGGCCAGAGTCCCTAGGTCCCTAGTTGTTTTGACTAGAGTCCCTAGTTGTTTTGACCAGAGTCCCTAGGTCCCTAGTTGTTTTGACTAGAGTCCCTAGTTGTTTTGACCAGAGTCCCTAGGTCCCTAGTTGTTTTGACCAGAGTCCCTAGGTCCCTAGTTGTTTTCACCAGAGTCCCTAGGTCCCTAGTTGTTTTGACTAGAGTCCCTGGGTCGCTAGTTTTTTTGAACAGAGTCCCTAAGTCCCTAGTTGTTTTGACCAGAGTCCATAGGTCCCTAGTTGTTTTAACCAGAGTCCATAGGTCCCTAGTTGTTTTCATCAGAGCCACTAGCTCTTAGGTCAGCCCAGAGGCTCTGGTCTAAAGTCATATTCTATAGGGAATAGCAGGGCCGGCCCTGGGCTTCAGCAACATATGCAACCGCTTAAAATAAAGTAAACAAGAACAGAGCAGCAAAATGTTGCTCCCCAGATGCAGACACAGAGCCTGTTGAGAGAAGTGGACCAGAGACAATTACCTTATTTCTTGATTCCCTGATTCACTGATTCCCTGATTCACTGATTCCCTGATTCCCTGACTCCCTGATTCACTGATTCCCTGACTCACTGACTCCCTGATTCACTGTTTTCTTGATTCCCTGATTCCCTGATTCCCTGATTCCCTGATTCCCTGATTCACTGATTCCTCGATTTCCTGATATACTGATTACCCAATTACCTGATTCCCCAATTCCCCGATTCTCTGATTTGCTGATTCCCTGATTTAGTGATTCCTGGATTCCCTGATTCCCTGATTCCCCGATACCTCAATTCCCTGATTCAATTATACCCTGATTCCCTGATATACTGATTCCCTTATTCACTGATTCACTAATTCCATGATTCATTGATTGCCTAATTCACTGATTCAATGATTCCATGATTCACTGATTCACTGATTCACTGATTCACTGATTCACTGATTCACTGATTCCATGATTCACTGATTCACTGATTCCCATGATTCACTTATTCCCTGCCAGTTAACTAAAGATAGGTGGATATGATGTTTCAGCGAAGGAATCTGAAGAGAATAACTGGTTCTGATCTGGTTTTCAATAACGAAGAGATGCAGATAGAAGAGAGGTGGAGGGATGTCTGAGTTTGTGTGTGTGTTTGTGTGCGCATGTGTGTGTGAGCGTGTGAGCGTGTGTGCATGTGTGTGTGTGTCGGTGTGTGTGTGTGTGTGTGTGTGTGTGTGAGCGTGCGCGCGCGCGCGCGTGTGTGTGTGTGTGTGTGTGTGTGTGTGTGTGTGTGTGTAACTAGCTGCTGTCACTCCCCACACAAACACTGGCCAATTAAAGTGAAAAGTAATGTGAATCTTCCCTTCGTGTCTGATGGTAAACGGAGTGTCATGATTTAAATATAGGCCCCTGGCTGTGACAGACGATGTGTCCCAAACCCCCCCCCCCCATACCCTATACCCCCCCTTTAAATATAGGCCCCTGACTGTGACAGACAATGTGTCCCAAATCCCTATACCCTATGTAGAGAGTTACCTCTGACCAGGGTCCGCAGTGCACTACGTAGGGAATAGGGTGCACTTGGGGATTCAGTCTAAGAACATGGCGTGTCATAATTGCAACGTTCCAGAATTTTTAAAGTGACGGCGTCCTTTTGTTTCCCTGACGACCTGGAAACACATTGTACACACAGAGGTCAAATGGTTTCAAAACGCATTGTAACGTTCTGATATTGTAGTTGGGTGTCTTCGTATTGTGTTTGGTTTCAAAACGGATTGTAACGTTCTGATATTGTAGTGGCGTATCGTCGTATTGTGTTTGATGACACTGGCATAGCTCTTTGTTTGTTTGTTTGTTTGTTTGTTCCCCAGAATCTTCTCCATATTTCCTGCCACAATAAAATGTTGTGGGATTGTTGCATCGTGCCACACTATGTAAACCCCAAACATAGCCTGGGTTTTGAGTATTGTAGTGTTATACTGCTCCGAACTTATAGCCTGGGGTATGACAATATGAGTATTGTACTGTTCCCAGTTTATAGCCTGGGGTCTGACTATATTAGTATTGTACTGTTCCCAGTTTATAGCCTGGGGTCTGACTATATTAGTATTGTACTGTTCCCAGTTTATAGCCTGGGGTAGGACTATATTAGTATTGTACTGTTCCCAGTTTATAGTCTGGGGTCTGACTATATTAGTATTATACTGTTCCCAGTTTATAGCCTGGGGTCTGACTATATTAGTATTGTACTGTTCCCAGTTTATAGCCTGGGGTAGGACTATATTAGTATTGTACTGTTCCCAGTTTATAGCCTGGGGTAGGACTATATTAGTATTGTACTGTTCCCAGTTTATAGCCTGGGGTCTGACTATATTAGTATTGTACTGTTCCCAGTTTATAGCCTGGGGTCTGACTATATTAGTATTGTAGTGTTCCCAGTTTATAGCCTGGGGTCTGACTATATAAGTATTGTACTGTTCCCAGTTTATAGCCTGGGGGCTGACTATATTAGTATTGTACTGTTCCCAGTTTATAGCCTGGGGTAGGACTATATTAGTATTGTACTGTTCCCAGTTTATAGCCTGGGGTAGGACTATATTAGTATTGTACTGTTCCCAGTTTATAGCCTGGGGTCTGACTATATTAGTATTGTACTGTTCCCAGTTTATAGCCTGGGGTCTGACTATATTAGTATTGTAGTGTTCCCAGTTTATAGCCTGGGGTCTGACTATATAAGTATTGTACTGTTCCCAGTTTATAGCCTGGGGGCTGACTATATTAGTATTGTACTGTTCCCAGTTTATAGCCTGGGGTCTGACTATATTAGTATTGTACTGTTCCCAGTTTATAGTCTGGGGTCTGACTATATTAGTA
>NC_092164.1:11049169-11076669 GCF_045791955.1 Oncorhynchus clarkii lewisi | reverse complement strand
AGCAGACTTAAAGACCCACTAACACTTCCCTTTAACAGACTTAAAGACCCACAAACACTTAACAGACTTAAAGACCCACAAACACTTAACAGACTTAAAGACCCACAAACACTTCCCTTTAACAGACTTAAAGACCCACAAACACTTAACAGACTTAAAGACCCACAAACACTTCCCTTTAACAGACTTAAAGACCCACAAACACTTAACAGACTTAAAGACCCACTAATAGTTAACAGACTTAAAGACCCACAAACACTTAACAGACTTAAAGACCCACAAACACTTCCCTTTAACAGACTTAAAGACCCACAAACACTTAGCAGACTTAAAGACCCACTAACACTTCCCTTTAACAGACTTAAAGACCCACAAACACTTAACAGACTTAAAGACCCACAAACACTTAACAGACTTAAAGACCCACAAACACTTCCCTTTAACAGACTTAAAGACCCACAAACACTTAGCAGACTTAAAGACCCACTAACACTTAACAGACTTAAAGACCCACAAACACTTAACAGACTTAAAGACCCACAAACACTTCCCTTTAACAGACTTAAAGACCCACAAACACTTCCCTTTAACAGACTTAAAGACCCACAAACACTTCCCTTTAACAGACTTAAAGACCCACAAACACTTCCCTTTAACAGACTTAAAGACCCACAAACAGTTAGCAGACTTAAAGACTCACTATCACTTCCCTTAGCAGACTTAAAGACCCACAAACACTTCCCTTTAACAGACTTAAAGACCCACAAACACTTCCCTTAACAGACTTAAAGACCCACAAACACTTCCCTTAACAGACTTAAAGACCCACAAACACTTCCCTTAACAGACTTAAAGACCCACAAACACTTCCCTTTAACAGACTTAAAGACCCACAAACACTTCCCTTAACAGACTTAAAGACCCACTATCACTTCCCTTAACAGACTTAAAGACCCACAAACACTTCCCTTAACAGACTTAAAGACCCACTATCACTTCCCTTACAGAGGAGGCTGGTGGGAGGAGCTATTGGAGTATGGGCTCATTGTAATGGCTGGAATGACATTGATGGAAGCCAATGACATTGATGGAAGCCAATGACATTGATGGAAGCCAATGACATTGATGGAAGCCAATGACATTGATGGAACCCAATGACATTGATGGAAGCCAATGACATTGATGGAAGCCAATGACATTGATGGAAGCCAATGACATTGATGGAAGCCAATGACATTGATGGAAGCCAATGACATTGATGGAACCCAATGACATTGATGGAAGCCAATGACATTGATGGAAGCCAATGACATTGATGGAAGCCAATGACATTGATGGAACCCAATGACATTGATGGAAGCCAATGACATTGATGGAAGCCAATGACATTGATGGAAGCCAATGACATTTATGAAACCATTGATGGAAGCCAATGACATTGATGGAACCCAATGACATTGATGGAAGCCAATGACATTGATGGAAGCCAATGACATTGATGGAAGCCAATGACATTGATGGAAGCCAATGACATTGATGGAAGCCAATGACATTGATGGAACCCAATGACATTGATGGAAGCCAATGACATTGATGGAAGCCAATGACATTGACGGAAGCCAATGACATTGACGGAAGCCAATGACATTGATGGAAGCCAATGACATTGATGGAAGCAAATGACATTGATGGAAGCCAATGACATTGACGGAAGCCAATGACATTGATGGAAGCCAATAACATTGATGGAAGCCAATGACATTGATGGAAGCCAATGACATTGATGGAAGCCAATGACATTGACGGAAGCCAATGACATTGATGGAAGCCAATGACATTGATGGAAGCCAATGACATTGATGGAAGCCAATGACATTGATGGAAGCCAATGACATTGATGGAAGCCAATGACATTGATGGAAGCCACCAATGTCAAACCTTTACGTTACAGTTTTTCTCACTTGCTAAAACACAATTTCTGAAATCTTGCTCCATTTTCCTGAAAACATTAAACACAAAAACCTCATCTTCAAGCACTACTTACATAAACCCCTGACTCCTCTCGCAAAATGAAACATTCGCCCTCAAAACAGTTGTTACCTGTTGTTCAAAAACAAATCCTGCTCTCAAATCATAAACAAAGAGATCAAAATGATATACACTCTCAAGCGGTTAGTAAACGATACACCGAAAAATAGAAAACACATTGTTCAAAACATACAATTCTCAGGGAGAAGTACATTTTTAATCTAAAAAAAAAATTATTCATATTTTTCCGTCATTGTCCTTTGATGAACGAAAACATGTCACTATCATAGTAGCTCAAAATTGATCAGAAATTACTACTCTGCTTTGCTCTTTGCAATTTAGTTTTCTGTTCTTCCTCGTCCTTGTACCCCTATTTTTACAGTACTGTACCCTGCATCTCACAAACTCGTTCTTTGTCTCTGTGATACTGTCATTCTTGTTCTTCGTTGATATGAACCTGCAACCAGTCAAAAATCTATTGAGCAAGTCAGTACTGTCAATAAACGGAAAGCACAATGTTCAGGGCCATACAAATTCATCCATTGTACAGTATACAGCCCACAATGCACTGTACTACAGTATCCATTCTCAGACTTTCTCCTTCCCACCTTCAACAACCTGTTTGCTCTCTGAACTGGCTTATATTGGTTGTGTCGCATCATTTGAAACAGGTTAAATCAATTTTGAGTTGTTGATGTTCAATCAATGACCTATGTTCTCTATTTGTATTTGATTGTTGCCACTTGTGTTTACCAGTATGGGATGACATGTGCATTAGAGTGCAGAATGTGCTTTGAGAATGAGAATGTGTGTTTAAGAGTTTTGCTGAAAAGTCTAAGTGAGATCTGCAAATTGTGTTTTACCACGTGAAATGGTTTAAGGTATCGACAACCGACTGCATAATTAGCCAAATGAGTCCAGGCAACTGAGAACTTTGTTCAGCCAAATGGGTTTTAGTGTTTTAGCAATTGAGGAAAAACTGTAATACACACTTCCATCCGTTACAATGAGCCGGGTTCCTCCTCCCACCAGCCTCCTCTGACCCGTAACATACTTACAATAAATTCACGAGGGAAAGAAAGGATGAAAAACCTTACCTTTGATGGTAGGGCAATACACCTTTCTCCAAAAAGACAGGCTGGGTCCAACCTTGGCTCTAAGTTTTATTTTTTTTTGTTAAAGAAGATGAAAACAGTTGGTCCCTAACAATGCACTGCTGCGTCAGCTGTAAGATCACTCAGTCACGTGGCTGACTGGCTGACTGACTCCCTCTGCCTGGAGAGAGAAATCGAAAAGACAGAACAGAACAGAAGAAAGGAGAGAAAGCCTTCACGGAACACTCTTAGCTCGTCCACAGTTCTAGAACACGAGGCAGAAACTCTCTGCATTTTCCTTTCATCATTTCCCCCGAGGTCGAGTTTCATTAGGGAAGGTATCCTGAGGTAGAGTTTAAATAGAAGGTATTCTGAGGTAATGTTTCATTAGAGAAGGTATCCTGAGGTAGAGTTTCATTAGGGAAGGTATCCTGAGGTCGAGTTTCATTAGGGAAGGTATCCTGAGGTAGAGTTTCATTAGGGAAGGTATCCTGAGGTAATGTTTCATTAGAGAAGGTATTCTGAGGTAGAGTTTCATTAGGGAAGGTATCCTGAGGTAGAGTTTCATTAGGGAAGGTATCCTGAGGTAAAGTTTCATTATAAGGTATCCTGAGGTAGAGTTTCATTAGGGAAGGTATCCTGAGGTAGAGTTTCATTAGGGAAGGTATCCTGAGGTAGAGTTTCATTAGGGAAGGTATCCTGAGGTAGAGTTTCATTAGGGAAGGTATCCTGAGGTAGAGTTTCATTAGGGAAGGTATCCTGAGGTAAAGTTTCATTAGGGAAGGTATCCTGAGGTAGAGTTTCATTAGGGAAGGTATCCTGAGGTAGAGTTTCATTAGGGAAGGTATCCTGAGGTAGAGTTTAAATAGAAGGTATTCTGAGGTAATGTTTCATTAGAGAAGGTATCCTGAGGTAGAGTTTCATTAGGGAAGGTATCCTGAGGTAGAGTTTCATTAGGGAAGGTATCCTGAGGTCGAGTTTCATTAGGGAAGGTATCCTGATGTAGAGTTTCATTAGGGAAGGTATCCTGAGGTAAAGTTTAAATAGAAGGTATCCTGAGGTAGAGTTTCATTAGAGAAGGTATCCTGAGGTAGAGTTTCATTAGGGAAGGTATCCTGAGGTAGAGTTTCATTAGGGAAGGTATTCTGAGGTAGAGTTTCATTATAGAAGGTATCCTGAGGTAGAGTTTCATTAGGGAAGGTATCCTGAGGTAAAGTTTCATTAGGGAAGGTATTCTGAGGTAGAGTTTCATTAGGGAAGGTATCCTGAGGTCGAGTTTCATTAGGGAAGGTATCCTGAGATAAAGTTTCATTAGGGAAGGTATCCTTAAGTAATGTTTCATTAGGGAAGGTATCCTGAGGTCGAGTTTCATTAGGGAAGGTATCCTGAGGTAGAGTTTCATTAGGGAAGGTATCCTGAGGTAATGTTTCATTAGGGAAGGTATCCTGAGGTAGAGTTTCATTAGGGAAGGTATCCTGAGGTAATGTTTCATTAGGGAAGGTATCCTGAGGTAGAGTTTCATTAGAGAAGGTATCCTGAGGTAATGTTTCATTAGAAGGTATCCTGAGGTAAAGTTTCATTAGAGAAGGTATCCTGAGGTAGAGTTTCATTAGAAGGTATCCTGAGGTAATGTTTCATTAGAAGGTATCCTGAGGTAATGTTTCATTAGAAGGTATCCTGAGGTAATGTTTCATTAGAATGTATCCTGAGGTAATGTTTCATTAGAAGGTATTCTGAGGTAATGTTTCATTAGAAGGTATCCTGAGGTAATGTTTCATTAGAAGGTATTCTGAGGTAATGTTTCATTAGAAGGTATTCTGAGGTAATGTTTCATTAGAAGGTATCCTGAGGTAATGTTTCATTATAAGGTATCCTGAGGTAATGTTTCATTAGAAGGTATCCTGAGGTAATGTTTCATTATAACGTATCCTGAGGTAATGTTTCCTGACAGACCTTGAAATTGTTTCCAAATAACACCCTATTCCCTACACAGTGCACAACTTTTGACCAGAACCCTATGGGTCGTGGTCTAGAGTAGTGCCATTTGGGACACTGCCTTCAGACATCAGACAGACTGGCAATGTGCCACTCAACAAACCCACATGTTAACTTGACGTCAATTAAACAGGTCTCTCCACCTGGGTGATAAACACACCGGGGTGTGTGTCACAAATGGCACCATATTCCCTATATTAGTGCACTACTTTTAATCATTTCCGTATAGATGCAATAGGACACAGTGTCTAGCTCAGTCAGAAACCTGATAGAGAAGTGATGTAGGATCTATAGAACAGGAACCTATCAAAGAGTCCCAGGAGGGGAGAATAACAAACATGCTGCAGAGAAATGAGAGTGTGTGTGTGTGTGTGTGTGTGTGTGTGTGTGTGTGTGTGTGTGTGTGTGTGTGTGTGTGTGTGTGACTGATAAGAAAATAAAAGAAGGTTAGACAAGTTGCAGCCCTCTCCTTCCTCTCTCTCCTTCCTCTCTCTCCTTCCTCCCTCTCCTTCCTCTCTCTCCTTCCTCTCTCTCCTTCATCTCTCTCCTTCATCTCTCTCCTTCCTCTCTCTCCTTCCTCTCTCTCCTTCCTCTCTCTCCTTCCTCCTTCTCCTTCCTCTCTCTCCTTCCCCTCTCTCCTTCATCTCTCTCCTTCCTCCCTCTCCTTCCTCTCTCTCCTTCCTCTCTCTCCTTCCTCTCTCTCCTTCATCTCTCTCCTTCCTCCCTCTCCTTCCTCTCTCCTTCCTCTCTCTCCTTCCTCCCTCTCCTTCCTCTCTCTCCTTCCTCCCTCTCCTTCCTCTCTCTCCTTCCTCCCTCTCCTTCCTCCCTCTCCTTCCTCCCTCTCCTTCCTCTCTCTCCTTCCTCTCTCTCCTTCCTCTCTCTCCTTCCTCTCTCTCCTTCCTCTCTCTCCTTCCTCCCTCTCCTTCCTCTCTCTCCTTCCTCTCTCTCCTTCCTCCCTCTCCTTCCTCCCTCTCCTTCCTCCCTCTCCTTCCTCTCTCTCCTTCCTCCCTCTCCTTCCTCCCTCTCCTTCCTCCCTCTCCTTCCTCTCTCTCCTTCCTCTCTCTCCTTCCTCTCTCTCCTTCCTCTCTCTCCTTCCTCCCTCTCCTTCCTCTCTCTCCTTCCTCTCTCTCCTTCCTCTCTCTCCTTCCTCTCTCTCCTTCCTCTCTCTCCTTCCTCCCTCTCCTTCCTCTCTCTCCTTCCTCTCTCTCCTTCCTCCCTCTCCTTCCTCCCTCTCCTTCCTCCCTCTCCTTCATCTCTCTCCTTCCTCTCTCTCCTTCCTCTCTCTCCTTCCTCCCTCTCCTTCCTCCCTTCTCCTTCCTCTCTCTCCTTCCTCCCTCTCCTTCCTCCCTCTCCTTCATCTCTCTCCTTCCTCCCTCTCCTTCATCTCTCTCCTTCCTCCCTCTCCTTCCTCCCTCTCCTTCCTCTCTCTCCTTCCTCTCTCTCCTTCCTCTCTCTCCTTCATCTCTCTCCTTCCTCTCTCTCCTTCATCTCTCTCCTTCCTCTCTCTCCTTCCTCTCTCTCCTTCCTCCCTCTCCTTCCTCTCTCTCCTTCATCTCTCTCCTTCCTCTCTCTCCTTCCTCTCTCTCCTTCCTCCTTCTCCTTCCTCTCTCTCCTTCCCCTCTCTCCTTCATCTCTCTCCTTCCTCCCTCTCCTTCCTCTCTCTCCTTCCTCTCTCTCCTTCCTCTCTCTCCTTCATCTCTCTCCTTCCTCCCTCTCCTTCCTCTCTCCTTCCTCTCTCTCCTTCCTCCCTCTCCTTCCTCTCTCTCCTTCCTCCCTCTCCTTCCTCTCTCTCCTTCCTCCCTCTCCTTCCTCCCTCTCCTTCCTCTCTCTCCTTCCTCTCTCTCCTTCCTCTCTCTCCTTCCTCTCTCTCCTTCCTCTCTCTCCTTCCTCCCTCTCCTTCCTCTCTCTCCTTCCTCTCTCTCCTTCCTCCCTCTCCTTCCTCCCTCTCCTTCCTCCCTCTCCTTCATCTCTCTCCTTCCTCTCTCTCCTTCCTCTCTCTCCTTCCTCCCTCTCCTTCCTCCCTTCTCCTTCCTCTCTCTCCTTCCTCCCTCTCCTTCCTCCCTCTCCTTCATCTCTCTCCTTCCTCCCTCTCCTTCATCTCTCTCCTTCATCTCTCTCCTTCCTCTCTCTCCTTCCTCTCTCTCCTTCATCTCTCTCCTTCCTCTCTCTCCTTCCTCTCTCTCCTTCCTCTCTCTCCTTCCTCCCTCTCCTTCCTCCCTTCTCCTTCCTCTCTCTCCTTTCTCTCCTTCCTCTCTCTCTTTCCTCTCTCTCCTTTCTCTCCTTCATCTCTCTCCTTCCTCCCTCTCCTTCATCTCTCTCCTTCCTCCCTCTCCTTCATCTCTCTCCTTCCTCCCTCTCCTTCCTCCCTTCTCCTTCCTCTCTCTCCTTCCTCCCTCTCCTTCCTCCCTCTCCTTCCTCTCTCTCCTTCCTCCCTCTCCTTCCTCCCTTCTCCTTCCTCTCTCTCCTTCCTCCCTCTCCTTCCTCCCTCTCCTTCATCTCTCTCCTTCCTCCCTCTCCTTCATCTCTCTCCTTCCTCTCTCTCCTTCCTCTCTCTCCTTCCTCTCCTTCCTCTCTCTCCTTCCTCTCTCTCCTTCCTCTCTCTCCTTCCTCTCTCTCCTTCCTCTCTCTCCTTCCTCTCTCTCCTTCCTCTCTCTCCTTCCTCTCTCTCCTACCTCTCTCTCCTTCCTCCCTCTCCTTCCTCTCTCTCCTTCATCTCTCTCCTTCCTCCCTCTCCTTCCTCTCTCTCCTTCCTCCCTCTCCTTCCTCTCTCTCCTTCATCTCTCTCCTTCATCTCTCTCCTTCATCTCTCTCCTTCCTCCCTCTCCTTCCTCTCTCTCCTTCCTCCCTCTCCTTCCTCCCTCTCCTTCCTCTCTCTCCTTCCTCTCTCTCCTTCCTCCCTCTCCTTCCTCTCTCTCCTTCCTCTCTCTCCTTCCTCCCTCTCCTTCCTCTCTCTCCTTCCTCTCTCTCCTTCCTCTCTCTCCTTCCTCCCTCTCCTTCCTCCCTCTCCTTCCTCACTCTCCTTCCTCTCTCTCCTTCCTCCCTCTCCTTCCTCCCTCTCCTTCCTCCCTCTCCTTCCTCCCTCTCCTTCCTCCCTCTCCTTCATCTCTCTCCTTCCTCTCTCTCCTTCCTCTCTCTCCTTCCTCTCTCTCCTTCCTCTCTCTCCTTCCTCCCTCTCCTTCCTCTCTCTCCTTCCTCCCTCTCCTTCCTCTCTCTCCTTCATCTCTCTCCTTCCTCTCTCTCCTTCCTCCCTCTCCTTCCTCTCTCTCCTTCCTCCCTCTCCTTCATCTCTCTCCTTCCTCTCTCTCCTTCATCTCTCTCCTTCCTCCCTCTCCTTCCTCTCTCTCCTTCCTCTCTCTCCTTCCTCTCTCTCCTTCCTCCCTCTCCTTCATCTCTCTCCTTCCTCTCTCTCCTTCATCTCTCTCCTTCCTCTCTCTCCTTCCTCTCTCTCCTTCCTCTCCTTCCTTCCTCTCCTTCCTTCCTCTCCTTCCTCTCTCTCCTTCCTCTCTCTCCTTCCTCTCTCTCCTTCCTCTCTCTCCTTCCTCTCCTTCCTTCCTCTCCTTCCTTCCTCTCCTTCCTCCCTCTCCTTCCTCCCTCTCCTTCCTCCCTCTCCTTCCTCCCTCTCCTTCATCTCTCTCCTTCCTCCCTCTCCTTCTTCCCTCTCCTTCATCTCTCTCCTTCCTCCCTCTCCTTCCTCTCTCTCCTTCCTCTCTCTCCTTCCTCCCTCTCCTTCCTCCCTCTCCTTCATCTCTCTCCTTCATCTCTCTCCTTCCTCTCTCTCCTTCATCTCTCTCCTTCCTCTCTCTCCTTCATCTCTCTCCTTCCTCCCTCTCCTTCCTCTCTCTCCTTCATCTCTCTCCTTCCTCCCTCTCCTTCCTCTCTCTCCTTCCTCCCTCTCCTTCCTCCCTCTCCTTCCTCTCTCTCCTTCCTCTCTCTCCTTCCTCCCTCTCCTTCCTCTCTCTCCTTCCTCTCTCTCCTTCCTCCCTCTCCTTCCTCTCTCTCCTTCCTCCCTCTCCTTCATCTCTCTCCTTCATCTCTCTCCTTCATCCTTCTCCTTCCTCCCTCTCCTTCCTCTCTCTCCTTCCTCCCTCTCCTTCCTCTCTCTCCTTCCTCCTTCTCCTTCCTCCCTCTCCTTCCTCTCTCTCCTTCCTCTCTCTCCTTCATCTCTCTCCTTCCTCCCTCTCCTTCCTCCCTCTCCTTCCTCTCTCTCCTTCCTCTCTCTCCTTCATCTCTCTCCTTCCTCCCTCTCCTTCCTCTCTCTCCTTCCTCTCTCTCCTTCATCTCTCTCCTTCCTCCCTCTCCTTCCTCTCTCTCCTTCCTCTCTCTCCTTCCTCTCTCTCCTTCCTCCCTCTCCTTCCTCCCTCTCCTTCCTCCCTCTCCTTCCTCCCTCTCCTTCATCTCTCTCCTTCCTCTCTCTCCTTCCTCCCTCTCCTTCCTCTCTCTCCTTCCTCTCTCTCCTTCCTCTCTCTCCTTCCTCTCTCTCCTTCCTCCCTCTCCTTCCTCTCTCTCCTTCCTCCCTCTCCTTCCTCTCTCTCCTTCCTCTCTCTCCTTCCTCTCTCTCTCCTTCCTCCCTCTCCTTCATCTCTCTCCTTCATCTCTCTCCTTCCTCTCTCTCCTTCCTCTCTCTCCTTCCTCCCTCTCCTTCCTCTCTCTCCTTCCTCTCTCTCCTTCCTCTCTCTCCTTCCTCCCTCTCCTTCCTCTCTCTCCTTCCTCCCTCTCCTTCCTCCCTCTCCTTCATCTCTCTCCTTCCTCTCTCTCCTTCCTCTCTCTCCTTCCTCTCTCTCCTTCCTCCCTCTCCTTCCTCTCTCTCCTTCCTCTCTCTCCTTCCTCTCTCTCCTTCCTCCCTCTCCTTCCTCTCTCTCCTTCCTCTCTCTCCTTCCTCTCTCTCCTTCCTCCCTCTCCTTCCTCTCTCTCCTTCCTCCCTCTCCTTCCTCCCTCTCCTTCATCTCTCTCCTTCCTCTCTCTCCTTCCTCTCTCTCCTTCCTCCCTCTCCTTCATCTCTCTCCATCCTCTCTCTCCTTCCTCCCTTCTCCTTCCTCCCTCTCCTTTCTCTCCTTCCTCCCTCTCCTTCCTCCCTTCTCCTTCCTCTCTCTCCTTCCTCTCTCTCCTTCCTCTCTCTCCTTCCTCCTTCTCCTTCCTCTCTCTCCTTCCTCTCTCTCCTTCCTCTCTCTCTCCTTCCTCCCTTCTCCTTCCTCTCTCTCCTTCCTCTCTCTCCTTCCTCTCTCTCCTTCCTCTCTCTCCTTCCTCCCTCTCCTTCCTCCTTCTCCTCCCTCTCTCTCCTTCCTCACTCTCCTTCCTCTCTCTCCTTCCTCCTTCTCCTTCCTCCCTCTCCTTCCTCCTTCCTCCTTTCTCCTTCTTCCCTCACCCTCTCTTTTTCAGTCCTCTTCCCTCTCCTTCCTCCCTCCTCACTCTCCTTCCTCCCTCTCCTTCATCCCTCTCCTTCTCACAGAAATAAGACTGGCCCCACCCTCATTATTAAGGAATTGTCTAGTCTCAGAGAAATAAGACTGGCCCCACCCTCATTATTAAGAAATTGTCTAGTCTAGAGTATATTCTACTATATATTCTACTGTATATTCTACTGTATATTCTAGAGTATATTCTACTATATATTCTACATACAAGTTTAAGCTACTATATATTTTACTGTATATTCTACTGTATATTCTACTGTATATTCTAGAGTATATTCTACTATATATTCTACATACATATTGAGGCTACTATATATTCTACTGTATATTCTACTGTATATTCTACTATATATTCTACTGTATATTCTAGAGCATATTCTAGAGCATATTCTACTAAATATTCTATACACAAGTTTAGGCTACTATATATTCTACTGTATATTCTAGAGTATATTCTACTGTATATTCTAGAGTATATTCTACTATATATTCTACTGTATATTCTAGAGTATATTCTACTATATATTCTACTGTATATTCTAGAGCATATTCTAGAGCATATTCTACTAAATATTCTATACACAAGTTTAGGCTACTATATATTCTACTGTATATTCTAGAGTATATTCTACTATATATTCTACTGTATATTCTACCTCTCAGATGGTGTAGGGTTTTCCTCTTTGGTGAGGACAAAGATTTTGGGTCGTCACTATTTACCACAGCCACAAAGTCATAATCTCCTCACATTAAAACAAACATTTTTTTTCTTCCAAACTGACCTATGACCTTAACCACACTGCTAACCTTATTCCTAACCGTAACCTTAAATTAGCCAAATTTGCCAAAAAAATAAGGTCTGAGGTTAACACGGGTTTAGGAGATCAGATTTTGTTTTGTTCTAGAAGTTAACATCAGTCAAGTTAACGTGACCTTTATGATTTATGAAGCCATTATGTTGTTCATCTGATTTTTATTTATTCTAAAAATGCTTAAACCTTGTGTTTACCACAGACCTTCTGCATTCATCGAAAACCCCATCATTTCCCCCATAGGCTTTGGCCAACTAGCCATGGTGGAGGTAAAGCCGACCAAAAGATGCCATCACTATTGATCTCCGATAAGGAGGGAGGGTGTGTGTGTGTAGTGTAGCCTCTACCAGAGGGGGGTTGTGGGTAGTGTAGTTTGTTCTGTACCTCTGTGGAAATCATCCTGTCAAAGGAGAATATAATGTTTTTTTATCACAAAATTCCTGTTTGATTCTTAGGCTTTGAAAATCCTCTTTTTAATTTTCCCGTACTGACTGTCCTGTACTGACTGTCCCGTACTGACTGTCCCGTACTGACTGTCCTGTACTGACTGTCCTGTACTGACTGTCCCGTACTGACTGTCCCGTACTGACTGTCCTGTACTGACTGTCCTGTACTGACTGTCCTGTACTGACTGTCCCGTACTGACTGTCCTGTACTGACTCTCCTGTACTGACTGTCCTGTACTGACTGTCCCGTACTGACTGTCCCGTACCGACTGTCCCGTACTGACTGTCCCTGGCTGACAGTTTCGTACTGACTGTCCCGTACTGACTGTCCTGTACTGACTGTCCCTGGCTGACTGTCCCTGGCTGACTGTCCCATACTGACTGTCCCGTAATGACTGTCCCGTAATGACTGTCCCTGGCTGACTATCCCATAGTGACTGTCCCGTACTGACTGTCCCGTACTGACTGTCCCGTACTGACTGTCTCGTACTGACTGTCCCGTACTGACTGTCCCTGGCTGACTGTCCCGTACTGACTGTCCCGTACTGACTGTCCCGTACTGACTGTCCCTGGCTGGCTGTCCCTGGCTGAATGTCCCGTACTGACTGTCCCTGGCTGACTGTCCCGTACTGACTGTACTGTACTGACTGTCCTGTACTGACTGTCCCGTAATGACTGTCCCGTACTGACTGTCCCGTACTGACTGTCCCTGGCTGACTGTCCCTGGCTGAATGTCCCGTACTGACTGTCCCGTACTGACTGTCCCTGGCTGAAATTGTCCCGTACTGACTGTCCCGTACTGACTGTCCCGTACTGACTGTCCCGTACTGACTGTCCTGTACTGACTGTCCCGTACTGACTGTCCCGTACTGACTGTCCCTGGCTGAAATTGTCCCTGGCGTGTTTCGTACAGCCTACCATGTTGCTTTCTATAGGGTGTCAATATAATATCATCGAGTCCACCAGGCATAGTATCTGCATTGACATGGTTGTGAATGTCAGTCACTAGATTTTAATCAGTAAGGTGATTCCCCAAGGACTACCCTATTCCCTATGAAGTGCACTACTTTTTTTCCCCCAGGGTTCAAAAGGTGTGCACTATATAGGGAATAAAGAGCCGTTTGGGACACAATTTTGATTTGCAAGCCTTTCAGCGTAGAAAAACGTTTTACGCAATGTTGTTTTTGTTTGTTTGTTTGTGTTTTTTTATTTTTTTTATTACAAAAACCCACACTCATCTGTCCCCTAAAACGAACACAACAAGCAACATCTTGAGTGCACAGTTGGGCTGGTAGGAACATTTGTAACTTGTTTGTAAGCTCTTGAACTAACAGTGGATTTGAAGACTGAGGAATAATTGAGAGCAGCAATAAGTCGCTGGCTTCAAGAGAAAATACTTGGAACACACATCCAATGTTTCTCTCTTCTCCCCTCAGGCTTTTTTTAATGCCATCTGCATCCGTTATGAATGAAAAAAGAACCAGGCAGTTCTCTCTCTTTTCTATTTTCCACCACCACCACCACCACCATTATTACCGCCACCATCACCACCACCACCACCACCACCATCATTATTACCACCACCACCACCACCACCACCACCATCATCATTACCACCATCATCATTACCACCACCATCATCAACACCACCACCACCATCATCATTACCACCATCATCATTACCACCACCATCATCAACACCACCACCACCACCATCATCATTACCACCATCATCATCATTACCACCACCACCACCATCACCACCACCACCACCACCATCATCATTACCACCACCACCATCATCACCACCACCACCACCACCATCATCATTACCACCATCATCATTACCACCACCATCATCAACACCACCACCACCATCACCACCACCATCACCATCACCACCACCAACACCACCACCATCATCAACACCACCACCACCATCATCATTACCACCATCATCATCATTACCACCACCACCACCATCACCACCACCACCACCACCACCATCATCAACACCACCACCACCATCATCATCATTACCACCATCAACACCACCATCATCAACACCACCACCACCACCATCATCATTACCACCATCAACACCACCACCACCATCATCATCATTACCACCATCAACACCACCATCATCAACACCACCACCACCATCATCATCATTACCACCATCAACACCACCATCATCAACACCACCACCACCACCATCATCATTACCACCATCATCATTACCACCACCACCACCATCATCATTACCACCACCACCACCACCATCATCAACACCACCACCACCATCATCACCACCATCACCACCACCACCACCACCACCACCACCACCACCACCACCACCACCACCACCACCACCACCACCACCATCACCACCACCACCACCACCACCACCACCACCACCATCACCACCACCACCATCATCATTACCACCATCATCATTACCACCACCACCACCATCATCATTACCACCACCACCACCACCATCATCAACACCACCACCACCATCATCACCACCATCACCACCACCACCACCACCACCACCACCACCACCACCACCACCACCATCACCACCACCACCACCACCACCATCACCACCACCACCACCACCACCACCACCATCACCATCACCATCAACACCACCATCACCACCACCACCACCACCACTATCACCATCACCACCACCACCACCATCATCACCACCACCATCAACACCACCACCTTCATCACCACCACCACCACCACTACCACCACCATCACCACCACCACTACCACCACCACCACCATCGCCACCCTTAATGGCCCTGTGTCCCAAATGGCACTCTATCCCTTTGCAGTGCAGTGGTTTTGACAGGAGCCCCATAGACCCTGGAGGAAAGTAGCCCACTACTAAAGGGTTCTGTTTGGGACTCAGATCAAACCAAGTACCTACCAGATGAATGATGTCACTAAACCCCGTTTTTCAACCCTTCCTATTATAGGGAACGCTAACAGGAACGTTAACCCGCGCCCGAACCGAACTGAACCCTGAGTACTTGGACCTCCGCTCCAGGGCCAAGCTCAACCCAGAATACTGGACCCCATGCACACCTCTAGTGAGTACCGCTGTCTCCTAAAATCTTGATGTTCTGCCTGTTTCTCTCTGTGAAACACCACTGACAGAGACCATGATGTTCTGCCTGTTTCTCTCTGTCAAATACCACTGACAGAGACCTTGATGTTCTGCCTGTTTCTCTCTGTGAAATACCACTGACCTTGGTGTGATGACTGTTTCTCTCTGTGAAACACCACTGACAGAGACCTTGGTGTTCTTCCTGTTTCTCTCTGTGAAACACCACTGACAGAGACCATGATGTTCTTCCTGTTTCTCTCTGTGAAACACCACTGACAGAGACCATGATGTTCTGACTGTTTCTCGATGTTCTGGCTGTTTCTCTCTGTGAAACACCACTGACAGAGACCTTGATGTTCTGCCTGTTTCTCTCTGTGAAACACCACTGACAGAGACCTTGGTGTTCTTCCTGTTTCTCTCTGTGAAACACCACTGACAGAGACCTTGATGTTCTGCCTGTTTCTCTCTGTGAAACACCACTGACAGAGACCTTGGTGTTCTTCCTGTTTCTCTCTGTGAAACACCACTGACAGAGACCTTGGTGTTCTTTCATTCCGCTTCTCTTTGTCCAGCATCATTACAACCACTGGGATAATTCATCTCATTACCTTCACTGCTGAGAAGACACTGGGTCTAAGGCCATCTGGCGATTGTGTGTGTGTGTGTGTGTGTGTGTGTGTGTGTGTGTGTGTGTGTGTGTGTGTGTGTGTGTGTGTGTTTGTGTGTGTGTGTGTGTGTGTGGTGCTATTTTTAAGTGTATATTGCTGTGTTTGCACTGTGGTGAGTCCTAATGATGATGTTATTGCTGAGGTACTGTATACTGTATATAGTATTACTATGAAGAAGAAGGAGGGTGTTGTATACTGTATATAGTATTACTATGAAGGAGGGTATTGTATACTGTATATAGTATTACTATGAAGAAGAAGGAGGGTGTTGTATACTGTATATAGTATTACTATGAAGGAGGGTGTTGTATACTGTATATAGTATTACTATGAAGAAGAAGGAGGGTGTTGTATACTGTATATAGTATTACTATGAAGAAGAAGGAGGGTGTTGTATACTGCATATAGTATTACTATGAAGGAGGGTATTGTATACTGTAGATAGTATTACTATGAAGGAGGGTATTGTATACTGTATATAGTATTACTATGAAGAAGAAGGAGGGTGTTGTATACTGTATATAGTATTACTATGAAGGAGAAGGAGGGTATTGTATACTGTATATAGTATTACTATGAAGGAGGGTATTGTATACTGTATATAGTATTACTATGAAGGAGGGTGTTGTATACTGTATATAGTATTACTATGAAGGAGGGTGTTGTATACTGTAGATAGTATTACTATGAAGGAGAAGGAGGGTATTGTATACTGTATATAGTATTACTATGAAGGAGGATGTTGTATACTGTATATAGTATTACTATGAAGGAGGGTGTTGTATACTGTATATAGTATTACTATGAAGGAGGATGTTGTATACTGTAGATAGTATTACTATGAAGGAGGGTATTGTATACTGTATATAGTATTACTATGAAGGAGGGTGTTGTATACTGTAGATAGTATTACTATGAAGGAGAAGGAGGGTATTGTATACTGTATATAGTATTACTATGAAGGAGGGTGTTGTATACTGTATATAGTATTACTATGAAGGAGGGTGTTGTATACTGTATATAGTATTACTATGAAGGAGGGTGTTGTATACTGTAGATAGTATTACTATGAAGGAGAAGGAGGGTATTGTATACTGTATATAGTATTACTATGAAGGAGGGTGTTGTATACTGTATATAGTATTACTATGAAGGAGGGTGTTGTATACTGTATATAGTATTACTATGAAGAAGGGTATTGTATACTGTATATAGTATTACTATGAAGGAGAAGGAGGGTATTGTATGCTGTATATAGTATTACTATGAAGGAGGGTGTTGTATACTGCAAATAGTATTACTATGAAGGAGGGTGTTGTATACCGTAGATAGTATTACTATGAAGGAGGGTATTGTATACTGTATATAGTATTACTATGAAGGAGAAGGAGGGTATTGTATACTGTATATAGTATTACTATGAAGGAGGGTGTTGTATACTGTATATAGTATTACTATGAAGGAGGGTGTTGTATACTGTATATAGTATTACTATGAAGGAGGGTGTTGTATACTGTATATAGTATTACTATGAAGGAGGGTGTCGTATACTGTAGATAGTATTACTATGAAGGAGGGTATTGTATACTGTATATAGTATTACTATGAAGGAGGGTATTGTATACTGTAGATAGTATTACTATGAAGGAGGGTGTTGTATACTGTAGATAGCATTACTATGATGGAGGGTGTTGTATACTGTATATAGTATTACTATGAAGGAGGGTGTTGTATACAGTATATAGTATTACTATGATGGAGGGTGTTGTATACTGTATATAGTATTACTATGAAGGAGGGTGTTGTATACTGTATATAGTATGACTATGAAGGAGAAGGAGGGTGTTGTATACTGTATATAGTATTACTATGAAGGAGGATGTTGTATACTGTAGATAGTATTACTATAAAGGAGGGTGTTGTATACTGTATACAGTATTACTATGAAGGAGGGTGTTGTATACTGTAGATAGTATTGCTATGAAGGAGGGTATTGTATACTGTATATAGTATTACTATGAATGGGGGTGTTGTATACTGCATATAGTATTACTATGAAGGAGGGTGTTGTATACTGCATATAGTATTACTATGAAGGAGAGTGTTGTATACTGTAGATAGTATTACTAGGAAGGAGAGTGTTGTATACTGTATATAGTATTACTATGAAGGAGAAGGAGGGTGTTGTATACTGTATATAGTATTACTATGAAGGAGGGTGTTGTATACTGTATATAGTATTACTATGAAGGAGGGTGTTGTATACTGTATACAGTATTACTATGAAGGAGAAGGAGGGTATTGTATACTGTAGATAGTATTACTATGAAGGAGGGTGTTGTATACTGTATATAGTATTACTATGAAGGAGGGTGTTGTCTACTGTAGATAGTATTACTATGAAGGAGGGTGTTGTATACTGTATATATTATTACTATGAAGGAGGGTGTTGTATACTGTATATAGTATTACTATGAAGGAGGGTGTTGTATACTGTAGATAGTATTACTATGAAGGAGGGTGTTGTATACTGTAGATAGTATTGCTATGAAGGAGGGTGTTGTATACTGTAGAGAGTATTACTATGAAGGATGGTATTGTATACTGTAGATAGTATTACTATGAAGGAGGGTGTTGTATACTGTATATAGTATTACTATGAAGGAGAAAGAGGGTGTTGTATGCTGTATATAGTATTACTCTGAAGGAGGGTGTTGTATACTGTATATAGTATTACTATGAAGGAGGGTGTTGTATGCTGTAGATAGTATTACTATGAAGGAGGGTATTGTATACTGTAGATAGTATTACTATGAAGGAGGGTGTTGTATACTGTATATAGTTGTACTATGAAGGAGAAGGACGGTGTTGTATACTGTATATAGTATTACTATGAAGGAGGGTGTTGTATACTGTATATAGTATTACTATGAAGGAGGGTGTTGTATACTGTATATAGTATTACTATGAAGGAGGGTGTTGTATACTGTATATAGTATTACTATGAAGGAGGGTGTTGTATACTGTAGATAGTATTACTATGAAGGAGGGTGTTGTATACAGTATTTAGTATTACTATGATGGAGGGTGTTGTATACTGTATATAGTATTACTATGAAGGAGGGTGTTGTATACTGTATATAATGTTACTATGAAGGAGGGTATTGTATACTGTATATAGTATTACTATGAAGGAGGGTGTTGTATACTGTATATAGTATTACTATGAAGGAGGGTGTTGTATACTGTATATAGTTGTACTATGAAGGAGAAGGAGGGTGTTGTATACTGTATATAGTATTACTATGAAGGAGGGTATTGTATACTGTATATAGTATTACTATGAAGGAGAAGGAGGGTATTGTATACTGTAGATAGTATTACTATGAAGGAGGGTATTGTATACTGTAGATAGTATTACTATGAAGGAGGGTGTTGTATACTGTATATAGTATTACTATGAAGGAGGGTATTGTATACTGTATATAGTATTACTATGAAGGAGAAGGAGGGTATTGTATACTGTAGATAGTATTATTATGAAGGAGGGTGTTGTATACTGTAGATAGTATTACTGTGAAGGAGGGTGTTGTATACTGTAGATAGTATTACTATGAAGGAGAAGGAGGGTATTGTATACTGTAGATAGTATTACTATGAAGGAGGGTATTGTATACTGTAGATAGTATTACTATGAAGGAGGGTGTTGTATACTGTATATAGTATTACTATGAAGGAGGGTATTGTATACTGTATATAGTATTACTATGAAGGATGGTGTTGTATACTGTATATAGTATTACTATGAAGGAGAAGGAGGGTGTTGTATACTGTATATAGTATTACTATGAAGGAGGGTGTTGTATACTGTAGATAGTATTACTATGAAGGAGAAGGAGGGTGTTGTATACTGTAGATAGTATTACTATGATGGAGGGTGTTGTATACTGTATATAGTATTACTATGAAGGAGGGTGTTGTATACTGTAGATAGTATTACTATGAAGGAGAAGGAGGGTATTGTATACTGTAGATAGTATTACTATGAAGGAGGGTATTGTATACTGTAGATAGTATTACTATGAAGGAGGGTATTGTATACTGTAGATAGTATTACTATGAAGGAGGGTGTTGTATACTGTAGATAGTATTACTATGAAGGAGAAGGAGGGTGTTGTATACTCTATATAGTATTACTATGAAGGAGGGTATTGTATACTGTAGATAGTATTACTATGAAGGAGGGTATTGTATACTGTAGATAGTATTACTAGGAAGGAGGGTGTTGTATACTGTAGATAGTATTACTATGAAGGAGGGTGTTGTATACTGTAGATAGTATTACTATGAAGGAGAAGGAGGGTGTTGTATACTCTATATAGTCTTACTATGAAGGAGGGTATTGTATACTGTAGATAGTATTACTATGAAGGAGGGTATTGTATACTGTAGATAGTATTACTAGGAAGGAGGGTGTTGTATACTGTAGATAGTATTACTATGAAGGAGGGTGTTGTATACTGTATATAGTATTACTATGAAGGAGAAGGAGGGTGTTGTATACTGTAGATAGTATTACTATGAAGGAGGGTGTTGTATACTGTAGATAGTATTACTAGGAAGGAGGGTGTTGTATACTGTAGATAGTATTACTATGATGGAGGGTGTTGTATACTGTAGATAGTATTACTGTGAAGGAGAAGGAGGGTGTTGTATACTGTATATAGTATTACTATGAAGGATGGTGTTGTATACTGTATATAGTATTACTATGAAGGAGAAGGAGGGTGTTGTATACTGTAGATAGTATTACTATGAAGGAGGGTGTTGTATACTGTAGATAGTATTACTATGAAGGAGGGTGTTGTATACTGTATATAGTATTACTATGAAGGAGAAGGAGGGTGTTGTATACTGTAGATAGTATTACTATGAAGGAGGGTGTTGTATACTGTAGATAGTATTACTGTGAAGGAGAAGGAGGGTGTTGTATACTGTATATAGTATTACTATGAAGGAGGGTATTGTATACTGTGTATAGTATTACTGTAAAGGAGGGTATTGTATACTGTATATAGTATTACTATGAAGGAGGGTGTTGTATACTGTATATAGTATTACTATGAAGGAGGGTATTGTATACTGTAGATAGTATTACTATGAAGGAGGGTGTTGTATACTGTATATAGTATTACTATGAAGGAGGGTATTGTATACTGTAGATAGTATTACTATGAACGAGAAGGTGGGTGTTGTATACTGTAGATAGTATTACTATGAAGGAGGGTATTGTATTCTGTGTATAGTATTACTGTAAAGGAGGGTATTGTATACTGTATATAGTATTACTATGAAGGAGGGTGTTGTATACTGTATATAGTATTACTATGAAGGAGGGTATTGTATACTGTAGATAGTATTACTATGAAGGAGGGTGTTGTATACTGTATATAGTATTACTATGAAGGAGGGTATTGTATACTGTAGATAGTATTACTATGAACGAGAAGGTGGGTGTTGTATACTGTAGATAGTATTACTATGAAGGAGGGTATTGTATTCTGTATATAGTATTACTATAAAGGAGGGTATTGTATTCTGTATATAGTATTACTATAAAGGAGGGTGTTGTATACTGTATATAGTATTACTATGAAGGAGGCTGTTAATGGACACACGTCTTGTTATCTTTCTAGAGGAAACTAACAGTTCTCTCTTTAGGTTTTATATGGAGAAAGCATGTACATGTATTCTGTTTAGGATTCCACAGGCAGGCCTTGGGAGCGTTTCCTTTCCTAATTGGTCTTTTGACCAATCAGATCAGGTCTGAGAAATATCTGATATGAAACGACAGGATGTGATTGGTCAAAAGACCAATTATTGGAAAAACGTATCAGAATTGTGCTGCCAGCCGTATAAACCTGTTTTACACTTAAAGTTTGTTCTGTGAGTAGAAGTTCCTGTTCAGTGTTTCTTCTAACCAGGAAGTGGTACACTACGTTCCTTTACTGCTTATCTGATTGGTGTTGGAGAATAGTTTACTGCTCAGCCTGATTGATTGGTGCTGGAGAATAGCTTACTGCTCTGATTGATTGATTGGTGTTGGAGAATAGCTTTCTGCTCAGCTTGATTGATTGGTGTTGGAGAATAGCTTACTGCTCAGCTTGATTGGTTGGTGTTGGAGAATAGCTTACTGCTCAGCTTGATTGGTTGGTGTTATAGAATAGCTTACTGCTCTGCTTGATTGATTGGTGTTGGAGAATACCTTACTGTTCAGCTTGATTGATTGATTGATTGATTGATTGATTGGTGTTTGAGAATAGCTTACTGCTCAGCTTGATTCATTGGTGTTGGAGAATATCTTACTGCTCAGCCTGATTGATTGATTGATTGATTGATTGATTGATTGGTGTTGGAGAATAGCTTCCTGTTCTGATTCATTGGTTGATTAGTGTTGGAGAATAGCTTATTGCTCAGCTTGATTGATTGATTGATTGATTGATTGGTGTTGGAGAATAGCTTACTGCTCAGCCTGATTGATTGATTGGTGTTGGAGAATAGCTTACTGCTCAGCCTGATTGATTGATTGGTGTTGGAGAATAGCTTACTGCTCAGCTTGATTGATTGATTGATTAGTGTTGGAGAATAGCTTACTGCTCAGCCTGATTGATTGATTGGTTGGTGTTATAGAATAGCTTACTGCTCCGCTTGATTGATTGGTGTTGGAGAATAGCTTACTGCTCAGCCTGATTGATTGGTGTTGGAGAATAGCTTACTGCTCAGCTTGATTGATTGATTGATTGGTGTTGGAGAATAGCTTACTGCTCAGCTTGATTGATTGATTGATTGGTGTTGGAGAATAGCTTACTGCTCAGCTTGATTGATTTAATTACTTATCGTTGTTTACTCTTATAGTGGAATAATGAGAATCTGTGACACACAGAGTCGAGTATTTCTTATGTTCATTGGAGCAAATGTCACTACGGTGTGACTGAATGGTTGAATGAAACAGTTTAATACGTCTAGTTTTGTTTTCCAAACTCGTTGTCAGATCAATATGTAGAGAAAATGTTCAGGAAGTCAATGACCGCCTGCTGTGTTCCCTTAGACTACACACCAGACGAACAACAAGCAACAAAACCACCTAAACACACACTACTGTGTTCCCTTACACTACACACCACACTAGCAACACGAAATAAAACACCTACACACACACTACTGTGTTCCCTTACACTACACACCACGCTAGCAAACACGAAATAAAACACCTAAACACACACTACTGTGTTCCCTTACACTACACACCACACTAGCAACACGAAATAAAACACCTACACACACACTACTGTGTTCCCTTACACTACACACCACACTAGCAACACGAAATAAAACACCTACACACACCCTCTAACAAGCTCGTCTGCGCCTGTCGGCCTCCTCAGGGCTTTGCGTGGGTGGCGGGAAAGATCCTGCTCTCTGATTGGTTGGCAGCGTGATGCTGCCTGCTATACTGCTACAGTGGCAAGGAAGAGAAGGTGAACCCTTTGGAATTACCTGGATTTCTGCATAAATTGGTCATAAAATTTGATCTGATCTTCATCTACTGTAAGTCACAACAATAGACAAACATAGTGAGCTTAAACTAATAACACAGACATTATTGTAATTTTCTGTCTAATTTGAATACATAATTTAAACGTTCACAGTGTAGGTTGGAAAAAGTATGTGAACCCCCTAGGCTAATGACTTCTCCAAAAGCTAATTGGAGTCAGGAGTCAGCTAACCTGGAGTCCAATCAATGAGACGAGATTGGAGATGTTGGTTAGGGCTGCCTTGCCCTATAAAAAACACTCACAACATTTGAGTTTGCTATTTACAAGAAGCATTGCCTGATGGGAACCAGGCCTCGAACAAAAGAGATCTCAGAAGACCTAAGAATAAGAATTGTTGACTTGCATAACGCTGGAAAGGGTTACAAAAGTATCTCTAAAAGCCTCGATGTTCATCAGTCCACAATAAGACACATTGTCTATATCCCTCCCTCCCTCCCTCCCTCCCTCCCTCCCTCCCTCCCTCCCTCCCTCCCTGTCCCTCCCTCCCTCCCAAATCCCTCCCTCCCTCCCTGTCCACTGGCTATCCCTCCCTCCCTGTCCCTCCCTCCCTCCCTCCCTCCCTCCCTCCCTCCCTCCCTCCCTCCCTCCCTCCCTCCCTCCCTCCCTCCCTGTCCACTGGCTATCCCTCCCTCACTGTCCCTCCCTCCCTATCCCTCCCTCCCTCCCTGTCCACTGGCTATCCCTCCCTCCCTCCCTGTCCCTCCCTCCCTCCCTCCCTGTCCCTCCCTCCCTGTCCAGTGGGTTGTGCCTTAAGACTCTAGACATGTGTCATGTCTGCTGTATCCTTGTCACTCTACCCGCCCTTACTCCTACTTCCTCAGATGGCCCCTCGATCGCCTTCCCTCTCTTCATCATCAACCCTCCCTCACCCCTTACCCTCCCTCTGCCTCGCAGTCCTTAAGACTATTGTCATATCCACTGTATCGCTGTCTGTTTCCCTCCACAACCACCTACTCACCCATCCCTCGTCCCTCAGGCCTCATTTCCTGGCCACTCCGGGACGGTAAAGAAGCAGGACGCCGCTGTCGGCCTGCTGATACTCCAGCTGCATTATTTTCCGTGTCACTGCCCTCCAGATCCAGCAGGATGATGGAAGTGTGGAGAGGACCCAGGCTGTCCAAAACGGAAAGCACTCCTCTCTCTCTCTCGTCCTCCAGAGTGATTGGCCGCGACCAGCCTTGCGCCAAATGTCACGATGCATAAAATAGAGTTGTAGACCAAAGAGAGAGAGAGATTCTATCTAAGATATGGGCCCGTAGGCTTTCTGTAGTGTAGGATGAGAGAGAGAGAGGAGGGTGACTACACACAGGATCTCTGATATGGGCCCTCAGGCTGTCTGCAGTGTAGGATGAGAGAGAGAGAGAGAGATAAAGAGAGAGAGAGAGAGATAGACAGAGAGAGATAGACAGAGAGAGAGAGAGACAGAGAGAGAGAGAGAGAGAGAGACAATATACAGTATCTCTGATAGGGGCACACAGGCACTTTGCAGTATCACTTTGTATAGTCTGTTGACCCAGTCCTACAGTAGTTATAGAGGAGACTATCTCCCTGACTTGACCCAGTCCTACAGTAGAGAAGACTGTCTCCCTGACTTGACCCAGTCCTACAGTAGTTATAGTAGAGGAGACTGTCTCCCTGACTTGACCCAGTCCTTCAGTAGTTATAGAGGAGACTATCTCCCTGACTTGACCCAGTCCTACAGTAGAGAAGACTGTCTCCCTGACTTGACCCAGTCCTACAGTAGTTATAGTAGAGGAGACTGTCTCCCTGACTTGACCCAGTCCTACAGTAGAGGAGACTGTCTCCCTGACTTGACCCAGTCCTACAGTAGAGGAGACTGTCTCCCTGACTTGACCCAGTCCTACAGTAGAGGAGACTGTCTCCCTGACTTGACCCAGTCCTACAGTAGTTACAGTAGAGGAGACTGTCTCCCTGACCTGACCCAGTCCTACAGTAGAGGAGACTGTCTCCCTGACTTGACCCAGTCCTACAGTAGTTATAGAGGAGACTGACTCCCTGACTTGACCCAGTCCTACAGTAGAGGAGACTGTCTCCCTGACTTGACCCAGTCCTACAGTAGTTATAGAGGAGACTGCCTCCCTGACTTGACCCAGTCCTACAGTAGAGGAGACTGTCTCCCTGACTTGACCCAGTCCTACAGTAGTTATAGTAGAGGAGACTGTCTCCCTGACTTGACCCAGTCCTACAGTAGTTATAGTAGAGGAGACTGTGTCCCTGACTTGACCCAGTCCTACAGTAGTTATAGTAAAGGAGACTGTCTCCCTGACTTGACCCAGTCCTACAGTAGTTATAGAGGAGACTGTCTCCCTGACTTGACCCAGTCCTACAGTAGAGGAGACTGTCTCCCTGACTTGACCCAGTCCTACAGTAGTTATAGTAGAGGAGACTGTCTTCCTGACTTGACCCAGTCCTACAGTAGAGGAGACTGTCTCCCTGACTTGACCCAGTCCTACAGTAGAGGAGACTGTCTCCCTGACTTGACCCAGTCCTACAGTAGTTATAGAGGAGACTGACTCCCTGACTTGACCCAGTCCTACAGTAGAGGAGACTGTCTCCCTGACTTGACCCAGTCCTACAGTAGTTATAGTGGAGACTGCCTCCCTGACTTGACCCAGTCCTACAGTAGAGGAGTCTGACTCCCTGACTTGACCCAGTCCTACAGTAGAGGAGACTGTCTCCCTGACTTGACCCAGTCCTACAGTAGTTATAGTAGAGGAGACTGTCTCCCTGACTTGACCCAGTCCTACAGTAGAGGAGACTGTCTCCCTGACTTGACCCAGTCCTACAGTAGAGGAGACTGTCTCCATGACTTGACCCAGTCCTACAGTAGAGGAGGCTATCTCCCTGTCTTGACCCAGTCCTACAGTAGTTATAGTAGAGGAGACTGACTCCCTGACATTACCCAGTCCTACAGTAGTTATAGTAGAGGAGACCTTCTCCCTGACTTGACCCAGTCCTACAGTAGAGAAGACTGTCTCCCTGACTTGACCCAGTCCTACAGTAGTTATAGTGGAGGAGACTGTCTCCATGACTTGACCCAGTCCTACAGTAGTTATAGTAGAGGAGACTGTCTCCCTGACTTGACCCAGTCCTACAGTAGAGGAGACTGTCTCCCTGACTTGGCCCAGTCCTACAGTAGAGGAGACTGTCTCCCTGACTTGACCCAGTCCTACAGTAGAGGAGACTGTCACCCTGACTTGACCCAGTCCTACAGTAGTTATAGTAGAGGAGACTGCCTTCCTGACTTGACCCAGTCCTACAGTAGAGGAGACTGTCTCCCTGACTTGACCCAGTCCTACTTTAGTTATAGTAGAGGAGACTGACTCCCTGACTTGACCCAGTCCTCCAGTATTTATAGAGGAGACTGTCTCCCTGACTTGACCCAGTCCTACAGTAGAGGAGACTGTCTCCCTGACTTGACCCAGTCCTACAGTAGAGGAGACTGTCTCCCTGACTTGACCCAGTCCTACAGTAGTTACAGTAGAGGAGACTGTCTCCCTGACCTGACTCAGTCCTACAGTAGAGGAGACTGCCTCCCTGACTTGACCCAGTCCTACAGTAGAGGAGACTGTCTCCTTGACTTGACCCAGTCCTACAGTAGAGGAGACTGTCTCCCTGACTTGACCCAGTCCTACAGTAGAGGAGACTGTCTCCCTGACTTGACCAAGTCCTACAGTAGTTATAGTAGAGGAGACTGTCTCCCTGACTTGACCCAGTCCTACAGTAGTTATAGTAGAGGAGTCTGTCTCCCTGACTTGACCCAGTCCTACAGTAGTTATAGTAGAGGAGACTGTCTCCCTGACTTGACCCAGTCCTATAGTAGTTATAGTAGAGGAGCCTGTCTCCCTGACTTGACCCAGTCCTACAGTCGAGGAGACTGTCTCCCTGACTTGACCCAGTCCTACAGTAGTTACAGTAGAGGAGACTGTCTCCCTTACTTGACCCAGTCCTACAGTAGTTATAGTAGAGGAGACTGTCTCCCTGACATGACCAAGTCCTACAGTATAGGAGACTGTCTCCCTGACTTGACCCAGTCCTACAGTAGTTATAGTAGAGGAGACTGTCTCCCTGACTTGACCCAGTCCTACAGTAGAGGAGACTGTCTCCCTGACTTGACCCAGTCCTACAGTAGAGGAGACTGTCTCCCTGACTTACCCAGTCCTACAGTAGAGGAGACTGTCTCCCTGACTTGACCCAGTCCTACAGTAGTTATAGAGTAGACTATCTCCCTGACTTGACCCAGTCCTACAGTAGTTATAGTAGAGGAGACTGTCTCCCT
>NC_092164.1:11019169-11041669 GCF_045791955.1 Oncorhynchus clarkii lewisi | reverse complement strand
GTCAGTAGGAGTGAGTCGGTCAGGGAGTAGTAATGTTGGATCATTTCCCCTCCTCTGTCAGTA
This sequence comes from Oncorhynchus clarkii lewisi, assembly GCF_045791955.1. Lineage (NCBI taxonomy): Eukaryota > Metazoa > Chordata > Actinopteri > Salmoniformes > Salmonidae > Oncorhynchus > Oncorhynchus clarkii. The sequence goes on along the minus strand of NC_092164.1, from coordinate 11,041,606 downwards.
GGAGTGAGTCGGTCAGGGAGTAGTAATGTTGGATCATTCCCCCTCCTCTGTCAGTAGGAGTGAGTCGGTCAGGGAGTAGTAATGTTGGATCATTCCCCCTCCTCTGTCAGTAGGAGTGAGTCGGTCAGGGAGTAGTAATGTTGGATCATTCCCCCTCCTCTGTCAGTAGGAGTGAGTCGGTCAGGGAGTAGTAATGTTGGATCATTCCCCCTCCTCTGTCAGTAGGAGTGAGTCGGTCAGGGAGTAGTAATGTTGGATCATTCCCCCTCCTCTGTCAGTAGGAGTGAGTCGGTCAGGGAGTAGTAATGTTGGATCATTCCCCCTCCTCTGTCAGTAGGAGTGAGTCGGTCAGGGAGTAGTAATGTTGGATCATTCCCCCTCCTCTGTCAGTAGGAGTGAGTCGGTCAGGGAGTAGTAATGTTGGATCATTCCCCCTCCTCTGTCAGTAGGAGTGAGTCGGTCAGGGAGTAGTAATGTTGGATCATTCCCCCTCCTCTGTCAGTAGGAGTGAGTCGGTCAGGGAGTAGTAATGTTGGATCATTCCCCCTCCTCTGTCAGTAGGAGTGAGTCGGTCAGGGAGTAGTAATGTTGGATCATTCCCCTCCTCTGTCAGTAGGAGTGAGTCGGTCAGGGAGTAGTAATGTTGGATCATTCCCCCTCCTCTGTCAGTAGGAGTGAGTCGGTCAGGGAGTAGTAATGTTAGGGATCAGGGAGTAGTAATGTTGGATTTCCCCTCCTCTGTCAGTAGGAGTGAGTCGGTCAGGGAGTAGTAATGTTGGATCATTCCCCCTCCTCTGTCAGTAGGAGTGAGTCGGTCAGGGAGTAGTAATGTTGGATCATTCCCCCTCCTCTGTCAGTAGGAGTGAGTCGGTCAGGGAGTAGTAATGTTGGATCATTTCCCCTCCTCTGTCAGTAGGAGTGAGTCGGTCAGGGAGTAGTAATGTTGGATCATTTCCCCTCCTCTGTCAGTAGGAGTGAGTCGGTCAGGGAGTAGTAATGTTGGATCATTCCCCTCCTCTGTCAGTAGGAGTGAGTCGGTCAGGGAGTAGTAATGTTGGATCATTCCCCCTCCTCTGTCAGTAGGAGTGAGTCGGTCAGGGAGTAGTAATGTTGGATCATTCCCCCTCCTCTGTCAGTAGGAGTGAGTCGGTCAGGGAGTAGTAATGTTGGATCATTCCCCTCCTCTGTCAGTAGGAGTGAGTCGGTCGGGGAGTAGTAATGTTGGATCATTCCCCCTCCTCTGTCAGTAGGAGTGAGTCGGTCAGGGAGTAGTAATGTTGGATCATTCCCCCTCCTCTGTCAGTAGGAGTGAGTCGGTCAGGGAGTAGTAATGTTGGATCATTCCCCCTCCTCTGTCAGTAGGAGTGAGTCGATCAGGGAGTAGTAATGTTGGATCATTCCCCCTCCTCTGTCAGTAGGAGTGAGTCGGTCAGGGAGTAGTAATGTTGGATCATTTCCCCTCCTCTGTCAGTAGGAGTGAGACGGTCAGGGAGTAGTAATGTTGGATCAGTTCCCCCTCCTCTGTCAGTAGGAGTGAGTCGGTCAGGGAGTAGTAATGTTGGATCATTCCCCCTCCTCTGTCAGTAGGAGTGAGTCGGTCAGGGAGTAGTAATGTTGGATCATTCCCCCTCCTCTGTCAGTAGGAGTGAGTCGGTCAGGGAGTAGTAATGTTGGATCATTCCCCCTCCTCTGTCAGTAGGAGTGAGTCGGTCAGGGAGTAGTAATGTTGGATCATTTCCCCTCCTCTGTCAGTAGGAGTGAGTCGGTCAGGGAGTAGTAATGTTGGATCATTCCCCCTCCTCTGTCAGTAGGAGTGAGTCGGTCAGGGAGTAGTAATGTTGGATCATTTCCCCTCCTCTGTCAGTAGGAGTGAGTCGGTCAGGGAGTAGTAATGTTGGATCATTCCCCCTCCTCTGTCAGTAGGAGTGAGTCGGTCAGGGAGTAGTAATGTTGGATCATTTCCCCTCCTCTGTCAGTAGGAGTGAGTCGGTCAGGGAGTAGTAATGTTGGATCATTCCCCCTCCTCTGTCAGTAGGAGTGAGTCGGTCAGGGAGTAGTAATGTTGGATCATTTCCCCTCCTCTGTCAGTAGGAGTGAGTCGGTCAGGGAGTAGTAATGTTGGATCATTCCCCCTCCTCTGTCAGTAGGAGTGAGTCGGTCAGGGAGTAGTAATGTTGGATCAGTTCCCCCTCCTCTGTCAGTAGGAGTGAGTCGGTCAGGGAGTAGTAATGTTGGATCATTCCCCCTCCTCTGTCAGTAGGAGTGAGTCGGTCAGGGAGTAGTAATGTTGGATCATTCCCCCTCCTCTGTCAGTAGGAGTGAGTCGGTCAGGGAGTAGTAATGTTGGATCATTCCCCCTCCTCTGTCAGTAGGAGTGAGTCGGTCAGGGAGTAGTAATGTTGGATTCCCCCTCCTCTGTCATTCCCCCTCCTCTGTCAGTAGGAGTGAGTCGGTCAGGGAGTAGTAATGTTGGATCATTCCCCCTCCTCTGTCAGTAGGAGTGAGTCGGTCAGGGAGTAGTAATGTTGGATCATTTCCCCTCCTCTGTCAGTAGGAGAGAGTCGGTCAGGGAGTAGTAATGTTGGATCATTTCCCCTCCTCTGTCAGTAGGAGTGAGTCGGTCAGGGAGTAGTAATGTTGGATCATTCCCCCTCCTCTGTCAGTAGGAGTGAGTCGGTCAGGGAGTAGTAATGTTGGATCATTTCCCCTCCTCTGTCAGTAGGAGTGAGTCGGTCAGGGAGTAGTAATGTTGGATCATTCCCCCTCCTCTGTCAGTAGGAGTGAGTCGGTCAGGGAGTAGTAATGTTGGATCATTCCCCCTCCTCTGTCAGTAGGAGTGAGTCGGTCAGGGAGTAGTAATGTTGGATCATTCCCCCTCCTCTGTCAGTAGGAGTGAGTCGGTCAGGGAGTAGTAATGTTGGATCATTCCCCCTCCTCTGTCAGTAGGAGTGAGTCGGTCAGGGAGTAGTAATGTTGGATCATTCCCCCTCCTCTGTCAGTAGGAGTGAGTCGGTCAGGGAGTAGTAATGTTGGATCATTCCCCCTCCTCTGTCAGTAGGAGTGAGTCGGTCAGGGAGTAGTAATGTTGGATCATTCCCCCTCCTCTGTCAGTAGGAGTGAGTCGGTCAGGGAGTAGTAATGTTGGATCATTCCCCCTCCTCTGTCAGTAGGAGTGAGTCGGTCAGGGAGTAGTAATGTTGGATCATTTCCCCTCCTCTGTCAGTAGGAGTGAGTCGGTCAGGGAGTAGTAATGTTGGATCATTTCCCCTCTTCTGTCAGTAGGAGTGAGTCGGTCAGGGAGTAGTAATGTTGGATCATTCCCCCTCCTCTGTCAGTGGGAGTGAGTCGGTCGGGGAGTAGTAATGTTGCCGAGGGGAAGAACAGAGAACTGATGTGGGGAGTCACAGCTGGATGGAATTGATGTTGGATGGAAGAGATGTTTCCCCACTCGTCTAGAGAACAGACACACTTGTGTGTGTGTTTGTGCGTGTGTGTGTGTGTGTCGCCCATATCAGTTAGCTGACTGTGAATTCACATACACACAGGCACACACACACACATACACACACACGCACACGCGCACATAGTTGGCAGTGGAAATAGCCACGGCACAAAATGAAATGTGGTCATAGTATTGATCTATTGATGCAGTCCTTTAGAAGCCTCCAGACTGAGCAGAATCAACTCAGAGTGTGTGTGGGGAGACATATTGTCATTACTGGAAAATACATCAATGTATCCCCATTCTCCCAAACCCAAATGATCTCTCTCCAGCCAAGCTCTCAGGCTGTCCCAAATGGCACCCTATTCCCTATATAGCACACTACTTTAGACCAGAGCCCTATAGAACCCTATTCCCTATATAGTACAGTACTTTAGACCAGAGCCCTATAGAACCCTATTCCCTATATAGTGCACTACTTTAGACCGGAGCCCTATAGAACCCTATTCCCTATATAGTGCACTACTTTAGACCAGAGCCCTATAGAACCCTATTCCCTATATAGTGCAGTACTTTAGTCCGGGGCCCTATAGAACCCTATTCCCTATATAGTACACTACTTTAGACCAGGGCCCTGGATATTTGGTACACAGGCTTTAATTCCTGAATGTTTCTACTAGACTAGAATATGAGCTTCACATTTCTTGTAGAAGAGTTGAATCAATATAATTATTTTAATCTCACAAAGACACGGCGGTTGGAACCAAAACAATCTCTAATGTGGTCTCTGGTCTAATGTCCATTGCTCGTGGTTCTTGGTCCAAGCAAGTCTCTTCTTCTTATTGGTGTCCTTTAGTCGTGGTTTCTTTGCAGCAATTCAACCATGAAGGCCTGATTCACTCAAGTCTCCTCTGAACAGTTGAGATGTGTCTGTTACTTGAACTCTGTGAAGCTTTTATTTTGGGCTGCAATTTCTGAGGGGCAGTTAAAACTCTAATGAACTTATCCTCTGCAGCAGAAGTAACTCTAATGAACTTATCCTCTGCAGCAGAGGGAACTCTAATGAACTTATCCTCTGCAGCAGAGGGAACTCTAATGAACTTATCCTCTGCAGCAGAGGGAACTCTACTGAACTTATCCTCTGCTGCAGAGGGAACTCTAATGAACTTATCCTCTGCAGCAGAGGGCACTCTAATGAACTTATCCTCTGCAGCAGAGGGAACTTTAATGAACTTATCCTCTGCAGCAGAGGGATCTCTAATGAACTTATCCTCTTCAGCAGAGGGAACTCTAATGAACTTATCCTCTGCAGCAAAGGGAACTCTAATGAACTTATCCTCTGCAGCAGAGGAAACTCTAATGAACTTATCCTCTGCTGCAGAGGGAACTCTAATGAACTTATCCTCTGCAGCAGAGGGAACTCTAATGAACTTATCCTCTGCAGCAGAGGGAACTCTACTGAACTTATCCTCTGCTGCAGAGGGAACTCTAATGAACTTATCCTCTGCAGCAGAGGGAACTCTACTGAACTAATCCTCTGCTGCAGAGGGAACTCTAATGAACTTATCCTCTGCAGCAGAGGGAACTCAAATGAACTTATCCTCTGCTGCAGAGGGAACTCTAATGAACTTATCCTCTGCAGCAGAGGGAACTCTACTGAACTTATCCTCTGCTGCAGAGGGAACTCTAATGAACTTATCCTCTGCAGCAGAGGGAACTCTAATGAACTTATCCTCTGCTGCAGAGGGAACTCTAATGAACTTATCCTCTGCAGCAGAGGGAACTCTAATGAACTTATCCTCTGCTGCAGAGGGAACTCTAATGAACTTATCCTCTGCTGCAGAGGGAACTCTAATGAACTTATCCTCTGCAGCAGAGAGAACTCTAATGAACTTATCCTCTGCTGCAGAGGGAACTCTAATGAACTTATCCTCTGCAGCAGAGGGAACTCTACTGAACTTATCCTCTGCTGCAGAGGGAACTCTAATGAACTTATCCTCTGCTGCAGAGGGAACTCTAATGAACTTATCCTCTGCAGCAGAGGGAACTCTAATGAACTTATCCTCTGCTGCAGAGGTAACTCTAATGAACTTATCCTCTGCAGCAGAGGGAACTCTGTCACATTCTGACCTTTATTTCCTTTGCTTTGTATTTATTTAGTATGGTCAGGGCGTGAGTTGGGTGGGCAGTCTATGTTTGTTTTTCTATGATTTGGGGATTTCTATGTTTCGGCCTAGTATGGTTCTCAATCAGAGGCAGGTGTCATTAGTTGTCTCTGATTGAGAATCATACTTAGGTAGCCTGGGTTTCACTGTGTGTTTGTGGGTGATTGTTCCTGTCTTTGTACCAGATAGGGCTGTTTTGAGTTCTCACGTTTCTTGTTTTCGTTAGTTTATTCATGTATAGTGTTTTCATTAAAAAAACATGAATAACCACCACGCTGCGTTTTGGTCCACCTCTCCTTCAACTTAAGAGAACCGTTACAAACTCTACTGAACTTTTCCTCTGCAGCAGAGGAAACTTTGGGTCTTCCTTTCCTGTGCCGGTCCTCATGAGAGCCAGTTTCATCATAGCGCTTGATGTTTTGCGACTGCACTTGAAGAAACTTTCAAAGTTCTTGAAATGTTCCGTATTGACTGACCTTCATGTCTTATAGTAATGATGGACTGTCGTTTCTCTTTGCTTGTTTGAGCTGTTCTTGCCATAATATGGACTTGGTCTTTTACCAAATAAGTCTATCTTCTCTATACCACCCCTACCTTGTCACAACACAACTGATTGGCTCAAACGCATTAAGAATTACACAAATTAACTTTTAACAAGGCACACCTGTTAATTAAAACACATTCCGGGTGACTACCTCATGAAGCTGGTTGAGAGAATGCCAAGAGTGTGCAAAAGCTGTTATCAAGGCCAAGGCTGGCTACTTTGATGAATCTCAAATATAAAATATATGATGACTTAACACTGCTTTTTTTTTAAACACTACATGATTCCTATTCCTAACCATTTCATAGTGTTGATGTCTTCACTATTCACTGTATAAAATAGTGCAAAATAAAATAAAAATGAGTGGGTGTGTCCAAACTGTTGACTGATGTCATTTGGAACGCATATTTAAGTGTCAGTCACCTTTCATTGGATCTGACAAGAACAAGATGTATCCTATGTGTTTCCTAACTCAATATTGTCTCATTTCCCTCACGCTATTCCATACGAGCCCGAGGCAAATACAATTAGGATGTTTACACACGGGGGCAAAATGTATTATTGTGGTAGAGCCGGACGGACCTGGCATGTGAATGAGACTGGTGTCGTCAGACGGTCTGTAACACTCGATTGGACAATCTCAGGTCATGTGAATGAGACTGGTGTCGTCAGACTGTCTGCTCTAACGTAACACTCGATTGGACAATCTGAGGTCATGTGACTGAGACTGGTGTCGTCAGACGGTCTGTAACACTCGATTGGACAATCTGAGGTCATGTGACTGAGACTGGTGTCGTCAGACTGTCTGCTGTAACGTAACACTCGATTGGACAATCTGAGGTCATGTGACTGAGACTGGTGTCGTCAGACTGTCTGTAACACTCGATTGGACAATCTGAGGTCATGTGACTGAGACTGGTGTCGTCAGACTGCCTGCTGTAACGTAACACTCGATTGGACAATCTGAGGTCATGTGACTGAGACTGGTGTCGTCAGACTGTCTGCTGTAACGTAACACTCGATTGGACCATCTGAGGTCATGTGACTGAGACTGTTGTCGTCAGACTGTCTGCTGTAACGTAACACTCGATTGGACAATCTGAGGTCATGTGACTGAGACTGGTGTCGTCAGACTGTCTGCTGTAACGTAACACTCGATTGGACAATCTGAGGTCATGTGACTGAGACTGGTGTCGTCAGACTGTCTGCTGTAACGTAACACTCGATTGGACAATCTGAGGTCATGTGACTGAGACTGGTGTCGTCAGACTGTCTGCTGTAACGTAACACTCGATTGGACATTCTGAGGTCATTTGACCGAGAATGTGGTTGGAATATATTTTCCTAAATACCTTTCTCTCTCTCTCTGTGTGTGTGTGTGTGTGTGTGTGTGTGTGTGTGTGTGTGTGTGTGTGTGTGTGTGTGTGTGTGTGTGTGTGTGTGTCAATCGAGAGAGGTGATATCAGATTCCAGCTAGAGGTACACTCTTAGAACCTCGGGTTCCAAAAGGGTTCTTAGGCTGTCCCCATAGGAGTAACCCTTGTTGGTTCCAAGTAGAACCCTTGTTGGTTCCCAGTAGAGCCCTTGTTGGTTCCAAGTAGAACCCTTGTTGGTGCCAGGTAGAATCCTTGTTGGTTCCAGGTATAACCTTTTTTGGTTCCAGGTATAACCCTTGTTGGTTCTAGGTGGAACCCTTGTTAGTTCCAGGTAGAACCTTTGTTGGTTCCAGGTAGAATACTTGTTGGTTCCAGGTAGTACCCATGTTGGTTCCAGGTAGAACCCTTGTTGGTTCCAGGTAGAACCCTTGTTGGTTCCATGTTGAACCAGGTAGAACCCTTGTTGGTTCCATGTAAAACCCTTTTTGGTTCCAGGTAAAACCCTTGTTGGTTCCATGTAGAACCAGGTAGAACCCTTGTTGGTTCCATGTAAAACCCTTGTTGGTGCCAGGTAGAACCCTTGTTGATTCCAGGTAGAACCCTTGTTGGTTCCAGGTATAACCCTTCCTGGTTCCATGTAGAACCCTTGTTGGTTCCAGGTAGAACCCTTCCTGGTTCCATGTAGAACCATTGTTGGTTCCAGGTAGAACCCTTCCTGGTTCCATGTAGAACCCTTGTTGGTTCCAGGTAGAACACTTGTTGGTTCCAGGTATAACCCTTGTTGGTTCCAAGTAGAACCCTTGTTGGTTCCAGGTAGAACCCGTGTTGGTTCCCGGTAGAACCCTTGCTGGTTCCAGGTAGAATACTTGTTGGTTCCAGGTAGTACCCATGTTGGTTCCAGGTAGAACCCTTGTTGGTTCCATGTTGAACCAGGTAGAACCCTTGTTGGTTCCATGTAAAACCCTTTTTGGTTCCAGGTAAAACCCTTGTTGGTTCCATGTAGAACCAGGTAGAACCCTTGTTGGTTCCATGTAAAACCCTTGTTTGTGCCAGGTAGAACCCTTGTTGGTTCCAGGTAGAACCATTGTTGGTTCCAGGTATAACCCTTCCTGGGTATAACCCTTCCTGGTTCCATGTACAACCCTTGTTGGTTCCAGGTAGAACCCTTGTTGGTTCCAGGTAGAACCCTTCCTGGTTCCATTTAGAACCCTTGTTGGTTCCAGGTAGAACCCTTCCTGGTTCCATGTAGAACCCTCGTTGGTTCCAGGTAGAACACTTGTTGGGTCCAGGTAGAACCCTTTCTGGTTCCAGGTAGAACCCTTGTTGGTTCCAGGTAGAACCCGTGTTGGTTCCAGGTAGAACCCTTGCTGGTTCCAGGTAGAACCCTTGTTGGGTCCAGGTAGATAAAGCCATTGGACTGTAGAATGTACTGTGTGTTTTTCTGCAGGTTCATTGAGAACGGCACAGTAACTTATCTTCTATACAGTGTGCTACTGTTGACCAGGACTCATAGAGAATATATTCTATACAGTGTGCTACTGTTAACCAGGACTCATAGAGAATATCCTCTATACAGTGTGCTACTGTTGACCAGGACTCATAGAGAATATCCTCTATACAGTGGGCTACTGTTGACCAGGACTCATAGAGAATATCCTCTATACAGTGTGCTACTGTTGACCAGGACTCATAGAGAATATCCTCTATACAGTGTGCTACTGTTGACCAGGACTCATAGAGAATATCCTCTATACAGTGGGCTACTGTTGACCAGGACTCATAGAGAATATCCTCTATACAGTGTGCTACTGTTGACCAGGACTCATAGAGAATATCTTCTATACAGTGTGCTACTGTTGACCAGGACTCATAGAGAATATCTTCTATACAGTGTGCTACTGTTGACCAGGACTCATAGAGAATATCTTCTATACAGTGTGCTACTGTTGACCAGGACTCATAGAGAATATCTTCTATACAGTGTGCTACTGTTGACCAGGACTCATAGAGAATATCTTCTATACAGTGTGCTACTGTTGACCAGGACTCAAAGAGAATATCTTCTATACAGTGTGCTACTGTTGACCAGGACTCATAGAGAATATCTTCTATACAGTGTGCTACTGTTGACTAAGACTCATAGAGAATATCCTCTATACAGTGGGTTTACTGAGTTAGAGTTCCTGGAAGGAAATCAGTCAATAAAAAATGAATTCATTAGGATCTGGTCAGTATCTGGTGAGGTCAAATTTACCTCATGTACACCAGTCAGTATCTGGTGTGACCCCCATTTACCTCATGAAAACCAGTCAGTATCTGGTGTGTCCACCATTTGCCTCATGACAACCAGTCAGTATCTGGTGTGACCCCCATTTACCTCATGACAACCAGTCAGTATCTGGTGTGACCATTTACCTCATGCAGCGTGACACATCTCCTTCACACAGAGTTGATCAGGCTGTTGATTGTGGCCTGTGGAATGTTGTCCCACTCCTCTTTAATGACTGTGTGAAGTTCCTGGATATTGGCAGGAACTGGAACACGCTGTCGTACACGTCGATCCAGAGCATCCCAAACATGCTCAATGGGTGACATGTCTGGTGAGTATGCAGGCCATGAAGAGAACTGGAACATTTTCACTTTCCAGGAATAGTGTACAGATCCTTGCAACGTGGGGCCGTGCATTATCATGCTGAAACATGAGGTGATGGCGGCGGATGAACGGCACGACAACGGGGCCTCAGGATCTCGCCACGGTATCTCTGTGCGCATTCAAATTGCAATCGATAAAATACAATAGTGTTTGTTGTCTGTAGCTTACGCCTGCCCATCACCATAACCCCACCACCACCACGGGGCGCTCTGTAGCTTACGCCTTGCCCATCACTATAACCCTACCACCACCACGGGGCGCTCTGTAGCTTAATCCTTGCCCATCACCATAACCCCACCACCACCACGGGGCGCTCTGTAGCTTACGCCTTGCCCATCACCATAACCCCACCACCACCACGGGGCACTCTGTAGCTTACGCCTTGCCCATCACCATAACCCCACCACCACCACGGGGCACTCTGTAGCTTACGCCTGCCCATCACCATAACCCCACCACCACCACAGGGCACTCTGTTCCACAACGTTGACTTTGACATCAGCAAAACCGCTCGCCCACACGCGACGCCATACACATGATCTGAGGCCAGTTGGACGTTCTGCCAAATTCTCTAAAAGGACGTTGGGAGGTGACTTATGGTAGATCAATTCACATTAAATTCTCTGGCTGGTCGCAGACGATCCCGCAGGTGAAGAAGCCGGATGTGGAGTTCCTGGGTTGGCATGGTTACACGTGGTCTGCAGTTGTGAGGCTGGCTGGATGTACTGCCAAATTCTCTAAAAGGACGTTGGAGGTGACTTATGGTAGATAAATTCACATTAAATTCTCTGGCAACAGCTCTGGTGGACATTCCTGCAGTCGACATGCCTCTTGCAACGCTCCCTCAACACTCGAGACATCTGTGGCATTGTGTTGTGTGACAAAACTGCACATTTTTTTAGAGAGAGTGGCCTTTTATTGTCTCCCAGCACAAGGTGCACCTGTGTAATGATCTCGCCGTCAGCTTCAGGACGTTGCCACATCTGTCAGGTGGATGGATTACTCACTCTCCACTTCTGGGATGTTTTTATTTCAGCTCGTGAAACATGGAACCAAAAGACTTTACATGTTGTGTATATATTCTGTATTCAGTGTAAAGACGCAGCTCATCAGTATAAATGCATACGGCCTTGGGCCTACAGGGAATAGTGGGTGCTTTGCAGCAGGATCTGTAGCGAATGCTATCAAATATAGTAAAATCGACACGCCACGTAAATATACTAATGAGTGGAATTACAGTTTCCCTTCCATTTATCTCATGTTTGTCAGAACCCATTGATAGTCATCAGAATCCCCGAGTTAGTTCCCGGGAATCTGAGGAAATAATCGGCCGATTGGTTGTTGTAGAGAGCCTTGTGACAGGCTGGTGGTTCCTCACGTACTGCAGTCTGAGGGGGAAATGACACGGTTCAGACCACATGATGTTTACATCTACTAAATGTCTTACAATCACTCTTCCCTTGTTCCTTTTACTCGCGGAGGTCAACCGCTAGTTATATTCATCTCTGAAATGATCAGGGGGTTATCAAGGAGGCGCACAACACTAGGTCTTTTGTATATAGGCAGCCTTGTGACAGACGTGATGGGTTTTCTCACACATACAGTAGTAGCCTGAGGGTTCCGATGGAATGAAACAGCCAACTGTCTGACTGGAGTAGACGGGCAGTATGTGTCATGATGTGCTTTCGGGCTCAATGGTTGGCTGAGGGTGACGTGGGAGGAGACCGGGAGGTATTCCAGTGACACATTAAGATTCTAGAATCTGCAACCCTTCTAGAACACACATAGAGAGACCTACAGTGGCCCGGAGGGTCAAACTGTTCTGGCCCACTATAGAGACCTGCTTTTAGATAGTTTCTACTTTACATTTCTACTTCATTTTTTTTTTTAATGTTTTCTTTAGTCTGCTTCGTATCAAGCCCAGGTGAGAGCCGTTTGTAACCCAAAATGACTCCCTGTTGCCAAGTGCACTACTTTTGACCAGGGAATAGAATTGTATTTGTGACACAACCTATGATTTCCATGAAAAGATCAAGGTGAATACAATGATCTGAAACTACTGTAGCTGCTTTCAGAGACACAGTGTGCTGCATTCCCCAAGGTGACTGGCTTTGATCCAAAATTACTAGCAGCAACCCTCCCTGATCTTAATGTGGTTTGTTCCCAAGTGTTTGTCTCTCCTTCTCACTCTCCCAGTTCTCCACTCTCTCTGTATCTGTCTCTGAAACAGAGGCTGGTCCATGCTATATTCTTCCCTTTCACCATCCCTGTCTCTCTCTCTCTCTCTCTCTCTCTCTCTCTCTCTCTCTTCTCTCTCTCTCTCTCTCTCTCTCTCTCTCTCTCTCTCTCGCTCTCTCTCTCTCTCTCTCTCTCTCTGTTGGGACTGAGGAGGCTCGTCCCTGCTAGTCGTAGATTCTTCCCTTTCACACTAATGTTCCCCCTCTCCGAGACAAAGGGGTTTGAAGACTGGAGGATTTGTCAGGCTCTGACACTCGCAGGCTATATTTCAACCCATCCATCTCTGTGGGATAATAGAGTACCCTGCCTTTTCAACGCCTTCAGGAGTGACCAGTTATCACAAGCCACCAGCTCCACCATTAATAACACCAGGGGAAGGGGAGGAGGTGAAAGAGAAAGGGGGAGATGAGGGGAACAGGGGGAGGAAGAAAGGGGGATATGAGGGGAACAGGGGGAGAAAGAAAGGGGATATGAGGGGAACAGGGGGAGAAAGAGAAAGGGGGATATGAGGGGAACAGGGGGAGAAAGAAAGGGGGATATGAGGGGAACAGGGGGAGAAAGAAAGGGGCATGAAAAGGTGGAGGAGGGGAAGGAAGGATGAAAGGAATGAAGAGCGAGAGAAAGGAAGGCAGGAAGGAAGGAAGGAAGGAAGGAAGGAAGGAAGGAAGGAAGGAAGGAAGGAAGGAAGGAAGGAAGGAAGGAAGGAAGGAAGGTTGAGAGATGGAGGGAAGGAATCAGAGATGGAGGGAAGGAATGAGAGATGGTGGGAGGAATTAAGTCAGATACTCTAGCTGTAGCAGTCAACAGCGTGATGGGTGATGGGTAACTTTGATCTAGATAAGCACAGAGAAACAAAGAAGAGGAGGGAGGGAGAGGGAGGAAGAGGGAGGCAGGGAGAGATACAGGGAGAGAGCGAGAGGGAGGGAGGGAGAGATACAGGGAGAGAGCGAGAGGGAGGCAGGGAGAGATACAGGGAGAGAGCGAGAGGGAGGCAGGGAGAGATACAGGGAGAGAGCGAGAGGGAGGGAGGGAGAGATACAGGGAGAGAGCGAGAGGGAGGGAGGGAGAGATACCGGGAGAGAGCGAGAGGGAGGGAGGGAGAGCACTCTGCCCTCCTCAACATCTCTTTGTTTACCAGGAGGTTAGATTTAACTCCATCACATCACACAGCAACCTGGCGAGTAAGGAGAGGGGGACTGGGGGAGGGGATGAAGGGAGAGATGTGGGGAGGGATGGGGAAGGATAGTAGAGGGTATACGATATAATTACAAGCTACGTTTTAAGGAAGAAATAAGCATCGGTATGAAACCGAAAAAATAAAATACGTTTACATGACCATGGGGCTGTTACTGTTAACATATTACCACCACACCGGCGGTCATGAGTCATGACCACAGATGAATCATGACTGCAGTCAAATTCCACGTGACCATTTTGTCACGGTAACTAGGCTCCTCCGAGTTGTGATGCTGCTGATGGTCATTAGTAGCGTATCAAACCTTGCCTTTCATGCAATTTTTTTTTCTAATCATCATTAGAGTCCCGTCATGCAGCCTTAGAATGTATCAAACATTAAAACATCTATCCCAACATTTGTATCACAACTAAAGTTACATTATCAACTCTAAATGAAACATTTAGGAGGATCTGTGTCTTTGTTAAAACTGCTCAACACAGAATGGCCGCATGTTCGCTCTCCCCTTTAAATCGTTTAGAGAAAATATCCTTTATATTTTATATCTTGTTTCTTTTAAACCTGTCTGAAAATAAATAATGGCATTTTTCTTTTTGTGATGGTGTAGGTTATATTAAATAGATTTATCAGACTTTGTCGTGGTCGTCATATGGAGGGGACCAAGGTGCGGCGTGGTGAGCGTACATTCTACTTTATTAAACAGGCAACTAAACATAGAATAACAACCCACAAAATACCCAAGGAATATGGCTGCCTAAATATGGTTCCCAATCAGAGACAACGATAAACAGCTGCCTCTGATTGAGAACCAATCTAGGCAACCATAGACATATAAACCGACATACAACAACCTCTAGACAATACAACACCCCCTAGACAATACAACACCCCTAGACAATACAAAACCCCCTAGACATACAACACCCCTAGACAATACAACACCCCCTAGACAATACAAAAACCCCTAGACAATACAACACCCCTAGACAATACAACAACCCCTAGACATACAACACCCCTAGACAATACAAAACCCCCTAGACAATACAAACCCCCCTAGACATACAAAAACCCCCCTAGACAATACAAAACCCCCTAGACAATACAAACCCCCCTAGACAATACAAACCCCCCTAGACAATACAAAACCCCCTAGACAATACAACACCCCCTAGACATACAACAACCCTAGACAATACAAAACCCCCTAGACAATACAACACCCCTAGACAATACAACACCCCTAGACAATACAAAACCCCCTAGACAATACAACACCCCTAGACAATACAACACCCCCTAGACAATACAACACCCCTAGACAATACAACACCCCTAGACAATACAAAACCCCCTAGACAATACAACACCCCTAGACAATACAACACCCCCTAGACAATACAACACCCCTAGACAATACAACACCCCCTAGACATACAACAACCCCTAGACAATACAACAACCCCTAGACAATACAACACCCCTAGACAATACAACACCCCTAGACAATACAACAACCCCTAGACAATACAACACCCCCTAGACAATACAACACCCCTAGACAATACAACAACCCCCTAGACAATACAACACCCCTAGACAATACAACACCCCCTAGACATACAACACCCCCTAGACAATACAACAACCCCCTAGACAATACAACAACCCCCTAGACAATACAACAACCCCCTAGACAATACAACACCCCCTAGACAATACAACACCCCCTAGACATACAACAACCCCCTAGACAATACAACAACCCCCTAGACAATACAACACCCCCTAGACATACAACACCCCCTAGACAATACAACACCCCCTAGACAATACAACACCCCCTAGACAATACAAAACCCCCTAGACAATACAACAACCCCTAGACAATACAACACCCCTAGACAATACAACACCCCCTAGACAATACAACAACCCCTAGACATACAACAACCCCTAGACATACAAAACCCCCTAGACAATACAACACCCCCTAGACAATACAACACCCCCTAGACAATACAACACCCCCTAGACAATACGAAAACCCTAGACAATACAAAAACCCCTAGACAATAGAAAGACGAAACCAACCACCCTCGTCACATCCTGACCTAACCAAAATAATAAAGAAAAACAAAGATAACTAAGGTCAGGGCGTGACAGACTTTTTAAAATGTAGATGTTGGCGAGTTCTGGATGATTTGCTTAAAGGCTATGCATGGAAACAAGGATATATACTAAATGTGTTTATGTTAATTAACGGTCAATTACCAACATAACGGCAGTTTGTTTGCTTGACAATCACCGGCTGACAAAACATTTCATGACCACAACAGCCCTACGATGAGCACCACAATGCCCCGTTCCACTCATTTTCTACCCCCCGGGCGGTTTTTCCAGCACACAGCTATGACCTACTACAGCGGCCATGTGTTGTATTGTACTTGTGTTGTATTGTACGATGTGTAGGCAGGTTGTTTTAGGATTCAAACCCTCTCGAACAGCCTCATTAATACTGTTAGAGGAGGTGGGTTTCCACACTGATGTGATTTGTACCCTTGTACAAGGTAAAGTATTGGATCGTTCAGAGACCATAGTGATGCATTATCCGTACCTTCATAGTGATGCATTATCCGTACCTTCATAGTGATGCATTATCCCATACCTTCATAGTGATGTATTATCCCGTATCTTCATAGTGATGCATTATCCCGTACCTTCATAGTGATGTATTATCCCGTATCTTCATAGTGATGCATTATCCCGTTCCTTCATAGTGATGCATTATCAGTACCTTCATAGTGATGCATTATCCCGCACCTTCATAGTGATGCATTATCCGTACCTTCATAGTGATGCATTATCCGTACCTTCATAGTGATGCTTTGTCCCATACCTTCATAGTGATGCATTATCTCGTACCTTCATAGTGATACATTATCTGTACCTTCATAGTGATGCATTATCCCGTATCTTCATAGTGATGCATTATCCCGTACCTTTATAGTGATGCATTATCCGTACCTTCATAGTGATGCATTATCCCGTATCTTCATAGTGATGCATTATCCCGTACCTTCGTAGTGATACATTATCCGTACCTTCATGGTGATGCATTATCCGTACCTTCATGGTGATGCATTATCCGTACCTTCATAGTGATGCTTTGTCCCGTACCTTCATAGTGATGCATTATCCCGTACCTTCATAGTGATGCATTATCCCATACCTTCATAGTGATGCATTATCCCATACCTTCATAGTGATGCATTATCCCATACCTTCATAGTGATGCATTATCCGTACCTTCATAGTGATGCATTATCCGTACCTTCATAGTGATGCATTATCCCGTTCCTTCATAGTGATGCATTAGCCATACCTTCATAGTGATGCATTATCCCATACCTTCATATTGATGCATTATCCGTACCTTCATAGTGATGCATTATCCCATACCTTCGTAGTGATGCATTATCCGTACATTCATGGTGATGCATTATCCCATACCTTCGTAGTGATGCATTATCCGTACCTTCATGGTGATGCATTATCACATACCTTCGTAGTGATGCATTATCCGTACCTTCATTGTGATACATTATCTGTACCTTCATAGTGATGCATTATCCCGTACCTTTTTATTAAATGAACGCAACCTTTGCTTCTCTACTGACAACACTGTGAGGCTCGATGGAGCTGTGTTGTCTTGTAGTAATGTGGTGCCTGCCTGTATTTCCTTAAACATTTACTTTAGCGAAACACATCAACAGTCATAATAGCATCCTTTAGGTGGTCAGTAGGAGGTCAGTAGGAGGTCTGTAGGAGGTCTGTAGATGGTCAGTAGGTGGTCAGTGGGAGGTCAGTAGGGGGTCAGTAGGAGGTCAGTAGGTGGTCAGTAGGAGGTCTGTAGGAGGTCAGTAGGAGGTCAGTAGGTGGTCAGTAGGAGGTCTGTGGGAGGTCTGTAGGTGGTCAGAATGAGGTCAGTAGGAGGTCAGTAGGTGGTCAGTAGGAGGTCAGTAGGTGGTCAGTAGGTGATCAGTAGGACGTCAGTAGGAGGTCAGTAGGAGGTCAGTAGGTGGTCAGTAGGTGGTCAGAAGGAGGTCAGTAGGTGGTCAGTAGCTCAGATAGATAGAGCCTTGGTCAGTAGGTAGTCAGTAGGAGGTCAGTAGGTGGTCAGTAGGTGGCCAGTAGCTCAGATAGATAGAGCCTTGGTCAGTAGGCAGTCAGAAGGAGGTCAGTAGGTGGTCAGTAGGTGGTCAGTAGGTGGTCAGTAGGAGGTCAGTAGTTGGTCAGTAGGTGGTCAGTAGGAGGTCAGTAGCTCAGATATATTCTTGGTCAGTAGGAGGTCAGTAGGTGGTCAGTAGGAGGTCAGTAGGTGGTCAGTAGGAGGTCAGTAGGTGGTCAGTAGGAGGTCAGTAGGAGGTCAGTAGGTGATCAGTAGCTCAGATAGATGATTGGCCAGTAGGAGGTCAGTAGCAGGTCAGTAGGTGATCAGTAGGTGATCAGTAGCTCAGACAGATTATTGGTCAGTAGGAGGTCAGTAGGAGGTCAGTAGGAGGTCAGTAGGTGATCAGTAGCTCAGACAGATTATTGGTCAGTAGGAGGTCAGTAGGAGGTCAGTAGGAGGTCAGTAGGTGATCAGTAGTTCAGATATATTATTGGTCAGTAGGAGGTCAGTAGGAGGTCAGTAGGTGGTCAGTAGGAGGTCAGTAGGTGGTCAGTAGGAGGTCAGTAGGATATCAGTAGGTGATCAGTAGGTGGTCAGTAGGTGATCAGTAGGAGGTCAGTAGGATATCAGTAGGTGATCAGTAGGTGGTCAGTAGGAGGTCAGTAGGTGGTCAGTAGGAGGTCAGTAGGTGGTCAGTAGGTGATCAGTAGTTCAGATACATTATTGGTCAGTAGGAGGTCAGTAGGAGGTCAGTAGGAGGTCAGTAGGTGATCAGTAGGTGGTCAGTAGGAGGTCAGTAGGTGGTCAGTAGGAGGTCAGTAGGATATCAGTAGGTGATCAGTAGGTGGTCAGTAGGAGGTCAGTAGGTGGTCAGTAGGAGGTCAGTAGGTGGTCAGTAGGTGGTCAGTATGAGGTTAGTAGGGGGTCAGTAGCTCAGATAGATTAATGGTCAGTAGGTGATCAGTAGGAGGTCAGTAGGATATCAGTAGGTGATCAGTAGGTGGTCAGTAGGAGGTCAGTAGGTGGTCAGTAGGAGGTCAGTAGGTGGTCAGTAGGTGATCAGTAGTTCAGATATATTATTGGTCAGTAGGAGGTCAGTAGGAGGTCAGTAGGTGATCAGTAGGTGGTCAGTAGGAGGTCAGTAGGTGGTCAGTAGGAGGTCAGTAGGATATCAGTAGGTGATCAGTAGGTGGTCAGTAGGTGATCAGTAGGAGGTCAGTAGGATATCAGTAGGTGATCAGTAGGTGGTCAGTAGGAGGTCAGTAGGTGGTCAGTAGGAGGTCAGTAGGATATCAGTAGGTGATCAGTAGGTGGTCAGTAGGAGGTCAGTAGGAGGTCAGTAGGTAGTCAGTAGGTGATCAGTAGGTGGTCAGTAGGAGGTCAGTAGGTGGTCAGTATGAGGTTAGTAGGGGGTCAGTAGCTCAGATAGATTAATGGTCAGTAGGAGATCAGTAGGTGGTCAGTAGGTGATCAGTAGTTCAGATAGAATATTGGTCAGTAGGAGGTCAGTAGGTGGTCAGTAGGAGGTCAGTAGGAGGTCAGTAGGTGGTCAGTAGGTGATCAGTAGTTCAGATAGAATATTGGTCAGTAGGAGGTCAGTAGGTGGTCAGTAGGGGGTCAGTAGGAGGTCAGTAGGTGGTCAGTAGGAGGTCAGTAGGAGGTCAGTAGGTGATCAGTAGTTCAGATAGATTATTGGTCTGTAGGAGGTCAGTAGGAGGTCAGTAGGTGATCAGTAGTTCAGATAGATTAATGGCCAGTAGGAGGTCAGTAGGAGGTCAGTAGGTGGTCAGTAGGTGATCATTAGTTCAGATAGATTAATGGCCAGTAGGAGGTCAATAGGAGGTCAGTAGTTGGTCAGTAGGAGGTTAGTAGGTGATCAGTAGGTGGTCAGTAGGAGGTCAGTAGGAGGTCAGTAGGAACGTCAGTAGGAGGTCAGTAGGTGATCAGTAGGTGGTCAGTAGGAGGTCAGTAGGTGGTCAGTAGGAGGTCAGTAGGTGATCAGTAGCTCAGATAGATTAATGGTCAGTAGGTGATCAGTAGGGGGTCAGTAGGTGATCAGTAGGAGGTCAGTAGGTGATCAGTAGCTCAGACAGATTATTGGTCAGTAGGAGGTCAATAGGAGGTCAGTAGGTGATCAGTAGGTGATCAGTAGCTCAGACAGATTATTGGTCAGTAGGAGGTCAGTAGGTGATCAGTAGGAGGTCAGTAGGTGATCAGTAGCTCAGACAGATTATTGGTCAGTAGGAGGTCAGTAGGAGGTCAGTAGGAGGTCAGTAGGTGATCAGTAGCTCAGACAGATTATTGGTCAGTAGGAGGTCAGTAGGAGGTCAGTAGGAGGTCAGTATGTAGTCAGTAGGAGGTCAGTAGGAGGTCAGTAGGAGGTCAGTAGATCAGACCGATAGAGACCCTGTCTACATTCCAGATTTCTATAACTGTTTATCTTCATATTGACATGAGCTCAGAACAACGTGTGTTTCAAACATGGTCCTGTTTTATCAACTGCTGTGCTGATCTACGGACAGGTCATGACCTCTGTCGACAATAACATGTAGCCTGGAGTTATACAACAATATGACACATTTACAATTTATATCTAAAATATAAATACATACAACCAAAGTATATACGGTTCATAATGTGTCGTCAGAAAGCATATATTAAAACCCCCTGACTTGTTCCAAGTGTTGTGTTACAGCCTCAATTCAAAATTGAATAAACTAGATTGGTATTCTCACCATCTACACCAAATAGAATCAGGTGTGGTAACACTGGGCTTGATGTGCAGCTGACCTGGTAGAATCAGGTGTGGTAACACTGGGCTTGATGAACAGCTGACTGGTAGAATCAGGTGTGGTAACACTGGGCTTGATGAACAGCTGACTGGTAGAATCAGGTGTGGTAACACTGGGCTTGATGAACAGCTGACTGGTAGAATCAGGTGTGGTAACAGTGGGCTTGATGAACAGCTGACTGGTAGGATCAGGTGTGGTAACAGTGGGCTTGATGAACAGCTGACTGGTAGAATCAGGTGTGGTAACACTGGGCTTGATGAACAGCTGACTGGTAGAATCAGGTGTGGTAACACTGGGCTTGATGAACAGCTGACTGGTAGAATCAGGTGTGGTAACACTGGGCTTGATGAACAGCTGACTGGTAGAATCAGGTGTGGTAACACTGGGCTTGATGAACAGCTGACTGGTAGAATCAGGTGTGGTAACACTGGGCTTGATGAACAGCTGACTAGTAGAATCAGGTGTGGTAACACTGGGCTTGATGAACAGCTGACCTGGTAGAATCAGGTGTGGTAACACTGGGCTTGATGAACAGCTGAGGCGTTGATGAACAGCCGAGGTGTTGATGAACAGCTGAGGTGTTGATGAACAGCTGAGGTCTTGATGAACAGCTGAGGTCTTGATGAACAGCTGTCTGGTAGAATCAGGTGTGGTAACACTGGGCTTGACGAACAGCTGAGGTCTTGGTGAACAGCTGAGGTCTTGATGAACAGCTGTCTGGTAGAATCAGGTGTGGTAAAATAGCAGACATTACCACATGTATATATATATATATATATATAAGTCAGTATAAACATGAAAACAGATGAGAGTACTCACAGATTTGGAAGAGAACACACAGTACATTTTAAGCATTGATAGGTTGCAAAGTACAATTTGAATTGGTGTAAGTCGTTTGTCAGCTCCTCATGGGCCGGCTTGCATTTCTCTGTGACAGGCGACATGCCCACAATCCACCACTCTGCCGTAAAGAACTGTGTCCCTGGGTAAGTACCTGTAGGTACAGCATGCAACAACCTCTTCCTAGAGAGTATGAGAGCTGGTCTCTCCTCCGTTCTAGCAGGACGCACACAGTAGTACCACAAGACCACATTCACTGTCCACTTGTCTGCCCCTCCACAAAACCCAAAGGCTCTTTTAAGAGCCACCTAATTAATGGAAATAAGTGTTAGTGTGTGTGTGTGTGTGTGTGTGTGTGTGTGTGTGTGTGTGTGTGTGTGTGTGTGTGTGTGTGTGTGTGTTTGTTTATTTGTGTGTGTTTGTTTGTGTCAGGAGGGAGGGAGGGAGGGAGGGAGGGAGGGAGGGGAGAGGAGGGAGGGAGGGAGGGAGGGAGGGAGGGAGGGAGGGAGGGAGGGAGGGGAGAGGAGGGAGGGAGGGAGGGAGGGAGGGAGGGAGGGAGGGAGGGAGGGAGGGAGGGAGGGAGGGAGGGAGGGAGGGAGGGAGGGAGGGGGCTGTCAAAACCATAAGCTAAATAAATTCTCTGGGAGGTGAATCCACAATCTTCAGATCCACTGGCTGTACCTCCATTACACTATGAAACCTGCTATTAAAAGCATTTATGTTGACAGTCGATTTTCAATGGACAGTCGGAAAGCTTTCATCACAAAATTAATTTGTTCATTTACTCATTACTGATTGAATGTTTTATATTTCTCTTGCTTGGTTAAAATAAACTAGTCTAAAACAGTGTATTTGTTGAAAACAGACTCATTTAGTCACGTAGCTAACTGAGTTAGAAAGCTGTCATCTGACTGTTATAACATTATGTTAGCTAGCTAGCTACCTAGATCAAAAACAAAACTGCCTTTCTTTGCCTGTTTGTAAGCTAGGTAGCTTACTGCTAGCTTTTCAGTTCATA
>NC_092164.1:10956669-11014169 GCF_045791955.1 Oncorhynchus clarkii lewisi | reverse complement strand
TCATTTATATTGAAGCCTCTCTCTTCCTCTTAGCAGTGACAACTTCAAATAGACAAAATTAGACATAATATCATTGAAGATTTCACCCTCTGTCTGCGTCATAATTGGCTATATGGAGCTTTGGTCAACAGTAGTGCACTATATAGGGAATAGGGTTCTATAGGGTCCTGGTCTAAAGTAGTGCACTATATAGGGAATAGGGTTCTATAGGGCTCTGTTCTAAAGTAGTGCACTATATAGGGAATAGGGTTCTATAGGGCTCTGTTCTAAAGTAGTGCACTATATAGGGAATAGGGTTCTATAGGGCTCTGGTCTAAAGTAGTGCACTATATAGGGAATAGGGTTCTATAGGGCTCTGGTCTAAAGTAGTGCACTATATATAGGGAATAGGGTTCTATAGGGCCCTGGTCTAAAGTAGTGCACTATATAGGGAATAGGGCCCTGGTCTAAAGTAGTGCACTATATAGGGAATAGGGCCCTGGTCTAAAGTAGTGCACTATATAGGGAATAGGGTTCTATAGGACTCTGGTCTAAAGTAGTACCCTATATATAGAGAATAGGGTTTCATTTGGAACACACACTCTCTCTCTCTCTTAGTCACTGATGTGCAGCTTTGGACCTGATGGGTGACATCCTGAAGGACTTGGTTGTGTAGGGAGGAGTCACTCTTCATGCTTTCCGATGCATTTACAGGAGGATATCGTTGTGTTCTGTGGTGTCATCCAGGAGGTGTTTAGACAGCCTGAAGGACTTGGTTGTGTAGGGAGGAGTCACTCTCCATGCTTTCTGATGCATTTACAGGAGGATATCGTTGTGTTCTGTGGTGTCATCCAGGAGGTGTTTAGACAGCCTGAAGGACTTGGTTGTGTAGGGAGGAGTCACTCTCCATGCTTTCTGATGCATTTACAGGAGGATATCGTTGTGTTCTGTGGTGTCATCCAGGAGGTGTTTAGGGTTATTAAATAAAGGTGAAATAAATAACACATTTTTGTTGTTGTTGTTGTTGTTGTTGTTGTTGTTGTTGTTGTGCGCTCTCCTCAAACAACAGTATATAGGGAATATGGTTATATAGGGCTCTGGTCTAAAGTAGTACCCTATATGTAGAGAATAGGGTCCCATTTGGAACACACACACTCTCTCTCTCTTATTAAATAAAGGTGAAATAAATAAAAAATATTTGTTGTTGTTGTTGTTGTTGTTGTTGTTGTTGTGCGCTCTCCTCAAACAACAGCGTGGTATTTTCTCACTGTGATCGCTACTGTTAATTGGACAGTGGCGTTAGATTAACAAGAATTTGAGCTTTCTGCCCGTATCAGACATGTCTATGTCCCGGAACGGTTGATGTTACTTATAATTGTCATGCTAATCACATTAGCGGTGAAGTAGTGAAGGCTGATGCTAAGAACAGTGATAATAGACACATACTGGACTGTACTATACACAGACAGGACATTAAACACTCTACTGTACAATACACAGACAGGACATTAAACATGCACTCTACTGTACAATACACAGACAGGACATTAAACATGCACTCTACTGTACAATACACAGACAGGACATTAAACATGCACTCTACTGTACAATACACAGACAGGACATCATACACTCTACTGTACAATACACAGACAGGACATTAAACATGCACTCTACTGTACAATACACAGACAGGACATTAAACATGCACTTTACTGTACAATACACAGACAGGACATCATACACTCTACTGTACAATACACAGACAGGACATTAAACATGCACTCTACTGTACAATACACAGACAGGACATTAAACATGCACTCTACTGTACAATACACAGACAGGACATCATACACTCTACTGTACAATACACAGACAGGACATTAAACATGCACTCTACTGTACAATACACAGACAGGACATTAAACATGCACTCTACTGTACAATACACAGACAGGACATTTAACATGCACTCTACTGTACAATACACAGACAGGACATTTAACATACACTCTACTGTACAATACACAGACAGGACATTTAACATACACTCTACTGTACAATACACAGACAGGACATTTAACATACACTCTACTGTACAATACACAGACAGGATATTAAACATGCACTCTACTGTACAATACACAGACAGGACATTAAACACTCTACTGTACAATACACAGACAGGACATTAAACACTCTACTGTACAATACACAGACAGGACATCATACACTCTACTGTACAATACACAGACAGGACATTAAACACTCTACTGTACAATACACAGACAGGACATCATACACTCTACTGTACAATACACAGACAGGACATTAAACATACACTCTACTGTACAATACACAGACAGGACATCATACACTCTACTGTACAATACACAGACAGGACATTAAACATACACTCTACTGTACAATACACAGACAGGACATTAAACATGCACTCTACTGTACAATACACAGACAGGACATTAAACATGCACTCTACTGTACAATACACAGACAGGACATTTAACATACACTCTAATGTACAATACACAGACAGGATATTAAACATGCACTCTACTGTACAATACACAGACAGGACATTAAACACTCTACTGTACAATACACAGACAGGACATTAAACATACACTCTACTGTACAATACACAGACAGGACATCATACACTCTACTGTACAATACACAGACAGGACATTAAACACTCTACTGTACAATACACAGACAGGACATTAACCACTCTACTGTACAATACACAGACAGGACATTAACCACTCTACTGTACAATACACAGACAGGACATCATACACTCTACTGTACAATACACAGACAGGACATTAAACATACACTCTACTGTACAATACACAGACAGGACATTAAACATGCACTCTACTGTACAATACACAGACAGGACATTAAACATGCACTCTACTGTACAATACACAGACAGGACATTTAACATACACTCTAATGTACAATACACAGACAGGATATTAAACATGCACTCTACTGTACAATACACAGACAGGACATTAAACACTCTACTGTACAATACACAGACAGGACATTAACCATACACTCTACTGTACAATACACAGACAGGACATCATACACTCTACTGTACAATACACAGACAGGACATTAAACATACACTCTACTGTACAATACACAGACAGGACATCATACACTCTACTGTACAATACACAGACAGGACATTAAACACTCTACTGTACAATACACAGACAGGACATTAACCACTCTACTGTACAATACACAGACAGGACATTAACCACTCTACTGTACAATACACAGACAGGACATTAAACACTCTACTGTACAATACACAGACATGACATTTAACTAAAACATGAACTATAGCATCTTAAGCATAATTATTCACAACGTAGTGCACAAATTGTATTAGTAACATAATCACTCAAAATGTCTAAGTTGTTATCATGTCATACAAGTTGCAGAATGCGTAGCATTTTATCACACGGGATCAATGACAAAACACAACACAGGAATACTCTTCTGACTTGTGAACAACACTTTGACTGGCTGAAATGATCCAAACAGTTTCTGAAGTCATCAGCAACCTAATAGTGTTGTTTTATTTTAAAGGACGATGGGGGTTTTGATTCCATTAGTGAGTCTTGTCTGAGCCACAATGGCCCAGAGTGCAGAAACCTCCTATCTCCTATTGGTTTTAGTGAGGCAACCGGACGAACCGCCCCCTTGGACAGTAAAACATCATCGGTTTCAAGGACTAATTAGCTGTAGTTTTACTTTCATTATTAACAGCCAAGGAACGTAGTGTACACAGGCATTTAACCTCATAGTCCAATTTATTTAAGACGATGGCTTTTTCTTTCTTCTATAGTGTGTGTTATGTCAGACCGAGCGAGCTCACCCTGACTGTCTGTAGCTAGCTTTGGCCCCACGGGGCTTCCGTAGGAGTGTGTGTGTGGTTTAGCTAATTGGGAGTCTAGCTCTTTTAATTGGAGCTGTGGAAACAAACCCTCCTGGGAAATACGTGAGTTCACCTTTATTCTGTTCACCTTTCATAAACATTGTTTATCTTTTCAGCAGTTCAAGTCCAAGGGCCGATAGGGCCCCTAGTTTGTTCCATAAAGCTTGGCATGGATGCCGATAGGGCCCCTAGTTTGTTCCATAAAGCTTGGCATGGATGCCGATAGGGCCCCTAGTTTGTTCCATAAAGCTTGGCATGGATGCCGATAGGGCCCCTAGTTTGTTCCATAAAGCTTGGCATGGATGCCGATAGGGCCCCTAGTTTGTTCCATAAAGCTTGGCATGGATGCCGATAGGGCCCCTAGTTTGTTCCATAAAGCTTGGCATGGGGATGCCGATAGGGCCCCTAGTTTGTTCCATAAAGCTTGGCATGGATGCCGATAGGGCCCCTAGTTTGTTCCATAAAGCTTGGCATGGATGCCGATAGGGCCCCTAGTTTGTTCCATAAAGCTTGGCATGGGGATGCCGATAGGGCCCCTAGTTTGTTCCATAAAGCTTGGCATGGATGCCGATAGGGCCCCTAGTTTGTTCCATAAAGCTTGGCATGGATGCCGATAGGGCCCCTAGTTTGTTCCATAAAGCTTGGCATGGATGCCGTTGAGAGCCTTACTAAGGTACGATGCTACTGTAACGAAGACATATGACCTCAGGACGTGAAAGGATAGGAACTCCCTCATGGAGATGTCCTGATGTTCTCTGTGTCGTGTGAAATTTTAGTCATCCCCCTCCACTCTTTTCCACCCGCTCACCCACCCACTCACCCACCCACTCACCCACGCAGGGAAATACTTCTAAATAGCTCAGTAATGATTAAATCTAGAATCCCTCTCCTCTCCTCCCTCGGTCCTATCGAATCCCTCTCCTCTACTCCCTCGGTCCTATCGAATCCCTGCAGATGTTTCCCCTCTCCACTCCTCCCTCGGTCCTATCGAATCCCTCCAGATGTTTCCCCTCTCCTCTCCTCCCTCGGTCCTATCGAATCCCTCTCCTCTCCTTCCTCGGTCCTATCGAATCCCTCCAGATGTTTCCCCTCTCCTCTCCTCCCTCGGTCCTATCGAATCCCTCTCCTCTACTCCCTCGGTCCTATCGAATCCCTGCAGATGTTTCCCCTCTCCACTCCTCCCTCGGTCCTATCGAATCCCTCCAGATGTTTCCCCTCTCCTCTCCTCCCTCGGTCCTATCGAATCCCTGCAGATGTTTCCCCTCCCCTCTCCTCTCCTCCTCAACCCCCTCTCCTCTCCTTCCTCGGTCCTATCGAATCCCTCCAGATGTTTCCCCTCTCCTCTCCTCCCTCGGTCCTATCGAATCCCTCTCCTCTCCTCTCCTCCCTCGGTCCTATCGAATCCCTCTCCTCTCCTCTCCTCCCTCGGTCCTATCGAATCCCAGCAGATGTTTCCCCTCCACTCTCCTCTCCTCCTCAACCCCCTCTTCTCTCCTCCCTCGGTCCTATCGAATCCCTCTCCTCTCCTCCCTCGGTC
The DNA here is from genome assembly GCF_045791955.1 of Oncorhynchus clarkii lewisi. Taxonomy (NCBI): domain Eukaryota; kingdom Metazoa; phylum Chordata; class Actinopteri; order Salmoniformes; family Salmonidae; genus Oncorhynchus; species Oncorhynchus clarkii. Next base: position 11,008,665 of record NC_092164.1, on the reverse strand, counting down.
CTATCGAATCCCTGCAGATGTTTCCCCTCTCCTCTCCTCCCTCGGTCCTATCGAATCCCTCCAGATGTTTCCCCTCTCCTCTCCTCCCTCGGTCCTATCGAATCCCTCTCCTCTCCTCCCTCGGTCCTATCGAATCCCTCCAGATGTTTCCCCTCCCCTCTCCTCTCCTCCTCAACCCCCTCTCCTCTCCTCCCTCGGTCCTATCGAATCCCTCTCCTCTCCTCCCTCGGTCCTATCGAATCCCTCCAGATGTTTCCCCTCTCCTCTCCTCCCTCGGTCCTATCGAATCCCTCCAGATGTTTCCCCTCTCCTCTCCTCCCTCGGTCCTATCGAATCCCTCTCCTCTCCTCCCTCGGTCCTATCGAATCCCTGCAGATATTTCCCCTCTCCTCTCCTCCCTCAGTCCTATCGAATCCCTGCAGATGTTTCCCCTCTCCTCTCCTCCCTCGGTCCTATCGAATCCCTGCAGATGTTTCCCCTCTCCTCTCCTCCCTCGGTCCTATCGAATCCCTCTCCTCTCCTCTCCTCCCTCGGTCCTATCGAATCGCTGCAGATGTTTCCCCTCCCCTCTCCTCTCCTCCTCAACCCCCTCTCCTCTCCTCCCTCGGTCCTATCGAATCCCTCCAGATGTTTCCCCTCTCCTCTCCTCCCTCGGTCCTATCGAATCCCTCTCCTCTCCTCCCTCGGTCCTATCGAATCCCTGCAGATGTTTCCCCTCTCCTCTCCTCCCTCAGTCCTATTGAATCCCTGCAGATGTTTCCCCTCTCCTCTCCTCCCTCGGTCCTATCGAATCCCTGCAGATGTTTCCCCTCTCCTCTCCTCCCTCGGTCCTATCAAATCCCTCTCCTCTCCTCTCCTCCCTCGGTCCTATCGAATCCCTGCAGATGTTTCCCCTCCCCTCTCCTCTCCTCCTCAACCCCCTCTCCTCTCCTCCCTCGGTCCTATCGAATCCCTCCAGATGTTTCCCCTCTCCTCTCCTCCCTCGGTCCTATCGAATCCCTCTCCTCTCCTTCCTCGGTCCTATCGAATCCCTCCAGATGTTTCCCCTCTCCTCTCCTCCCTCGGTCCTATCGAATCCCTCTCCTCTCCTCCCTCGGTCCTATCGAATCCCTGCAGATGTTTCCCCTCTCCTCTCCTCCCTCAGTCCTATTGAATCCCTGCAGATGTTTCCCCTCTCCTCTCCTCCCTCGGTCCTATCGAATCCCTGCAGATGTTTCCCCTCTCCTCTCCTCCCTCGGTCCTATCGAATCCCTCTCCTCTCCTCTCCTCCCTCGGTCCTATCGAATCCCTGCAGATGTTTCCCCTCCCCTCTCCTCTCCTCCTCAACCCCCTCTCCTCTCCTCCCTCGGTCCTATCGAATCCCTCCAGATGTTTCCCCTCTCCTCTCCTCCCTCGGTCCTATCGAATCCCTCTCCTCTCCTTCCTCGGTCCTATCGAATCCCTCCAGATGTTTCCCCTCTCCTCTCCTCCCTCGGTCCTATCGAATCCCTCTCCTCTCCTCCCTCGGTCCTATCGAATCCCTGCAGATGTTTCCCCTCTCCTCTCCTCCCTCAGTCCTATTGAATCCCTGCAGATGTTTCCCCTCTCCTCTCCTCCCTCGGTCCTATCGAATCCCTGCAGATGTTTCCCCTCTCCTCTCCTCCCTCGGTCCTATCGAATCCCTCTCCTCTCCTCTCCTCCCTCGGTCCTATCGAATCCCTGCAGATGTTTCCCCTCCCCTCTCCTCTCCTCCTCAACCCCCTCTCCTCTCCTCCCTCGGTCCTATCGAATCCCTCCAGATGTTTCCCCTCTCCTCTCCTCCCTCGGTCCTATCGAATCCCTCTCCTCTCCTTCCTCGGTCCTATCGAATCCCTCCAGATGTTTCCCCTCTCCTCTCCTCCCTCGGTCCTATCGAATCCCTCCAGATGTTTCCCCTCTCCTCTCCTCCCTCGGTCCTATCGAATCCCTCCAGATGTTTCCCCTCTCCTCTCCTTCCTTGGTCCTATCGAATCCCTCTCCTCTCCTCCCTCGGTCCTATCGAATCCCTCTCCTCTCCTCCCTCTCCTCTATCGAATCCCTGCAGATGTTTCCCCTCTACCGTCCTCCCCAACCCCCTCTCCTCTCCTTCCCTCTCCTCTCCTCCTCAAACCCCTCTCCTCTCCTCCTCAACCCCCTCTCCTCTCCTCCTCAACCCCCTCCCCTCTTCTCCTCATCCCCCTCTCCTCTCCTCCTCAACCCCCTCTCCTCTCCTCCTCAACCCCCTCCCCTCTCCTCCTCAACCCCCTCTCCTCTCCTCCTCAACCCCCTCTCCTCTCCTCCTCAACCCCCTCTCCTCTCCTCCTCAACCCCCTCTCCTCTCCTCCTCAACCCCCTCCCCTCTCCTCCTCATCCCCCTCTCCTCTCCTCCTCAACCCCCTCTCCTCCTCAACCCCCTCTCCTCCTCAACCCCCTCTCCTCTCCTCCTCAACCCCCTCCCCTCTCCTCCTCAACCCCCTCTCCTCTCCTCCTCAACCCCCTCTCCTCCAATGTCAAACGCATCAACATCCTCCATGCTCCATTGTCTGGATCCCTGTGCATCTTGGGAAATATGCAAATGCATTATGAGAAAACAACAGCAGCAGTGAACAACAACAATAACAAGTACTGCTTTAAACATAAACAAGCAGCTCAGCAGAGGGAGATAAGAGCGGAATACTCAAACTTCAAATGAAAGAAAACATCTCCATTTTGGAACCTGTGTGTTGTCTGTCCTCCTTCCTGAACCTCTGTGTTGTGCTGTCTGTCCTCCCTCCTGAACCTCTGTGTTGTCTGTCCTCCTTCCTGAACCTATGTGCTGTCTGTCCTCCCTCCTGAACCTCTGTGTTGTCTGTCCTCCCTCCCAAACCTCTGTGCTGTCTGTCCTCCTTCCTGAACCTCTGTGCTGTCTGTCCTCCCTCCCAAACCTCTGTGCTGTCTGTCCTCCTTCCTGTGTAGTTGTTGACTCCACTTGGAAGAAATCAATTGTCTCAGTAGGATGTGATGAGATGAAGGGGTGGCAGGGGGGAGGGGGGGGGGGCTCTCATTAACCCTGGTGACATACTGTATGTGAGAGAGAACGCCACCCCGCCCTGCTTGAAGCCTGCTGTTTGTGTTGTTCACACTGAGTTGGATCTCTGGATCACTGTTTGTTTAGAGTGACGTAGCTGCAAAATGCCATACGACAACTCAGCCCACATCTGTCTGATGCATTAGCATTAGAGGCTATGGCTAAAAGAACACCCCTATTCCCTGCACAGTCCTCCATATAGGAGGACATATTAAAGTTGACACTCTGTTGCAAACTCTGAACTGGATCTAGAGCAATATCTACCATCCTGGTCTAATATCTACCATAATGGTCTAATATCTAACATACTGGTCTAATATCTACCATACTGGTCTAATATCTAACATACTGGTCTAATATCTACCATCCTGGTCTAATATCTAACATACTGGTCTAATATCTACCATACTGGTCTAATATCTACCATCCTGTTCTAATATCTACCATACTGGTCCAATATCTACCATCCTGGTCTAATATCTACCATCCTGGTCCAATATCCAACATACTGGTCTAATATCTACCATCCTGGTCCAAAATCTAGCATCCTGGTCTAATATCTACCATCCTGGTCCAATATCTAACATACTGGTCTAATATCTACCATACTGGTCCAATATCTAACATCCTGGTCTAATATCTACCATCCTGGTCTAATATCTACCATACTGGTCTAATATCTACCATCCTGGTCCAATATCTACCATACTGGTCTAATATCTACCATACTGGTCTAATATCTACCATACTGGTCCAATATCTGACACACTGGTCTAGTATCTACCATACTGGTCTAATATCTGACATACTGGTCTAATATCTACCATCCTGGTCTAATATCTACCATACTGGTCCAATATCTGACATACTGGTCTAATATCTACCATCCTGGTCTAATATCTACCATACTGGTTCAATATCTACCATACTGGTCCAATATCTACCATCCTGGTCCAATATCTACCATACTGGTCCAATATCTACCATACACTGGTCTAATATCTACCATACTGGTCTAATATCTACCCAACTGGTCCAATATCTACCACACTGGTACCTTACTGCTGTTCATGGAGAGATACCCTCCTGTAGGTTTTAACCCCAACCTTGTTCCTGGAGAGAAACCCTCCTGTAGGTTTTAACCCCAACCTTGTTCCTGGAGAGAGACCCTCCTGTAGGTTTTAACCCCAACCTTGTTCCTGGAGAGAGACCCTCATGTAGGTTTTAATCCCAACCTTGTTCCTGGAGAGAGACCCTCCTGTAGGTTTTAACTCCAACCCTGTTCCTGGAGAGAGACCCTCCTGTAGGTTTTAACCCCAACCTTGATGAGCTCTCTCTCTGTCTCTCTCTCTCTCTCTCTCTGTCTCTCTCTCTCTGTCTGTCTCTCTCTCTCTCTCTTTCTATGTCTCTCTCTTTCTCTGTCTCTCTCTCGCTCTCTCTATCTCTCTCTCTCTTTCTATGTCTCTCTCTTTCTCTGTCTCTCGCTCTCTCTCTCTCTCTCTTTCAATGTCTCTCTCTCTTTCTCTGTCTCGCTCTCGCTCTCTCTGTCTCTCTCTCTCTCTCTCTGTCTCTCTCTCTCTCTCTCTCTCTCTCTCTCTCTCTCTGATCCCTCGTTCTCTGTCTCTCTCTCTCTCTCTCTCTTTCTCTGTCTCTCTCTCTCTCTCTCTCTCTCTCTCTCTCTCTCTCTCTCTCTCACTCTCTCTCTCGCTCTCTCTCTCTTTCTCTCTCTCTCTGTCTCTCTTTCTCTCTCTCGTCCACTTGGTCATGTAGGAAGCTCAGGAGGACTGCCATGCGCACACACACACACACACATACAAAGACACACACACACACACACACACACACACCAACAGAGATCAATTGTTGGAATAATACATTAAAAGCAGAGGAAGTTGGAATTAACTGGTGGGGGGGATGTGGGGGGGGGGGGGGGGGGCTGAATTAATAAAAATATCAATATTATAATATACACACAAAATATAAAGTTGATTCTCCTGTGGTCAGCCTCCCTAAACCCTGCTGCTCTTTGAAGGCATCATTAGCTGGGTTTTATCAGTATATTGACCCTAAAAGCAGTACCCGAGGGGAGGTTTCTCTACTAGCTGCTCGCTACACTCACTATGCTACCCAGCGCTGTGCTCCCCCCCCCACCCACCAGACCCACCCGGCAGGAACAGGAGCTGTGGATTGATGAAATAACACTTTGAAGTGGATTATCCATCTGGGATTTGATTCATGCCCATGTTTCTGGACCTCAAGGCTGTGTGTGTGTGTGTGTGTGTGTGTGTGTGTGTGTGTGTGTGTGTGTGTGCGTGTGTGTCTGTGTGTGTGGGAGGGAGGGAGGAAAGAGCTAACGCTCGTTCGTTTGCTTTCCAGCATTATTTCATATTTACTCCCTGATTCCCTGATTTCCTGATTGAGACAATGAGTGCTGTTGTGTGTTTAGCTAATGAGAGAGAGAGAGAGAGAGAGAGAGAGAGAGAGAGAGAGAGAGAGAGAGAGAGAGAGAGAGAGAGAGAGACAGAGAGAGAGAGAGAGAGAGAGACAGAGAGAGAGAGAGAGATGTTTAAGGGCTATACATCCCTCTCTATCCTCTATTGATTTAGTAAACGGTTTGATAGAGCCCTGTCTAAGCCGGGAGGAATTCTCACTAAGCTACAACATATGGAATTGTTTTAAGCAGGTCAAAACAAGGATCATTTTGCTATTTGATTTGGAATTTTAAGACTTCGCGAAGTATCAAAAAAATATAACAAATGGATTTAATGAATACCAGTTTTTGGGACTGCTGGTAGCACGTACAAACACATTGAATAACAGCTTCACTACAGAGAACAACAGATTCAGAGGATCTCATCCCACTAGTAGAGGAAGCCAACAGAGGATCTCATCCCACCAGGAGAGGAAGCCAACAGAGGATTTCATCCCACTAGTAGAGGAAGCCAACAGAGGATATCATCCCATTAGTCGAGGAAGCCAACAGAGGATCTCATCCCATTAGTCGAGGAAGCCAACAGAGGATCTCATCCCACTAGTATAGGAAGCCAACAGAGGATCTCATCCCACCAGTAGAGGAAGCCAACAGAGGATCTCATCCCACCGGTAGAGGAAGCCAACAGAGGATCTCATCCCATTAGTCGAGGAAGCCAACAGAGGATCTCATCCCACCAGGAGAGGAAGCCAACAGAGGATCTCATCCCATAAGTAGAGGAAGCCAACAGAGGATCTCATCCCACTAGTCGAGGAAGCCAACAGAGGATCTCATCCCACCAGGAGAGGAAGCCAACAGAGGATCTCATCCCATAAGTAGAGGAAGCCAAGAGAGGATCTCATCCCACTAGTCGAGGAAGCCAACAGAGGATCTTATCCCACTAGCCGAGGAAGCCAACAGAGGATCTCATCCCACCAGTAGAGGAAGCTAACAGAGGATCTTATCCCATTGGTTGAGGAAGCCAACAGAGGATCTCATCCCATTGGTCGAGGAAGCCAACAGAGGATCTCATCCCATTGGTCGAGGAAGCCAACAGAGGATCTCATCCCACTAGTCGAGGAAGCCAACAGAGGATCTCATCCCACCAGTAGAGGAAGCTAACAAAGGATCTCATCCCATTGGTCGAGGAAGCCAACAGAGGATCTCATCCCATTGGTCGAGGAAGCCAACAGAGGATCTCATTCCATTGGTCGAGGAAGCCAACAGAGGATCTCATCCCACTAGTTGAGGAAGCCAACAGAGGATCTCATCCCATTGGTCGAGGAAGCTAATAGAGGATCTCATCCCACTGGTAGAGGAAGCCAACAGAGGATCTGATCCCATTAGTCTAGGAAGCCAACAGAGGATCTCATCCCATTGGTCGAGGAAGCCAACAGAGGATCTCATCCCATTGGTCGAGGAAGCCAACAGAGGATCTCATCCCATTGGTCGAGGAAGCCAACAGAGGATCTCATCCCATTGGTCGAGGAAGCCAACAGAGGATCTCATCCCATTGGTCGAGGAAGCTAACAGAGGATCTCATCCCATTGGTCGAGGAAGTCTAAGGACTTGGAGAGACACAATCTGCTCATTATATTAGCCTGCAACACAAGCCTGTCTGGGTTATTCTCCATTGTGGATTGCCTTGTCCGTGGTAAAACAGTGGAAATCAATACAAATGTATAAATACCCTAAAAAATATAATTAAGAGAGTATGTTAGTATAGATTTACATTTCTCCCAATTTCACTCACACACACACACACACACACACACACACACATGCGCACGCGCACGCGCACACGCACACGCACACGCACACTCACACACACACACACATACATACATACATACACACACACACACACACATACATACATACATACACACACACACACACACATACATACATACACACACACACACACACACATACATACATACACACACACACACACACACACACACACACACACACACACACACACGAGGAGGCACATTTGTCCAGTATTTTACCACAAAATATTTGCCCTTTAATCTCACGCCCCCCCCCTCCCCCCCAGGCTAAATCCTTCCTCTATCTCTCCTTCCAACTCCGGGCTGATTTGACACTTGGTGATGGCGGAGTGCTAGATTTAACACTCACAGAATGGGTGTTGGAGGAGGCGTGATCCGCATTCGAAGTGTTCACACAGAAAATAATCCCCCCCCCATCACTTTATGGAAGCCTTGAATCTGTCTCTCACACCAAGCTAGCGAGGGGGCAGGGTTACGTATTCAACTCACACCTAGCTAGCGAGGGGGCAGGGTTACGTATTCAACTCACACCTAGCTAGCGAGGGGGCAGGCATATCATGTGTTCTAGTCACACCTAGCTAGCGAGGGGGCAGGCATATCATGTGTTCTAGTCACACCTAGCTAGCGAGGGGGCAGGCATATCATGTGTTCTAGTCACACCTAGCTAGCGAGGGGGCAGGCATATCATGTGTTCTAGTCACACCTAGCTAGCGAGGGGGCAGGCATATCATGTGTTCTAGTCACACCTAGCTAGCGAGGGGGCAGGCATATCATGTGTTCTAGTCACACCTAGCTAGCGAGGGGGCAGGCATATCATGTGTTCTAGTCACACCTAGCTAGCGAGGGGGCAGGCATATCATGTGTTCTAGTCACACCTAGCTAGCGAGGGGGCAGGCATATCATGTGTTCTAGTCACACCTAGCTAGCGAGGGGGCAGGCATATCATGTGTTCTAGTCACACCTAGCTAGCGAGGGGGCAGGCATATCATGTGTTCTAGTCACACCTAGCTAGCGAGGGGGCAGGCATATCATGTGTTCTAGTCACACCTAGCTAGCGAGGGGGCAGGCATATCATGTGTTCTAGTCACACCTAGCTAGCGAGGGGGCAGGCATATCATGTGTTCTAGTCACACCTAGTTAGACAGGGGCAGGTCATGTGTTCTAGTCACACCTAGTTAGACAGGGGCAGGTCATGTGTTCTAGTCACACCTAGTTAGACAGGGGCAGGTCATGTGTTCTAGTCACACCTAGCTAGCGAGGGGCAGGTCATGTGTTCTAGTCACACCTAGCTAGCGAGGGGCAGGTCATGTGTTCTAGTCACACCTAGCTAGCGAGGGGCAGGTCATGTGTTCTAGTCACACCTAGCTAGCGAGGGGGCAGGCATATCATGTGTTCTAGTCACACCTAGCTAGCGAGGGGCAGGTCATGTGTTCTAGTCACACCTAGCTAGCGAGGGGCAGGTCATGTGTTCTAGTCACACCTAGCTAGCGAGGGGGCAGGCATATCATGTGTTCTAGTCACACCTAGCTAGCGAGGGGCAGGTCATGTGTTCTAGTCACACCTAGCTAGCGAGGGGCAGGTCATGTGTTCTAGTCACACCTAGCTAGCGAGGGGGCAGGCATATCATGTGTTCTAGTCACACCTAGCTAGCGAGGGGCAGCTCATGTGTTCTAGTCACACCTAGCTAGCGAGGAGGCAGGTCATGTGACAGAGACATGCGGTGTGAAAGAAAGAAGGACTAGTAGTGTTAAATGGACCAATCACATTGAGTTCTCTTTCTGTAGAATGTTAACACCATCCGTGTGTATCTACACACGCCGTGTATAGATGACAGGCTACTTATACTGGATGAATTTATTTCCCAAAACGCTACGTCCCACCTATTTTTTTAACAGTTGTGGTTATTTCATCAGATAGGATTGCGTGCGGGGTACATTCATGTGTGTGTGTAAAATATCACTGCTCTCAGATGTTTCAGTCATAGATTTTAGATGTGGATGAAAATGAGTTTTATTTGCACAAAAAAAATCCCGCTACATATCCACTGTTTAGCTGGAATGGAATGTTGGCCTCACGTTACAATTTATTTGACTGATATCTCACTTAGCGATCTTAAGAGGAACACAGTTTATTTGACTGATATCTCACTTAGCGATCTTAGGAGGAATACAGTTTATTTGACTGATATCTCACTTAGCGATCTTAAGAGGAACACAGTTTATTTGACTGATATCTCACTTAGCGATCTTAAGAGGAACACAGTTTATTTGACTGATATCTCACTTAGCGATCTTCAGAGGAGTACAGATACTCTAAGTCACTCTGGATAAGAGCGTCTGCTAAATGACAGCAACACTGTCAAATGTAAATCTTTTAAATACATATCTCATGTTACTGTATTGAATTATTTTACATATATTTTAAATATTCATGTCACAGATGTATTATTTGTAGTGTTCTTTATTAAAAAGTCGTCGTTTTTTTTTTTTTGTTACAGCAGAAAACCCTTATTTCTCTGTGAGGCTCGACATGCAGCATTTTGAAGAAAAACGATGATTATTTGTCTCTCTGAAAATGAAACCATCAAGTGATCGATTTTTAACAAATGGCAACGTCTGTCATTGAACAACCCCGTGCCATGATCAGATTGTGAACAAACACACCAATCTCTTATATATATATATATATATTATATATTTATATATATATATTTATATATTAAACAATAAAAGCTAATTGACCAATATTTCTTAAAATGGATAAACTGTAACAGAGTTTTGGAATGAAACTTCACTTATATTCCTCTTCACTGTATACAGACATTCTTTTTCTTCTATGGTGTTATTGACTGTACGCTTGTTTATTCCATGTGTAACTCTGTGTTGTTGTTTGTATGTTTTGTTTACTCCATGTGTAACTCTGTGTTGTTGTTTGTATCGAACTGCTTTGCTTTATCTTGACCAGGTAGCAGTTATAAATGAGAACTTGTTCTCAACTAGCCTACCTGGTTAAATAAAGGTGTTCTCAACTAGCCTACCTGGTTAAATAAAGGTGTTCTCAACTGTTACGGTACAGAGTCAAGGTGGAGGCTATATACAGGTGGTACCAGTACAGAGTCAATGTGGAGGCTATATACAGGGTGTTACGGTACAGAGTCAAGGTGGAGGCTATATACAGGTGGTACCAGTACAGAGTCAATGTGCAGGGAAACAGGTTTGTGGAGGTAATTTGTGGAGTGACTAGGCATAGATAATAAACAGGTTTGTGGAGGTAATGTGTAAAGTGACTAGGCATAGATAATAAACAGGTTTGTGGAGGTAATGTGTAAAGTGACTAGGCATACATAATAAACAGGTTTGTTGAGGTAATGTGTAAAGTGACTAGGCATAGATAATAAACCAATTTGTTGAGGTAATGTGTAAAGTGACTAGGCATAGATAATAAACAGGTTTGTTGAGGTAATGTGTAAAGTGACTAGGCATAGATAATAAACAGGTTTGTCGAGGTAATTTGTGGAGTGACTAGGCATAGATAATAAACAGGTTTGTTGAGGTAATGTGTAAAGTGACTAGGCATAGATAATAAACAGGTTTGTGGAGGTAATGTGTAAAGTGACTAGGCATAGATAATAAACAGGTTTGTTGAGGTAATGTGTAAAGTGACTAGGCATAGATAATAAACAGGTTTGTTGAGGTAATGTGTAAAGTGACTAGGCATAGATAATAAACAGGTTTGTGGAGGTAATTTGTAAAGTGACTATGCATAGATAATAAACAGGTTTGTGGAGGGTAATGTGTAAAGTGACTAGGCATAGATAATAAACAGGTTTGTTGAGGTAATGTGTAAAGTGACTAGGCATAGATAATAAACAGTGAGTAGCAGCAGTGTAAAAACAAAGGAGGGGTCAATGTTAATGGTCCTGTTGGCCATTTGATTAGTTGTTCAGCAGTCTGACGGCTTGGGGGGGTAGAAGCTGTTAAGGAGCCTTTTGGTTCGATACTTGCCGCTCCGGGAAACGATTGCCGTGCGGTAGCAGAGAGAACAGTCTATGACTTGGGTGGCTGGAGTCTTTGACAATTTTTTGGGGGGCTTTCCTCTGACACCGTCTGGTATATAGGTTCCTGGTTGTCAGGAAGCCTGGCCACAGTGATGTACTGGGCCTTACGCACTACCCTCTATAGGGCTTTCCTCTGACACCGCCTGGTATAAAGGTCCTGGTTGTCAGGAAGCCTGGCCACAGTGATGTACCGGGCTGTATGCACTACCCTCTATAGGGCTTTCCTCTGATACCGCCTGGTATAAAGGTCCTGGTTGTCAGGAAGCCTGGCCACAGTGATGTACTGGGCCGTACGCACTACCCTCTATAGGGCCTTCCTCTGACACCGCCTGGTATAAAGTTCCTGGTTGTCAGGAAGCCTGGCCACAGTGATGTACTGGGCCTTACGCACTACCCTCTATAGGGCTTTCCTCTGACACCGCCTGGTATAAAGGTCCTGGTTGTCAGGAAGCCTGGCCACAGTGATGTACCGGGCTGTATGCACTACCCTCTATAGGGCTTTCCTCTGATACCGCCTGGTATAAAGGTCCTGGTTGTCAGGAAGCCTGGCCACAGTGATGTACTGGGCCGTACGCACTACCCTCTATAGGGCCTTCCTCTGACACCGCCTGGTATAAAGTTCCTGGTTGTCAGGAAGCCTGGCCACAGTGATGTACTGGGCCATACGCACTACCCTCTATAGGGCTTTCCTCTGACACCGCCTGGTATAAAAGTCCTGGTTGTTAGGAAGCCTGGCCACAGTGATGTACTGGGCCGTACGCACTACCCTCTATAGGGCCTTCCTCTGACACCGCCTGGTATAAAGTTCCTGGTTGTCAGGAAGCCTGGCCACAGTGATGTACTGGGCCGTACGCACTACCCTCTATAGGGCTTTCCTCTGACACCGCCTGGTATAAAGGTCCTGGATGGCAGGAAGCCTGGCCACAGTGATGTACTGGGTCGTACTCACTACCCTCTGTAGCGCCTTACGGTCAGAGGCCGAGCAGTTGCCACACCAACTCAAATCAAGTACAATTTGAATTGGTCACATACACATGGTTACCAGATGTTAATGCGAGTGTAGCGAAATGCTTGTGCTTCTAGTTCTGACCATACAGTAATATCTAACAAGTAACCTAACAAATTCCACAACAACTACCTTATACACAAATGTAAAAGGGATGAATAGAATATGTACATATTAATATATGGATGAGCGATGGCCGTGCGGCATAGGCAAGATGCAGTAGTTGGTATAGAGTACAGTATATACATAAGAGATGAGTAGATGGTATAGAGCACAATATATACAAATGAGATGAGTAGATGGTATAGAGCACAATATATACAAATGAGATGAGTAGATGGTATAGTATATGTAGTATATACAGTATGTAGAGAATATATACCTATGAGATAAGTAATGTAGGATACGTAAACATGATTAAATTGGCAGTATTTAAAGTGACTAGCGACACCTGGCGGTGACGCAACCGGTCAGGATGCTCTCGATGGTGCAGAATATGTAGTATATACAGTATGTAGAGAATATATACCTATGAGATAAGTAATGTAGGATACGTAAACATGATTAAATTGGCATTATTTGCAGTGACTAGCGACACCTGGCGGTGACGCCACCGGTCAGGATGCTCTCGATGGTGCAGCCGTAGAACGTTTCTGGAGGATTCTGGGGACACATATGCCAACTCTTTTCGGTCTCTTTAGGTGGGGGGAAAAGGTGTTGTCTTTCCCTCTTCACGACTGTCTTGGTGTTTTCGGACCATGATAGTTTGTTGGTGATGGCGGACGACAAGGAACTTGAATCTGAAGGGCCCCCCCGTGTTGAGGATCAGTGTGGCAGATGTGTGGTCGCTACGGTGTTGAACGCTGAGCTGTAGTCAATGAGCAGCGTTCTCTCACATAAGTGTTCCTCTTGTCCAGGTGGGAAAGGGCAGTGTGAAGTGCAGTAGAGATTGCATCATCTGTGGGTGTGTGGCGGCGGTATGCAAATTAGAGTGGGGTGTAGGGTTTCTGGCATGATGGTGTTGATGTGAGCCATGACCAGCCTTTCAAAGCACTTCACGGCTACTGATGTGAGTGCTACGGAGGAGGTAATCATTTTAGGCAGGTTACCTTGGGTACAGGGACTATTTTGTTTAAAAAAATAATATTTTACCTTTATTTAACGAGGCAAGTCAGTTAAAATAATAAATTCTTATTTTCAATGACGGCCTAGGAACAGTGGGTTAACTGCCTGTTCAGGGGCAGAACGACAGATTTGTTCCTTGTCAGCTCGGGGGATTTGAACTTGCAACCTTCCGGTTACTAGTCCAACGCTCTAACCACTAGGCTACCCTGCCGCCTCTACACTCTAACCACTAGGCTACCCTGCCACCTCTACACTCTAACCACTAGGCTACCTACCTCCTCTACACTCTAACCACTAGGCTACCAGCCGCCCCTACACTCTAACCACTAGGCTACCCTGCCTCAGATGATGGCGGTCTGCTTGAAACATGTTGGTATTACAGACTCGGCCAGGGAGAGGTTGAAAATGTCAGACACTTGCTAGATGAACTTGTTGGAAAAGTGGCATCCTATGACGGTTCCCACTTTGAAAGTCACGAGGCTCTTCTGTGAGCTTTGTGTGGCCTACCACTTAGCGGCTGAGCCGTTGTTGCTCACAACAACAGCACTTACAGTTGACCGGGGCAGCTTTTAGCAGAGCAGGAATTTGACGAACTGACTTGTTGGAAAAGTGGCATCCTGTGACGGTGCCTCGTTGAAAAGTCACTGAACTCTTCAACTGCCAATGTTTGTCTATGGAGATTGCATGGCTGTGCGCTTCGATTTAAAACATCTGTCAGCAACGGATGTGGCTGAAATAGCCAAATCCACTCATTTGAAGGGGTGTCCACATACTTTTATATATATATATATATATATATATATATATATATAGAGTGTATAATGAGCATCAGAGACTTGGTTTGGCTGTGGGTTTATATTTCAGATTCTCTGAACTGTGTCTCTCTTTTTTTGTTGCAGCATCATGTGGAGTAACTTTTGGATTATTTGTTTTCAGGCCTGTTATTATTTCTTTCATCCTTCCATTATGTTTTATCGCGGCTGTTGTTGTTGTTGTTGTTGTACTGGGTCCCAGACAGACATTATTTTAAAGGGATACAATTGTATCAATTACCAAAAATAAATAAATAATAATAATAATTGGATGATTACAGTTGATTTGAAATTCATCTCTTCATTGTGGAAAACAGACGCAGACAAGACTCAAAGAGTATCATGGATTTTAACGTATAAAGAAATAATATAATTAATTGGAGTCTGTTTTTGATTGGAAATCCATCTCTTCATGGATACAGGGTGTTGGAAACAGATCTGGTTAATCATCCAATCAGAGGAAGGATTAGAGAGGAAGGAATTCACAGATCTGGTTTATAACCCAATCAGAGGAAGGGTTACAGAGGAAGGAATTCACAGATGTGGTTTATAACCCAATCAGAGGAAGGGTTACAGAGGAAGAAATTCACAGATCTGGTTTATAACCCAATCAGAGGAAGGAATTCACAGATCTGGTTTATAACCCAATCAGAGGAAGGAATTCACAGATCTGGTTTATAACCCAATCAAAGGAAGGGTTACAGAGGAAGGAATTCACAGATCTGGTTTATAACCCAATCAGAGGAAGGGTTACAGAGGAAGACATTCACAGATCTGGTTTATAACCCAATCAGAGGAAGGGTTACAGAGGAAGGAATTCACAGATCTGGTTTATAACCCAATCAGAGGAAGGAATTCACAGATCTGGTTTATAACCCAATCAGAGGAAGGGTTACAGAGGATAGAATTCACAGATCTGGTTTTATAACCCAATCAGAGGAAGGGTTACAGAGGAAGGAATTCACAGATATGGTTTATAACCCAATCAGAGGAAGGGTTACAGAGGAAGGAATTCACAGATCTGGTTTATAACCCAATCAGAGGAAGGAATTCACAGATCTGGTTTATAACCCAATCAGAGGAAGGAATTCACAGATCTGGTTTATAACCCAATCAGAGGAAGGGTTACAGAGGAAGGAATTCACAGATCTGGTTTATAACCCAATCAGAGGAAGGAATTCACAGATCTGGTTTATAACCCAACCAGAGGAAGGAATTCACAGATCTGGTTTATAACCCAATCAGAGGAAGGAATTCACAGATCTGGTTTATAACCCAATCAGAGGAAGGGTTACAGAGGAAGGAATTCACAGATCTGGTTTATAACCCAATCAGAGGAAGGAATTCACAGATCTGGTTTATAACCCAATCAGAGGAAGGAATTCACAGATCTGGTTTATAACCCAATCAGAGGAAGGGTTACAGAGGAAGGAATTCACAGATCTGGTTTATAACCCAATCAGAGGAAGGAATTCACAGATCTGGTTTATAACCCAATCAGAGGAAGGAATTCACAGATCTGGTTTATAACCCAATCAGAGGAAGGAATTCACAGATCTGGTTTATAACACAATCAGAGGAAGGAATTCACAGATCTGGTTTATAACCCAATCAGAGGAAGGAATTCACAGATCTGGTTTATAACCCAATCAGAGGAAGGAATTCACAAGAGCTTTTAAATCAATGTACTCTTTTAAATCTTAAATGTTTCCAATTGTGTTCATTCACACAAAAAACATATATAATAGATGTTAAAACAAAATATATATATATATATAACTATTTTAATATTCTCATTTTCATGATTTATTTTTAGGATTCATTTTTTGACGGTCAGTTGTGCCATTTATAAAGGTGTTATTCAATGTGTTTCTATGAGCTATAGTAGTAAAGTCCAAATTCAATATATTTATTTCCCTATAAATATATATATGTGTATATTTAAATAGCTACAGGTGTCCTTAAATCCAAAATCAAATACCTAAATGACCATCTAAAAACAATTCCATATGTTAGCCTAGTAGAACCCCCTCCCCAAACGACTTACACTTCTAGGGGTTAATTGCTTAATTAACTCAGGAGCCACGCCTGTGTGGAAGCACCTGCTTTCAATATACTATGTACCCCTCATATACTCAAGGGTTTATTTTATTTTTGCCAGTTACCTGAACTTGTCCAATAATGACATTTATTTTCTGTTTGTATTCCTGGTCTAACCTCAAGCCAGCGTGGCTGTGATCTGCTGGTCAGTTTAAGTAAAGTATCTCTCATCCTGTGTGGAGTCTTGAGTGGATTGACGACCCTTTCCATCTCAGAGTCTTGAGTGGACTGACGACCCTTTCCATCACAGAGGCTTGAGTGGATTGACGACCCTCTCCATCTCAGAGCCTTGAGTGGCCTGACGACCCTCTCCATCTCAGAGTCTTGAGTGGATTGACGACCCTTTCCATCTCAGAGGCTTGAGTGGTTTGACGACCCTTTCCATCTCAGAGGCTTGAGTGGTTTGACGAGAGAGACTTGACCTCTTAAGCCAATGGCCTCTACATTTTACGTGCAGCCCGTCACACACACAGACACACAGACACACACACACACACACAATCTCTCTGAATGACTGTCACTGACTCTCCCACTATGCTGAAGCAGATCCATCATGGTTTAAATGGACATTGGAATTATTCTAGGAACGATGGGAGCCGTCTCTTACGTGCTTATTGGTCAATCTTGGTATTGTGACATCATCATTAACATCTTCATTCGTCATCCAGTGTCTAAAATGGCACCCTGTTCCCTATATAGTGCACTACTTTAGACCAGAATCCTATGGCACCCTGTTCCCTATATAGTGCACTACTTTAGACCAGAGTCCTATGGCACCCTATTCCCTATATAGTGCACTACTTTAGACCAGAGTCCTATAACACCCTGTCCCATATATAGTGCACTACTTTAGACCAGTCCTATGGGGGAATAGGGATCCATTTCAGGGCTCAGCCCCTGCTGTTCTCTTATGTCCATCAGGTTCCGATCCAGTAAGAGCTAAGATCAAGTGAAATGCATCATGGTACATTTAATAACACAGTGCTTTTAGATAAATCAGTGTCAGTATTGTGTGTAACGTTGAGCCATATAAACTCAATTTACTTTTCTCTTTTTTTTGCCTGATGCCTGTTTGGGTTTATTTTATTTATCCATATTCCGTTTTCTTTTTTTCAATTATTATTATTTATTTTTTTAAATCAGGTTCTCTCTCTCAAGCTTACATTTATTGAATCTAAAAACCCCAGTAACCAACAGATGTTACAGGGCCCCTAATAATGGACATGTGGAGAGAAACAGAGAACCAAAAGCCTTTCTGGATTAACGGCATCATTCTAAATTGTTTTCCTTTTTATCTTGGTATTTTATTAAATATCTTTTATCCCTCCATATTAGTTCCATTCGTTTATTATGACCCCCCCCCCACTGTTATGGATGTCTGGATATTATGGAGTGGACAGAGGGGGAAAGATGGTTGGCATGGTGACCTTTGATTGTGTAAGCTAAAGATTAGAAGGACATCAATTTGAGTCATTGGTTCACGGAAGATACGGTATTATTCTGCTTCCTTTTAAGCTTCAAGTTATACAGAAATGGTTTGGTCCAGGGGACTATTCAACCCTGTACAGAAATGGTTTGGTCCAGGGGACTATTCAACCCTGTACAGAAATGGTTTGGTCCAGGGGACTATTCAACCCTGTACAGAAATGGTTTGGTCCAGGGGACTATTCAACCCTGTACAGAAATGGTTTGGTCCAGGGGACTATTCAACACTGTACAGAAATGGTTTGGTCCAGGGGTCTATTCAACCCTGTACAGAAATGGTTTGGTCCAGGGGACTATTTAACACTGTACAGAAATGGTTTGGTCCAGGGGACTATTTAACACTGTACAGAAATGGTTTGGTCCAGGGGTCTATTCAACCCTGTACAGGGGACTATTTCACCCTAGACAATCAGGGAGAGATACACATTGACAAATGGAAAAGGCAAAATATATGTTGATGGAGGGAAAGTAACACACACACACACACACACACACACACACACACACACACACACACACACCCCAACGGTATCCCTGCAGGGAAGTGAGCAGCTCCAGTCAACAGATTAGTCTTTCCCAGGCTTTGCGTTCAGGCAGATTGTTGTGATGGTTTATACTGACCCCTGCATCTCTGCCCGTCCTTCACCTCTGAAACAAGGTTCCACGTACCAATCTTCCTGATGCAGTTTCACAACGTGGCAAATGGCAGCGCTCCGTTCCTTTTAACTCTGGCTGGGGGCCCCAAATGACTTCCCTGTTCCCTATATAGTGCACTACTGTTGACCAGAGCTTTATGACATCACTGTGTGTGGAATAGAATGCCGTTTGGGACACAGACTCTCCCTATCAGACACCTGTGCACCAAACCACTATGGCTGCTGGCACCACGGTGTGCAGTAAAAAGGTGCTTTAGTTAATAGGAAAATGGCTTGTACACTACTACTACTACTACTACTACACACACACACACACACACACACACACACACACACACACACACACACACATATACACACACATACACACATATACACACACATACACACATATTCACACACACACACACATATACACACACACACACACACACACATACACACATATACACACATATACACACACACACACACACACACACACACACACACACACACACACACACACACACACACACACACACACACACACACATACACACATATACACACACACACACTCACGCACACACGCGTACGCACACAGACACAGGAAGCAGTGTGTTGGGGCTTGGTTGTGGAGGGATGGAGGTTGTACTTACCCTAAATGGACCCTTTGGAGGGACAGCAAACATTTAACTCCGGGGTCAGGGACTGGTAATGAGATTTATGGGAAGAACGAAGGAGGGAGGGAGGGAGGTAGAGAGGGAACGAGGGAGGGGAGATGGAGGGGGAACGAGGGAGGTAGAGATTGAACGAGGGAGGGAGGGAATGAGGGAAAGGGAGAGGGAGAGGGAACGAGGGAGGGAGGGAGGTAAAGAGGAAACGAGGGAGGGGAGATGGAGGGAAGGTAGAGAGGGAACAAGGGAGGGGGGATGGAGAAAGAACGAGGGAGGTAGAGAGGGAACAAGGGAGGGGGAATGGAGGGAAGGTAGAGAGGGAACAAGGGAGGGGGGATGGAGAGAGAACGAGGGAGGTAGAGAGGGAACAAGGGATTGGGGATGGAGAGGGAACGAGGGAGGTAGAGAGGGAACAAGGGAGGGAGGATGGAGGGAAGGTAGAGAGGGAACAAGGGAGGGGGATGGAGAGGGAACGAAGGAGATAGAGAGGGAACAAGGGAGGGGGGATGGAGGGAGGTAGAGAGGGAACGAGGGAGGGGAGATGGAGGGGGAACGAGGGAGATAAGGAGGGAACAAGGGAGGGGGGATGGAGAGGGAACGAGGGAGGTAGAGAGGGAACAAGGGAGTGGGGATGGAGGGAAGGTAGAGAGGGAACAAGGGAGGGGGGAATGAGGGAGGTAGAGAGGGAACAAGGGAGAGGGGATGGAGGGAAGGTAGAGAGGGAACAAGGTAGGGGGATGAAGAGGGAAGGAGGGAGGTAGAGAGGGAACAAGGGAGGGGGGATGGAGAGGGAACGAGGGAAGGTAGAGAGGGAACAAGGGAGGGGGATGGAGGGAAGGTAGAGAGGGAACGATACGTTCCCCCACAGGGGAACAGTGACCCCACAGGTAATGAGGAACATGTTTGGTACCTTGACCAGACACACTTCCTGTTACCCCCTAACCCGCTCAACCCCATTCTATTGAACAGACACACACTTCCCCCTCCTCTTCCCTCTTGTTGAGTCTGTCAGGACTTCCTTTTTCTGTGTCTGGACAGAGGAGGGGACAAGAGTGAAGTCACACCTCTGTGTCTGGACAGAGGAGGGTCACAAGAGTGAAGTCACACCTCTGTGTCTGGACAGAGGAGGGTCACAAGAGTGAAGTCACACCTCTGTGTCTGGACAGAGGAGGTGAAGAGTGAAGTCACACCTCTGTGTCTGGACAGAGGAGGTGAAGAGTGAAGTCACACCTCTGTGCCTGGATAGAGGAGGGGACAAGAGTGAAGTCACACCTCTGTGTCTGGACAGAGGAGGGGACAAGAGCGAAGTCACACCTCTGTGTCTAGACAGAGGAGGTGAAGAGTGAAGTCACACCTCTGTGTCTGGACAGAGGAGGGGACAAGAGTGAAGACACACCTCTGTGTCTGGACAGAGGAGATCACAAGAGTGAAGTCACACCTCTGTGTCTGGACAGAGGAGATCACAAGAGTGAAGTCACACCTCTGTGTCTGGACAGAGGAGGGTCACAAGAGTGAAGTCACACCTCTGTGTCTGGACAGAGGAGGGGACAAGAGTGAAGTCACACCTCTGTGTCTGGACAGAGGAGGGGACAAGAGTGAAGTCACACCTCTGTGTCTGGACAGAGGAGGGGACAAGAGTGAAGTCACACCTCTGTATCTGGACAGAGGAGGGGACAAGAGTGAAGTCACACCTCTGTGTCTGGACAGAGGAGGGTCACAAGAGTGAAGTCACACCTCTGTGTCTGGACAGAGGAGGGGACAAGAGTGAAGTCACACCTCTGTGTCTGGACAGAGGAGATCACAAGTGTGAAGTCACACCTCTGTGTCTGGACAGAGGAGGGTCACAAGAGTGAAGTCACACCTCTGTGTCTGGACAGAGGAGGTGAAGAGTGAAGTCACACCTCTGTGTCTGGACAGAGGAGGGGACAAGAGTGAAGTCACACCTCTGTGTCTGGACAGAGGAGGGGACAAGAGTGAAGTCACACCTCTGTGTCTGGACAGAGGAGGGGACAAGAATGAAGTCACACCTCTGTGTCTGGACAGAGGAGGGGACAAGAGTGAAGTCACACCTCTGTGTCTGGACAGAGGAGGGGACAAGAGTGAAGTCACACCTCTGTGTCTTGATAGAGGAGGTCACAAGAGTGAAGTCACATCTCTGTGTCTGGACAGAGGAGTGGACGAGTGAAGTCATGCTTCTGGAGGTGTAAATATTTATAGGTCTACAGTAGGTAATTCACGTGTTGAAATAGAAGGTCTGTACTGAGCGTTTTTGGTCCTCTGGATTTGTGGTCTGTAGTAATGGGATGTGTGTGTGTGTGTGTGTGTGTGTGTGTGTGTGTTCCTTTATGCGTTGAGGGTTATTACTCAACATTATTGTTAATGACCTGCCATTCCTGCTGAAAAGGGGGCAGACAGACGTGCATTATGGGTAAAAAAAGAAGAAAGAAACAGACATAACTAGAAGTTTCACAACAGAAGACGGAACAAACGGAACACGAAGGTGAAGAGTGACGAACACGATGAGAACGGCTCCCTGATTCATGATCCCTAAATAGTATTGACCCCGTGGTTAAAAGTAGTGCACTATGTAGGGAATAGGGTTTCCTGTTTGGAACGCCGCCCATCATATATCATACACTTCCTTTGTACTCTCTCTCTGCTTCCTGCTAATAGACGATTCAGACGTCACTGATTGGCTGATTCTCAACTGAAACTGTTTTTTTCTTTTTTCTTGTCTAAAGAAGATTAATTGGATAATAAATGGCTTTTTGTGTCTGTGATTACTCACCTTATTATGTATCCGTTTACGCCGAGATGAACCGTGTAATCGTGTGAATACAAGATTATTATTTTGATCATGTGATTCCATGTGTCTTTGATACGCGTTTTAATTTGTTAAAAACTACAGCATTTTTTTTGTTGTTGTTCGTTGATGAAAAGCTGAGATATATTTGTCTATCAGAAATGTTCCTTGAAGAAAAGTCCCAGGTTTGAATCCGGGCTGTATCACATCCGGACGTGATTGGGTGTCCCATGGTTGACCCAGCGTTGTCCGACTGTATCACCTCCGGACGTGATTGGGTGTCCCATGGTTGACCCCAGTGTTGTCCGACTGTATCACCTCCGGACGTGATTGGGTGTCCCATGGTTGACCCCAGTGTCGTCCGACTGTATCACATGCGGACGTGATTGGGTGTCCCATGGTTGACCCCAGTGTCGTCCGACTGTATCACATGCGGACGTGATTGGGTGTCCCATGGTTGACCCCAGTGTCGTCCGACTGTATCACATCCGGACGTGATTGGGTGTCCCATGGTTGACCCCAGTGTCGTCCGACTGTATCACATCCGGACGTGATTGGGTGTCCCATGGTTGACCCCAGTGTCGTCCGACTGTATCACCTCCGGACGTGATTGGGTGTCCCATGGTTGACCCCAGTGTCATCCGACTGTATCACATCCGGACGTGATTGGGTGTCCCATGGTTGACCCCAGTGTCGTCCGACTGTATCACATCCGGACGTGATTGGGTGTCCCATGGGGATAGCGAAAAATTGGCCCCAGCGTCGTCCGACGTTGGCCGAGGTAGACGTTCTACCTCATTGTAAATAAGAATCTGTTCTTAACTAAATAAATAAAGGTTCAAATAAAATATAAATAAAAAGAAGAGATGTATTTGTCTATAATTTTTATTTATTTATTCTTATTTCACCTTTATTTAACCAGGTAGGCTAGTTATGTCGATATGTGTTTTTATTTCTTTAAACAAACGTCAACTCAACGTTGCCAAACGATGTCTTGGTTTGAGGTCAACCAGAATGTTCCTGAAACAAAAGAGAAACCTGTCCACAGGTCCCATCCCTTGTTTTCATTAAAGCTTTACATGTCCATCTCGTGGCCTTCGTCAGAGCTTTTTAGTTGTGAAAGTTGATATATATTTTTTTTCACCAAAGAGTGTTTTTAAACTACATGGGATCATGAGTTTGGTTTTCCCTGGTGAAACCCTGCGATTCGTTTGTCTCTCTCAGTGGTTTTTAAACTACATGGGATCATGAGTTTGGTTTTCCCTGGTGAAACCCTGCGATTCGTTTGTCTCTCTCAGTGGTTTTTAAACTACATGGGATCATGAGTTTGGTTTTCCCTGGTGAAACCCTGCGATTCGTTGGTCTCCGGTAGTGTTTTTTCATCTGTCATCTGTTAATGTTTCATCGACGTGCTGTGATTGAAGAGAACGAGGACATTCTGAAACACAAGGGGGAGGAGTTACTGAGCCTTTGAGGGGGGCGGGGGAGACCTTAGTGGTGAACAGATACATCTACACACACACACACACACACACACACACACACACACACACACACACACACACACACATAGACACACACACCACACACACACACCACACACACACACACACACACACACACACACTCACACACACACACACACACACACACACATAGACACACACACACACACACACACACACACACACATAGACACACACACACACACACACACACACACACACAGACACACACACACACACACACACACACACACATAGACACACACACACACACACACACACACACACACACACACACACACACACACACACGCACACACATAGACACACACACACACACACACACACACACACACACACATAGACACACACACACACACACACACACACATAGACACACACACACACACACACACACACACACACACACACACACACACACACACACACACACACACACACATAGACACACACACACACACACACACACACACACACACACACACACACACGCAAATGCAAATAAAGACAAATAAAGAATGAATAGTGGCAAGTTGATGTAACAAAACACCTTCTCATTCAATAGACAGAGGTTCTGTTACCAACAGCTGACTGACCTACTCATTCAATAGACAGAGGTTCTGTTACCAACAACAGACTGACATTCTCATTCAATAGACAGAGGTTCTGTTACCAACTGCTGACTGACCTTCTCATTCAATAGACAGAGGTTCTGTTACCAACAGCTGACTGACCTTCTCATTCAATAGACAGAGGTTCTGTTACCAACTGCTGACTGACCTTCTCATTCAATAGACAGCGGTTCTGTTACCAACATCTGACTGACCTTCTCATTCAATAGACAAAGGTTCTGTTACCAACAGCTGACTGACCTTCTCATTCAATAGACAGAGGTTCTGTTACCAACAGCGGACTGACCTTCTCATTCAATAGACTGCGGTTCCGTTACCAACAGCTGACTGACCTTCTCATTAAATAGACAGAGGTTCTGTTACCAACAGCTGACTGACCTTCTCATTCAATAGACAGAGGTTCTGTTACCAACAGCTGACTGACCTTCTCATTCAATAGACAGAGGTTCTGTTACCAACAGCTGACTGACCTTCTCATTCAATAGACAGAGGTTCTGTTACCAACAGCTGACTGACCTTCTCATTCAATAGACAGAGGTTCTGTTACCAACAGCGGACTGACCTTCTCATTCAATAGACAGAGGTTCTGTTACCAACAGCTGACTGACCTTCTCATTCAATAGACAGAGGTTCTGTTACCAACAGCTGACTGACCTTCTCATTCAATAGACAGAGGTTATGTTACCAACAGCTGACTGACCTTCTCATTCAATAGACAGAGGTTCTGTTACCAACTGCTGACTGACCTTCTCATTCAATAGACAGAGGTTCTGTTACCAACAGCTGACTGACCTTCTCATTCAATAGACAGAGGTTCTGTTACCAACAGCTGACTGACCTTCTCATTCAATAGACAGAGGTTCTGTTACCAACTGCTGACTGACCTTCTCATTCAATAGACAGAGGTTCTGTTACCAACAGCTGACTGACCTTCTCATTCAATAGACAGAGGTTCTGTTACCAACAGCGGACTGACCTTCTCATTCAATAGACAGAGGTTCTGTTACCAACAGCGGACTGACCTTCTCATTCAATAGACAGAGGTTCTGTTACCAACAGCGGACTGACTTTCTCATTCAATAGACAGAGGTTCTGTTACCAACAGCGGACTGACCTTCTCATTCAATAGACAGAGGTTCTGTTACCAACAGCTGACTGACCTTCTCATTCAATAGACAGAGGTTCTGTTACCAACAGCTGACTGACCTTCTCATTCAATAGACAGAGGTTCTGTTACCAACAGCGGACTGACCTTCTCATTCAATAGACAGAGGTTCTGTTACCAACAGCGGACTGACCTTCTCATTCAATAGACAGAGGTTCTGTTACCAACAGCTGACTGACCTTCTCATTCAATAGACAGAGGTTCTGTTACCAACAGCGGACTGACCTTCTCATTCAATAGACAGAGGTTCTGTTACCAACAGCGGACTGACCTTCTCATTCAATAGACAGAGGTCCTGATACCAACAGCGGACTGACTTTCTCATTCAATAGACAGAGGTTATGTTACCAACAGCGGACTGACCTTCTCATTCAATAGACAGAGGTCCTGATACCAACAGCTGACTGACCTTCTCATTCAATAGACAGAGGTCCTGATACCAACAGCTGACTGACCTTCTCATTCAGTAGACAGAGGTCCTGATACCAACAGCTGACTGACCTTCTCATTCAGTAGACAGAGGTCCTGATACCAACAGCTGACTGACCTTCTCATTCAGTAGACAGCTGTTGTAACAAGACCTCAATGTACTGAAGTCTATTGAATGAGGTCAGACAATAAAACCTTCAAACGACTGTTATCCAACATTGTTTGTTAAAGAGTTTATTTTGGTAGTTCGACCGGTTATCCAACACTGTTAACGTGGAGGTGATGTTGTCATGAGGTATTGGATGGAAGGAGGTGATGTTATCAGGAGGTATTGGATGGAAGGAGCTGTGTTATCCAACATGGAGGTGATGTTGTCATGAGGTATTGGATGGAAGGAGCTGTGTTATCCAACACTGTTAACATGGAGGTGATGTTATCAGGAGGTATAGGATGGAAGGAGCTGTGTTATCAGGAGGTATAGGATGGAAGGAGCTGTGTTATCCAACACTGTTAACATGGAGGTGATGTTATCAGGAGGTATTGGATGGAAGGAGCTGTGTTATCAGGAGGTATAGGATGGAAGGAGCTGTTTTATCAGGAGGTATAGGATGGAAGGAGCTGTGTTATCAGGAGGTATAGGATGGAAGGAGTTTGAAAGCAGATGTTAATAGGTTTGTGGAGACAAGGCCTTAACTCGAATTTCTGGTGTAATGGAGGGATTGAAACGCCCCCCTCCCCCCCCCCCCCCCCCCAAAAAAAAAACACCTCATATTGTCTTTTGAAACCTTGAAGAATATTGATTCAGGTTACGGGGCAAGAAAAAATAAATGAGAGTGTAGGTTTTCTTCGTGTAACTTCTTTTTAAATGCTGAAACGATTGCTTGTCTTTCATGCTCAGTAATTCTTATTACTTACCACCCAGGGGGTGAGAAATCAATTTGTGAAGCTTAAACAGAAATGCCAATTTCATTTTCAGTCTGTAATGGGAGAATAAAATAATAAAAAACAATACGTCCCCAAAGGGAATAATATCCACTACGTAGTGCACTACTTCTTTGTCCAGAACCCTATGGGGACCTAGTGTACTACGTAGGGAATAGGGTGCCATTTTGGCTGGTTCTGTCTGTGTGTAGTGTCTCAGTGTGTTGAGGCTGGTTCTGTCTCTGTGTAGTGTCTCAGGGTGTTGAGGCTGGTTCTGTCTGTGTGTAGTGTCTCAGGGTGTTGAGGCTGGTTCTGTCTGTGTGTAGTGTCTCAGGGTGTTGAGGCTGGTTCTGTCTGTGTGTAGTGTCTCAGGGTGTTGAGGCTGGTTCTGTCTGTGTGTAGTGTCTCAGGGTGTTGAGGCTGGTTCTGTCTGTGTGTAGTG
This sequence comes from Oncorhynchus clarkii lewisi, assembly GCF_045791955.1. NCBI lineage: Eukaryota > Metazoa > Chordata > Actinopteri > Salmoniformes > Salmonidae > Oncorhynchus > Oncorhynchus clarkii. The sequence continues at coordinate 10,981,517 of NC_092164.1, read as the reverse complement.
TCTCAGGGTGTTGAGGCTGGTTCTGTCTGTGTGTAGTGTCTCAGGGTGTTGAGGCTGGTTCTGTCTGTGTGTAGTGTCTCAGGGTGTTGAGGCTGGTTCTGTCTGTGTGTAGTGTCTCAGGGTGTTGAGGCTGGTTCTGTCTGTGTGTAGTGTCTCAGGGTGTTGAGGCTGGTTCTGTCTGTGTGTAGTGTCTCAGGGTGTTGAGGCTGGTTCTGTCTGTGTGTAGTGTCTCAGGGTGTTGAGGCTGGTTCTGTCTGTGTGTAGTGTCTCAGGGTGTTGAGGCTGGTTCTGTCTGTGTGTAGTGTCTCAGGGTGTTGAGGCTGGTTCTGTCTGTGTGTAGTGTCTCAGGGTGTTGAGGCTGGTTCTGTATGTGTGTAGTGTCTCAGGGTGTTGAGGCTGGTTCTGTCTGTGTGTAGTGTCTCAGGGTGTTGAGGCTGGTTCTGTCTGTGTGTAGTGTCTCAGGGTGTTGAGGCTGGTTCTGTCTGTGTGTAGTGTCTCAGGGTGTTGAGGCTGGTTCTGTCTGTGTGTAGTGTCTCAGGGTGTTGAGGCTGGTTCTGTCTGTGTGTAGTGTCTCAGGGTGTTGAGGCTGGTTCTGTCTGTGTGTAGTGTCTCAGGGTGTTGAGGCTGGTTCTGTCTGTGTGTAGTGTCTCAGGGTGTTGAGGCTGGTTCTGTCTGTGTGTAGTGTCTCAGGGTGTTGAGGCTGGTTCTGTCTGTGTGTAGTGTCTCAGGGTGTTGAGGCTGGTTCTGTCTGTGTGTAGTGTCTCAGGGTGTTGAGGCTGGTTCTGTCTGTGTGTAGTGTCTCAGGGTGTTGAGGCTGGTTCTGTCTGTGTGTAGTGTCTCAGGGTGTTGAGGCTGGTTCTGTCAGTGTGTTAAGGCCGTGTTGTGCCATTAACATCTGCTAACCGCGTGTATGTGATCTGATGTGATCTGATGTGATCTGATGTGATCTGATGTGATCTGTTGTGATCTGATGTGATCTGATGTGACCTGATGTGAATCTGATGTGATCTGATGTGAATCTGATGTGATCTGATGTGATCTGATGTGAATCTGATGTGATCTGATGTGATCTGATATGATCTGATGTGATCTGTTGTGATCTGATGTGATCTGATGTGATGTGATCTGATGTGATCTGATGTGAATCTGATGTGAATCTGATGTGATCTGATGTGATCTGATGTGACCTGATGTGAATCTGATGTGATCTGATGTGAATCTGATGTGATCTGATGTGAATCTGATGTGATCTGATGTGATCTGATGTGAATCTGATGTGATCCGATGTGATCTGATGTGATCTGATGTGATCTGATGTGATCTGATGTGATCTGTTGTGATCTGATGTGATCTGATGTGATCTGATCTGATCTGATGTGATCTGATGTGACCTGATGTGATCTGATGTGACCTGATGTGATCTGATGTGATCTGATGTGATCTGATGTGATCTGATGTGATCTGATCTGATGTGATCTGATGTGATCTGATGTGATCTGATCTGATGTGATCTGATGTGATCTGATGTGATCTGATGTGATCTGATGTGATCTGATCTGATGTGATCTGATGTGATCTGATGTGATCTGATGTGATCTGATGTGATCTGATGTATACACCCATTAACATCTGCTAACCGTGTGTATGTGATCTGATGTGATCTGATGTGATCTGATGTATACACCCATTAACATCTGCTAACCGTGTGTATGTGATCTGATGTGATCTGATGTGATCTGATGTATACACCCACCCCATAACTCTTCAGTCAGTCATTTGTTGAATGGATTCATCTATTGAAATTCAATGAGAGTAGAGTCAAGGCCTTGCATCCCAAATGCCACCCTATTCTATATATAGTGTGCACTACTTTAGACCAGGTCCTATAGGGTAGTGCACTACTTTAGACCAGGGCCTATAGGGTAGTGCACTACTTTAGACCTGGGCCTATAGGGTAGTGCCCTACAGTATACAGGGCCTATAGGGTAGTGCACTACTTTAGACCAGGGCCCAAAGGGAATAGGGAGCAATTTGGGACGCTTGCAGAGAACAACAGAGAGTCAAACATGTCCTGCCTGAAGGCACAGCGGACTGTAATGAAGTTATGACGAGTGACTTATCTGAGCTGTCCTGTGTTCTGAGATGTACGCCAGAGTTTCCCCTAATTCCATCAGTCAGGCCTCCACTGATTCAACCCATCTGGACACACAGTATGTGAACACTCTATTCAGGCATCTCTCTCCCCTCTCTACTCTCTGACCCTCTCTCTCTCCCTCCTCTACTCCCTGACCCTCTCTCTCCCTCTCTAGTCCCTGACCCTCTCACTCCCCTCTCTATTCCCTGACCCTCTCTCTCCCTCTCTACTCCCTGACCCTCTCTCTCCCCTCTCTACTCCCTGACCCTCTCTCTCCCTCTCTAGTCCCTGACCCTCTCACTCCCCTCTCTATTCCCTGACCCTCTCTCTCCCTCTCTACTCCCTGACCCTCTCTCTCCCCTCTCTACTCCCTGACCCTCTCTCTCCCCTCTCTACCCCCTGACCCTCTCTCTCCCCCTCTATTCCCTGACCCTCTCTCTCCCCTCTCTATCCCCTGACCCTCTCTCTCCCCTCTCTACACCCTGACCCTCTCTCCCCCCTCTACTCCCTGACCCTCTCTCTCCCCCTCTATTCCCTGACGCTCTCTCTCCCCCTCTATTCCCTGACCCTCTCTCTCCCCCTCTATTCCCTGACCCTCTCTCTCCCCTCTCTACTCCCTGACCCTCTCTCTCCCGTTTCTCTACTCCCTGACCCTCTCTCTCTCCCTCTCTACTTCCTGACCCTCTCTCTCCCCTTCTCTACTCCCTGACCCTCTCTCTCCCCTCTCTACTCCCTGACCCTCTCTCTCCCCTCTCTACTCACTGACCCTCTCTCTCCCCTCTCTACTCCCTGACCCTCTCTCCCTCCTCTACTCACTGACCCTCTCTCCCTCTCTACTCACTGACCCTCTCTCTCCCCTCTCTACTCCCTGCCCCTCTCTCTCCCCCCTCTACTCCCTGACCCTCTCTCCCTCTCTACTCACTGACCCTCTCTCTCCCTCTCTACTCACTGACCCTCTCTCTCCCTCTCTACTCCCTGACCCTCTCTCCCTCTCTACTCTCTGACCCTCTCTCCCCTCTCTATTCCCTGACCCTCTCTCCCCCCTCTACTCCCTGACCCTCTCTCTCCCCCTCTATTCCCTGACGCTCTCTCTCCCCCTCTATTCCCTGACCCTCTCTCTCCCCCTCTATTCCCTGACCCTCTCTCTCCCCCTCTATTCCCTGACGCTCTCTCTCCCCCTCTATTCCCTGACCCTCTCTCTCCCCCTCTATTCCCTGACCCTCTCTCCCCTCTCTACTCCCTGACCCTCTCTCCCCCTCTATTCACTGACCCTCTCTCTCCCCCTCTATTCCCTGACCCTCTCTCTCCCCCTCTATTCCCTGACCCTCTCTCTCCCCCTCTATTCCCTGACGCTCTCTCTCCCCCTCTATTCCCTGACCCTCTCTCTCCCCCTCTATTCCCTGACCCTCTCTCCCCTCTCTACTCCCTGACCCTGTCTCCCCCTCTATTCACTGACCCTCTCTCTCCCCCTCTATTCCCTGACCCTCTCTCTCCCCCTCTATTCCCTGACCCTCTCTCCCCTCTCTACTCCCTGACCCTGTCTCCCCCTCTATTCACTGACCCTCTCTCTCCCCCTCTATTCCCTGACCCTCTCTCTCCCCTCTCTACTCCCTGACCCTATCTCTCCCCTCTCTACTCCCTGACCCTCTCTCTCCCCTCTCTACTCCCTGACCCTCTCTCTCCCCTCTCTACTCCCTGACCCTTTCTCTCCCCCTCTACTCCCTGACCCTCTCTCTCCCCCTCTATTCCCTGACCCTCTCTCTCCCCCTCTATTCCCTGACGCTCTCTCTCCCCCTCTATTCCCTGACCCTCTCTCCCCTCTCTACTCCCTGACCCTCTCTCCCCCTCTATTCACTGACCCTCTCTCTCCCCCTCTATTCCCTGACCCTCTCTCTCCCCTCTCTACTCCCTGACCCTCTCTCTCCCTCTCTACTCCCTGACCCTCTCTCTCCCCTCTTTAATCCCTGACCCTCTCTCTCCCTCTCTACTCCCTGACCCTCTCTCTCCCCCCTCTAGTTCCTGACCCTCTCCCCTCTCTACTCACTGACCCTCTCTCCCTCTCTACTCCCTGACCCTCTCTCTCCCTCCTCTACTCCCTGACCCTCTCTCCCTCTCTCTCTTCTTTTCTCTGTGTTCCTCATTTGAATTGAGGTCTGCGTTTTTTAGCTACGTAGAGATGGCGTCGTTCTGTTCCCCTTTCTTCTCCTTCTTCATTCGTCTCTTCTCTCCTCTGACTCTGATATCTATGTCACGTGTTAATATTTCACCACGTTCACACAGCGGACAGGGCCATGCTGCTCCAACAACACCGTCAGACAGACTAGTGGAAGTGGAGCGTGAATCAGTCGCTGTTGTCGACAGACCTTCAAAAAAGGTTTCATATTATTGTTCACACTGTGGGCCCCTCCACTCACAAACAACCCTAATAGATAGGTCTATCTTGTTTCTATGTCTGAACACATTTGTTTTGCTTCTAAGATGATGTTGTACCGGTAAGATGTGTTGCCAAGACGATATTGCTTGAGGCTCATTTGCTGCAGCGTGTTCTTTCAGACGAGGTGTGCTAGGAACCCTTTTGACAACGTACCGTCACTTGTTTCACACAGATATCTTGACTGTGTCACGAATGTCACGCTGTTCCCTATTTAGTGCACTACTTTTGAGCCCTATTCCCTATATAGTGCACTACTTTAGAGCCCTAACAGTGGGTTAACTGCCTTGTTCGGGGGTAGAATAACAGATTTGTACCTTGTCAACTCGGGGGATTTGATTCAGCAACCTTTCGGTTACTAGTCCAAAGTTCTAACCACTAGGCTACCTGCTACCCCAACCTGTCAGTTACTGGCCCAACTCCCCAACCTTTCAGTTACTGGCCCAACGCTCTAACCACTAGGCTACCAGCCACCCCAACCTGTCAGTTACTGGCCCAACTCCCCAACCTTTCAGTTAATCGCCCAACTCCCTGACCTTTCAGTTACTGGCCCAACTCCCCAACCTTTCAGTTACTGGCCCAACTCCCCAACCTTTCAGTTACTGGCCCAACTCCCCAACCTTTCAGTTACTGGCCCAACTCCCCAACCTTTCAGTTACTGGCCCAACTCCCCAACCTTTCAGTTAGTGGCCCAACTCCCCAACCTTTCAGTTAGTGGCCCAACTCCCCAACCTTTCAGTTAGTGGCCCAACTCCCCAACCTTTCAGTTAGTGGCCCAACTCCCCAACCTTTCAGTTACTGGCCCAACTCCCCAACCTTTCAGTTACTGGCCCAACTCCCCAACCTTTCAGTTACTGGCCCAACTCCCCAACCTTTCAGTTACTGGCCCAACTCCCCAACCTTTCAGTTACTGGCCCAACTCCCCAACCTTTCAGTTACTGGCCCAACTCCCCAACATTTCAGTTACTGGCCCAACTCCCCAACCTTTCAGTTACTGGCCCAACTCCCCAACCTTTCAGTTACTGGCCCAACTCCCCAACCTTTCAGTTACTGGCCCAACTCCCCAACATTTCAGTTACTGGCCCAACTCCCCAACATTTCAGTTACTGGCCCAACATTTCTGTTACTAGCCCAATGCTCTAACCACTAGGGTACCAGACACCCCAACATTTCTGTTACTGAACCAACGCTCTAACCACTAGGCTACCAGCCACCCCAACATTTTGGTTACTGGCCCAATGCTCTAACCACTAGGCTACCAGCCACCCCAAGAGCCCTAGGTACTATGTTGAGTCTTGTGTCATTGTGATACAGTAGGTTAGAGGGTTAATCTAACACGTAACGTTCTTCTTTAAATCTTCTCTACCTTCCTTGTGAATAATGGAGGGATGTTTTTTAAAAAGCAGTGGAGAGGAGGAGGTGCAACGTTCTTCTCCTTCTGAAAGCAGACCAGACGTGCCTTTCCAATTGGCTCCCTATCTCCTCTATATCCCTATGGGCCCTTCCCTATGGGCCCTGGTCAATAGTAGTGCACTACATCGGGAATAGGCTGACATTTGGAACTCTGTCCCAGCTAAGGGTTCCCAATTAGAATCCGTGGCGCTGGTGCCAAAGCACATGTTTAGGTACTGTGTGTTGGCACTTTCACGATGCAGCCTTTTAAAGTATTAATGAAACCAACAAACCAAGTGGCGCTGCTCGCCACAGATTTGCCAATTTAGCCCAAAGCCGAGCTGAGCGACGTCAGACAGTCGGATAGACGCAGTGAGACCAGAGTCACACTTCCTTCCGCTTGTTCTCCGATCGAGTTCTTTAAACGGGCCAGGGGAGTGTGTGGTGGGGGGTGGCGGGGGACAGGGAGGAAGTAGGGGGGGGGGGGGGGGGGGGGGGGGCAGAGAGGAAGTATCAACAAGGTCTCTTTGAAGACATCTCTGATATTTGATGGTCTTTAGACTGGATTAATTCAAAATGTCACACGCCAGGAGGAGATAAACTTTCAAGGGCGAAGGGGTCAGTTTGAGCTGAGACACCAGCTGAGATGTGACAGACGGACTGAGTACCAAATTACACCCTATCTTCTACGTAGTGCGCTAATTTTGGATCAGAGGCCTCCATGGGCTCGGTGTTAAAAGCACTTGACTAGGGAATATGGTGTCGTTTTGGGTCCCATACAGGAAGTAACGCTGAGCTGAATTCACTGTTATTAAGTTATTTTATCCATCACATCAACATTGTCATTGTTTTCTAGTTATACACTATAATTCTGCTGTCCATGGTTAGTGTATGAAGTCATTACTCTGGTTACAAGTTACCTCAGAGTTTCACTACTTCATCTGGAAAGATAGTTTTTTAGATTTGTCCAAGACTTCTGCCTGCTTTTAGCTCATGATGAACTTGTGACGAGTGACGCGATCATTCTGTCAGGACAAAACTAAAACACAAACTAGTTAGGCCTGTCGTCTTTATAGTGTTCAGGGGTTTTACTTCTGAACGGGAATCAGAGAACACATGTAGAATGTGTGGCACGAGATGGGATGAAATGTCAGTTTTCAGTATAATGTGTGGCACGAGATGCGACCAAATGTGGGCTTTCAGTAGAATGTGTGGCACGAGATGGGACCAAATGTGGGTTTTCAGTAGAATGTGTGGCACGAGATGGGACCAAATGTGGGCTTTCAGTAGAATGTGTGGCACGAGATGGGACCAAATGTGGGTTTTCAGTAGAATGTGTGGCACGAGATGGGATGAAATGTGGGCTTTCAGGAGAATGTGTGGCACGAGATAGGACCAAATGTGGGTTTTCAATTTTGGGCAAAATGGTTTCATGCCATAACCACCTTCCAAATATGTTTTCCCTTTTGAACACAACAGGGGATTTGAATTAGTATTTAATTAGTATTGAATTAGTAATGATTTAGTAGTGAATTAGTATTGAATTAGTATTGAATTAGTATTGAATTAGTAGTGATTTAGTATTGAATTAGTAGTGAATTAGTAGTGATTTAGTAGTGAATTAGTAGTGATTTAGTATTGAATTAGTAGTGATTTAGTATTGAATTAGTATTGAATTAGTAGTGAATTAGTATTGAATTAGTATTGAATTAGTATTGAATTAGTAGTGATTTAGTATTGAATTAGTATTGAATTAGTATTGAATTCGTAGTGATTTAGTATTGAATTAGTATTGAATTAGTATTGAATTAGTAGTGAATTAGTAGTGAATTAGTAGTGAATTAGTATTGAATTAGTATTGAATTAGTAGTGATTTAGTATTGAATTAGTATTGAATTAGTAGTGAATTAGTATTGAATTAGTATTGAATTAGTATTGAATTAGTAGTGATTTAGTAGTGAATTAGTATTGAATTAGTATTGAATTAGTAGTGAATTAGTAGTGAATTAGTAGTAAATTAGTACTGAATTAGTACTGAATTTGTATTGAATTAGTAGTGATTTAGTAGTGATTTAGTAGTGAATTTGTAGTGAATTAGTATTGAATTAGTACTGAATTAGTACTGAATTAGTACAGAATTAGTACTGAATTAGTATTGTGTGTACAGCTTTGTGCCATAACCATGTTGTCTTATTTGTGGGAATCGTCATCCTTCTAAATGCTTCCTCTTCGTCCTGCCTGCTGTGTCCTGTTCTCTGTGTTAGTTTGACAACATGGTCTGTAAAAGCATTACTCTGTTCCTTTGCCCCAGAGCCATACACTATTAAACACACTGACATGTCATTCTACTCAACAACAACAACAACAAAAGTTACAACATTTTTAAAAGAATACGTACATACACATTCTACATAAATAAAACAAACTCAAAAATATATGCACCGTTTTTGAATTATGGGTCAAAAATAAGAATGAAAAAATACCCTCCTGTAAATTGGACAGTGCAGTTAGATTAACAAGAATTTAAGCTTTCTGCCCATATCAGATATGTCTATGTGCTGGGAGATGTTCTTGTTACTCACAACCTCATGCTAATCACGTTAGCCTATGTTAGCTCAACCTCATGCTAATCACGTTAGCCTACGTTAGCTCAACCGTCCCGTGGGGAGGGACACCGATCCCGTAGAGGTCATTAAGCTGAAAGCTAATAACAAGTCCTAGATGAAGCAATGAGTAATTGTGGGTGGGAGTCCCAAATGAGAATGTATCCTTAAATGGCACCCTATTCCAAATGTAGTGCACTACTTTGACCGGGGAAAATAAGTACGTTTGGAAATAGGCAGTGCACTACATAGGGAATAGGGTGCCGTTTGGGACTCGTCAGTGGTGAACACAGTGCGTTTTGTCCTTTCCATTGGAGACATATAGAGCACTATTAATCTAATCTCTGTGAGTTACTGAATGAAATGACGCTCGACGTTTACCCAGGCAATGTCAGACAGGTTGTAGTCCCCGCCCCCTCTTCCTCCATCTCCCCTCCATCCCCCCTCCATCCCCCCACCCTCCTCCTCCATCCCCCCTCCATCCCCCCTCCATGCCCCTCCATCCCCCTCCATCCCCCTCCATCCCCCCTCCATCCCCCCTCCATCCTCCTCCATCATCCTCCATCCCCCCACCCTCCTCCTCCACCCCCCTCCTCCATCCCTCCTCCACCCCCCCTCCATCCCCCCACCCTCCTCCTCCATCCCCCCTCCATCCCCCCTCCATGCCCCTCCACCCCCCCTCCATCCCCCCTCCATCCCTCCTCCATCCCCCTCCATCCCCCTCCATCCCCCCTCCATCCCTCCTCCATCCCCCTCCATCCCCCTCCTCCATCCCCCCTCCATCCATCCATGTCTGCACTAGAGTCCTATTGTAAAAGGGTGCATGACGATTAGTGTGTGACTAGAATTGTCATGTTTCTCTCTCGCTTTCTCTCTCTCTCTCTCTCTCTCTCTCTCTCTCTCCTTCTCCCTCTCTGTCTCTCTCCCTCTCCCTCTCCCTATCTCTCTCTTTCTCTCTCTCTCTCTCTCTCTCTCCCTCTGTCTCTCTCTCCATCTCTCTCTCTCTCTGTCTCTCTCTCTCCCTCTGTCTTTCTCTCCCTCTCTCTCTCTGTCTCTCTCCCCTCTCTCTCTCTGTCTCCCTCTCTCTCTCTCCCTCTCAACTCAGAGAGTTGACATTGGCCCAATGACATCACGTAGCCACCAAGATCGTCTTTCTGTAAATTCATTTTGGTTATTGATTTCCGTTATTTATTGTTCATCGCGGGCGAGGTGTGTGAGTTTGTATAAAGATTTATTCTGGAGAGAGGTGACTGGTTAGACTGACCTTAATTAATGTAGACTGATCTCTCACTGAGAGAGGAGACTGGTGAGGCTGACCTTAATGTAGACTGATCTCTCACTGAGAGAGGAGACTGGTGAGACTGACATTAATGGCGACTGATCTCTCACTGAGAGAGGAGACTGGTTAGATCAGGGGTGGGCAACTCCAGTCCTCGAGGGCCTGATTGGTGCTCCATCCTTAGGAAACACAGTTGATTAATCAAATTGCATTCTAAACTGAAGATCGAGAATAGGTGATTATTGGTGTCAGGTGTGTTAGCTGGGGACCTGGGGGTAAAACTGTGACACCAATCAGGCCCTCGAGGACTGAAATTGCCCACCTCTGGGTTAGACGGGACCTTAATTTATTCTGATTTATAGAAAATTCTTGTGAGGCTTATGCTAAACTTTTATTTTCTTACCATAGCCTGTTACCGGGGCCTACTGTAATCTGGGATTCTATCAGGTACCTGTTACTGGGTCCTACTGTAATCTGGGTTTCTACCATAGCCTGTTACTGGGTCCTACTGTAATCTGGGATTCTATCAGGTACCTGTTACTGGGTCCTACTGTAATCTGGGTTTCTACCATAGCCTGTTACTGGGTCCTACTGTAATCTGGGTTTCTACAAGGTACCTGTTATTGGGTCCTACTGTAATCTGGGTTTCTACCAGGTACCTGTTATTGGGTCCTACTGTAATCTGGGTTTCTACCAGGTACCTGTTACTGGGTCCTACTGTAATCTGGGTTTTCACCAGGTACTAGATACACTACTTTGACTGACGATCGGACAACTGGCCAGATTCCAGCCCGTGTGTGTGTGTGTGTGTGTGTGTGTGTGTGTGTGTGTGTGTGTGTGTGTGTGTGTGTGTGTGTGTGTGTGTGTGTGTGCGAGTTTGAGTTTGTGAGTTTGTGAAAGTGTGTGAGTGTGTGAGTGAGTGTGTGTGCGAGTGTGTGCGAGTGTGTGTGGTAACTACCCCTACCACCCTCAACCCACCCTGGTGAATAACTCAGTAGTAACTACCCCTACCACCCTCAACCCACCCTGGTGAATAACTCAGTAGTAACTACCCCTACCACCCTCAACCCACCCTGGTGAATAACTCAGTAGTAACTACCCCTACCACCCTCAACCCACCCTGGTGAATAACTCAGTGGTAACTACCCCTACCACCCTGGTGAATAACTCAGTGGTAACTACCCCTACCACCCTCAACCCACCCTGGTGAATAACTCAGTAGTAACTACCCCTACCACCCTCAACCCACCCTGGTGAATAACTCAGTGGTAACTACCCCTACCACCCTGGTGAATAACTCAGTAGTAACTACCCCTACCACCCTCAACCCACCCTGGTGAATAACTCAGTAGTAACTACCCCTACCACCCTCAACCCACCCTGGTGAATTACTCAGTGGTAACTACCCCTACCACCCTCAACCCACCCTGGTGAATAACTCAGTTTTAACTACCCCTACCAACCTCAACCCACCCTGGTGAATAACTCAGTAGTAACTACCCCTACCACCCTCAACCCACCCTGGTGAATAACTCAGTGGTAACTACCCCTACCACCCTCAACCCACCCTGGTGAATAACTCAGTAGTAACTACCCCTACCACCCTCAACCCACCCTGGTGAATAACTCAGTGGTAACTACCCCTACCACCCTCAACCCACCCTGGTGAATAACTCAGTTTTAACTACCCCTACCACCCTCAACCCACCCAGGTGAATAACTCAGTGGTAACTACCCCTACCACCCTCAACCCACCCTGGTGAATAACTCAGTTTTAACTACCCCTACCACCCAGGTGAATAACTCAGTAGTAACTACCCCTACCACCCTCTACCACCCAGGTGAATAACTCAGTGGTAACTACCCCTACCACCCTCAACCCACCCTGGTGAATAACTCAGTAGTAACTACCCCTACCACCCTCAACCCACCCTGGTGAATAACTCAGTGGTAACTACCCCTACCACCCTCAACCCACCCTGGTGAATAACTCAGTAGTAACTACCCCTACCACCCTCAACCACCCTGGTGAATAACTCAGTGGTAACTACCCCTACCACCCTCTACCACCCAGGTGAATAACTCAGTAGTAACTACCCCTACCACCCTCAACCCACCCTGGTGAATAACTCAGTGGTAACTACCCCTACCACCCTCAACCACCCTGGTGAATAACTCAGTGGTAACTACCCCTACCACCCTCAACCCACCCTGGTGAATAACTCAGTGGTAACTACCCCTACCACCCTCAACCCACCCTGGTGAATAACTCAGTGGTAACTACCCCTACCACCCTCAACCCACCCTGGTGAATAACTCAGTGGTAACTACCCCTACCACCCTCAACCCACCCTGGTGAATAACTCAGGGGTAACTACCCCTACCACCCTCAACCCACCCTGGTGAATAACTCAGTGGTAACTACCCCTACCACCCTGGTGAATAACTCAGGGGGTAACTACCCCTACCACCCTCAAACCACCCTGGTGAATAACTCAGTGGTAACTACCCCTACCACCCTCAACCCACCCTGGTGAATAACTCAGTAGTAACTACCCCTACCACCCTCAACCCACCCTGGTGAATAACTCAGTGGTAACTACCCCTACCACCCTCAACCCACCCTGGTGAATAACTCAGTGTTAACTAACCCTACCACCCTCAACCCACCCTGGTGAATAACTCAGGGGGTAACTACCCCTACCACCCTCAAACCACCCTTGTGAATAACTCAGTGGTAACTACCCCTACCACCCTCAACCAGCCCTGGTGAATAACTCAGTAGTAACTACCCCTACCACCCTCAACCCACCCTGGTGAATAACTCAGTGGTAACTACCCCTACCACCCTCAACCCACCCTGGTGAATAACTCAGTGGTAACTACCCCTACCACCCTCAACCCACCCTGGTGAATAACTCAGGGGTAACTACCCCTACCACCCTCAACCCACCCTGGTGAATAACTCAGTGGTAACTACCCCTACCACCCTCAACCCACCCTGGTGAATAACTCAGGGGTAACTACCCTACCACCCTCAACCCACCCTGGTGAATAACTCAGTGGTAACTACCCCTACCACCCTCAAACCACCCTGGTGAATAACTCAGTGGTAACTACCCCTACCACCCTCTACCCACCCTGGTGAATAACTCAGTGGTAACTACCCCTACCACCCTCAACCCACCCTGGTGAATAACTCAGTGGTAACAACCCCTACCACCCTCAACCCACCCTGGTGAATAACTCAGTGGTAACTACCCCTACCACCCTCAACCCACCCTGGTGAATAACTCAGTGGTAACTACCCCTACCACCCTCAACCCACCCTGGTGAATAACTCAGTGGTAACTACCCCTACCACCCTCAACCCACCCTGGTGAATAACTCAGGGGTAACTACCCCTACCACCCTCAACCCACCCTGGTGAATAACTCAGTGGTAACTACTACCACCCTACCACCCTGGTGAATAACTCACCCTGGGAATAACTCAGTGGTAACTACCCCTACCACCCTCAACCCACCCTGGTGAATAACTCAGTGGTAACTACCCCTACCACCCTGGTGGTAACTACCCCTACCACCCTCAAACCACCCTGGTGAATAACTCAGTGGTAACTACCCCTACCACCCTCAACCCACCCTGGTGAATAACTCAGTAGTAACTACCCCTACCACCCTCAACCCACCCTCTTGAATAACTCAGTGGTAACTACCCCTACCACCCTCAACCCACCCTGGTGAATAACTCAGTGTTAACTACCCCTACCACCCTCAACCCACCCTGGTGAATAACTCAGTGGTAACTACCCCTACCACCCTCAACCCACCCTGGTGAATAACTCAGTGGTAACTACCCCTACCACCCTGGTGAATAACTCAGTGGTAACTACCCCTACCACCCTCAACCCACCCTGGTGAATAACTCAGTGGTAACTACCCCTACCACCCTCAACCCACCCTGGTGAATAACTCAGTGGTAACTACCCCTACCACCCTCAACCCACCCTGGTGAATAACTCAGTGGTAACGACCCCTACCACCCTCCACCCACCCTGGTGAATAACTCAGGGGTAACTACCCCTACCACCCTCAACCCACCCTGGTGAATAACTCAGTGGTAACTACCCCTACCACCCTCAAACCACCCTGGTGAATAACTCAGTGGCAACTACCCCTACCACCCTCAACCCACCCTGGTGAATAACTCAGTGGTAACTACCCCTACCACCCTCAACCCACCCTGGTGAATAACTCAGTGGTAACTACCCCTACCACCCTCAACCCACCCTGGTGAATAACTCAGTGGTAACTACCCCTACCACCCTCAACCCACCCTGGTGAATAACTCAGTGGTAACTACCCCTACCACCCTCAACCCACCCTGGTGAATAACTCAGTAGTAACTACCCCTACCACCCTCAACCCACCCTGGTGAATAACTCAGTGGTAACTACCCCTACCACCCTCTACCCACCCTGGTGAATAACTCAGTGGTAACTACCCCTACCACCCTCAACCCACCCTGGTGAATAACTCAGTGGTAACTACCCCTACCACCCTCAACCCACCCTGGTGAATAACTCAGTGGTAACTACCCCTACCACCCTCAACCACCCTGGTGAATAACTCAGTGGTAACTACCCCTACCACCCTCAACCCACCCTGGTGAATAACTCAGTGGTAACTACCCCTACCACCCTCAACCCACCCTGGTGAATAACTCAGGGGTAACTACCCCTACCACCCTCAACCCACCCTGGTGAATAACTCAGTGGTAACTACCCCTACCACCCTGGTGAATAACTCAGGGGGTAACTACCCCTACCACCCTCAAACCACCCTGGTGAATAACTCAGTGGTAACTACCCCTACCACCCTCAACCCACCCTGGTGAATAACTCAGTAGTAACTACCCCTACCACCCTCAACCCACCCTCTTGAATAACTCAGTGGTAACTACCCCTACCACCCTCAACCCACCCTGGTGAATAACTCAGTGTTAACTACCCCTACCACCCTCAACCCACCCTGGTGAATAACTCAGTGGTAACTACCCCTACCACCCTCAACCCACCCTGGTGAATAACTCAGTGGTAACTACCCCTACCACCCTCAACCCACCCTGGTGAATAACTCAGTGGTAACTACCCCTACCACCCTGGTGAATAACTCAGTGGTAACTACCCCTACCACCCTCAACCCACCCTGGTGAATAACTCAGTGGTAACTACCCCTACCACCCTCAACCCACCCTGGTGAATAACTCAGTGTTAACTACCCCTACCACCCTCAACCCACCCTGGTGAATAACTCAGTGGTAACTATCCCTACCACCCTCAACCCACCCTGGTGAATAACTCAGTGGTAACTACCCCTACCACCCTGGTGAATAACTCAGTGGTAACTACCCCTACCACCCTCAACCCACCCTGGTGAATAACTCAGTGGTAACTACCCCTACCACCCTCAACCCACCCTGGTGAATAACTCAGTGGTAACTACCCCTACCACCCTCAACCCACCCTGGTGAATAACTCAGTGGTAACTACCCCTACCACCCTCTACCCACCCTGGTGAATAACTCAGGGGTAACTACCCCTACCACCCTCAACCCACCCTGGTGAATAACTCAGTGGTAACTACCCCTACCACCCTCAAACCACCCTGGTGAATAACTCAGTGGCAACTACCCCTACCACCCTCAACCCACCCTGGTGAATAACTCAGTGGTAACTACCCCTACCACCCTGGTGAATAACTCAGTGGTAACTACCCCTACCACCCTCAACCCACCCTGGTGAATAACTCAGTGGTAACTACCCCTACCACCCTCAACCCACCCTGGTGAATAACTCAGTGTTAACTACCCCTACCACCCTCAACCCACCCTGGTGAATAACTCAGTGGTAACTATCCCTACCACCCTCAACCCACCCTGGTGAATAACTCAGTGGTAACTACCCCTACCACCCTGGTGAATAACTCAGTGGTAACTACCCCTACCACCCTCAACCCACCCTGGTGAATAACTCAGTGGTAACTACCCCTACCACCCTCAACCCACCCTGGTGAATAACTCAGTGGTAACTACCCCTACCACCCTCAACCCACCCTGGTGAATAACTCAGTGGTAACTACCCCTACCACCCTCTACCCACCCTGGTGAATAACTCAGGGGTAACTACCCCTACCACCCTCAACCCACCCTGGTGAATAACTCAGTGGTAACTACCCCTACCACCCTCAAACCACCCTGGTGAATAACTCAGTGGCAACTACCCCTACCACCCTCAACCCACCCTGGTGAATAACTCAGTGGTAACTACCCCTACCACCCTCAACCCACCCTGGTGAATAACTCAGTGGTAACTACCCCTACCACCCTCAACCCACCCTGGTGAATAACTCAGTGGTAACTACCCCTACCACCCTCAACCCACCCTGGTGAATAACTCAGGGGGTAACTACCCCACCCTGGTGAATAACTCAGGGGGTAACTACCCCACCCTGGTGAATAACTCAGGGGGTAACTACTCCACCCTGGTGAATAACTCAGGGGGTAACTACCCCACCCTGGTGAATAACTCTGTGGTATCCACCCCACCCTGGTGAATATCTCGGCGGTAACTACCCCTACCAACCTGGAACCCACTGTGCTTAGTATCTCGGCGGCCGGCACCTTTTTAGGTCAGGAGAATTACACGGCGTGTCATGTTGGTGGCACGGCAGGTAACGGAGCACGGCCCCATGGGAGATGTAGAGAAAAGTCCCGAATTCCATTCTAAACCCTATAAAGCACCACATGACTCTGGTCTAAAGTAGTGCACTACATAGGGAATGGGGTCTATGGGTCCTGGTCTAAAGTAGTGCACTACATAGGGAATAGGGGTCTATGGGTCCTGGTCAAAAGTAGTGCACTACATAGGGAATGGGGGTGCCCTTTGGGATGCGTACCTAGTGTCTTTAATTAGATTTCTGTGGCGGTCTGGCCGTGGGAGAGAAAGGAATTAAACTGTTTCCTTAATCAGTTGTCTGTCACTCCCAGGTTGGTCAGAGCTGTGGCCTTTCTAATGAATAGGAGCATTCAGCCATGAACCAAACTCAGCAAGTAGAACATGGCTTCTACAACAGACACACTCAAACACACTGAACACTAGGGTGTGTGTGTGTGTGTGTGTGTGTGTGTGTGTGTGTGTGTGTGTGTGTGTGTGTGTGTGTGTGTGTGTGTGTGTGTGTGTGTGTGTGAGACACTCATTCCTATTCCTCAGCTGCTCTGAATCCCAGAAAACATGTTTCTATTGATCATTCTCTCTCTCTCTCTCTCTCTCTCTCTCTCTCTCTCTCTCTCTCTCTCTCTCTCTGTCTCTCTCTCTCTCTCTCTCTCTCTCTCTCTCTCCCTCCCTCTCTGTCTCTCTGTCTCTCTGTCTCTCTCTCTGTCTCTCTCTCTCTCTCTCTCTGTCTCTCTCTCTGTCTCTCTCTCTCTCTCTCTCTCTCTCTCTCTCTCTCTCTCTCTCTCTCTCTCTCTCCCTCGCTCTCTGTCTCTCTGTCTGTCTCTCTGTCTCTCTCTCTCTCTCTCTCTCTCTCTCTGTCTCTCTCTCTGTCTCTCTCTCTCTTTTTCTCTCTTTCTCTCATTTCAATGTTTAATTTAAGGGGCTTTATTGGCATGGGAAATATATGATTACATTGCCAAAGCAAGTGAAATAGATAATAAATTAAAGTTAAATAAACAATTTTAAAAAGAAACAGTAAACATTACATTCACAAAAGTTTCAAAATAATAAAGCCATTTCAAATGTCCTAGTATAATTATATGCAGTGTTGTAACGATGTGCAAATAGTTAAAGTACAAAATAAACATTGGTTGTTTTTACCATGGTGTTAGTTCTTCACTGGTTGCCCTTTTCTCGTGGCAACGGGTCACAAACCTTTCTGCTGTGATGTTTCAGTCAATAGATATGAGAGTGTCGTGACACGAATATCATTGTGAATAAAAATCATGTAACAATTAACTTGTTTAGTAACTTAGGGCAACACGGAAAAAGTTTGTTTAAACCTCTTTGGGATAGGGGGCAGCATTTTCCCTTTTGGATAAATAGCGTGCCCAATTTCAACTTCCTGCTACTCATGCCAGGAATATAAGATATGCATTTTATTAGTAGATTTGGATAGAAAACACTCTGAAGTTTCTAAAACTGGTTAAATCATGTCTGTGAGTATAACAGAACACTCTGAAGTTTCTAAAACTGTTTGAATGATGTCTGTGAGTATAACAGAACTTACGTATCAGGCAAAACCCAGAGGACTAACCGTTCAGAATGTTGTTTTTTTTAGGTCTCTGTCTGTTCACTGAGTTCTCATGGGGAAATGATATTTCTTAGGAACTTGTTTTTAGCTCGTACCGCTTCCACTGGATGTCACCAGTCTTTGGAATTTGGTTGAGGTTATTCCTTTGTGCAATGAGGAAGTATGGCCATCTAGGAACTGCGTAACACTGTTGAGAGTTGCGCAAGTAGCGTTGGTTTGTTTTCTTCCTGTATTGAACACAGATAGACCCGTCTTCAATTTGATCGATTATTAACGTTTAAAAATACCTCAAGTTGTATTACAAAAGTAGTTTAAAATGTTTTGGCAAAGTTTACAGACAACTTTTGAAATGTTTTGTAGTGACGTTTTTGGAAGCAGTTTTTTTCTGGATCAAACGCGCCAAATAAATGGACATTTTGGATTTATAAGGACGGAATTAATCGAACAAAAGGACCAATTGTGATGTTTATGGGACATATTGGAGTGTCAACAAAAGAGGCTCGTCAAAGGTAAGGCATGTTTTATATTTTATTTCTGCATTTTGTGTAGCGCCTGTTTACTGTTGTGCTATCATCAGATAATAGCTTCTTATGCTTTCGCTGTAAAGCCTTTTTAAAATCTAACATGTTGGCTGGATTCACAAGGAGTGTAGCTTTAATTTAATTTCTTACATGTGTGATTTAATGAAAGTTAGATTTTATATAATTTTATTTGAATTTGCCTCTCTGCATTTACCCTGGCTTTTGGCCAGGTGAGACGCGACTGTCCCCTGTCCTAGAGAGGTTTTTAATGAGTTACCGTTTCCCGAATTAACTCAAAGAATTTATCGTTATCATACCATCATTATTACCTCAAATCAGTCTCATTCTGAACGTATATTTCAAATCTGCACTAACCTTAGTCTAAATGATGATTCAGCGATACACAAATTGGCTTAATTATTTATTTACTAACTAAATAAATAATCACACAGAAATACATAGACACACACAATATTGATTACTTAAATAATGCAATGAAAAGTCCCTAGTGGACTATTCCAATATGACGGCTGGTTACACAATGAAAAGTCCCTAGTGGACTAACCCGATATGACGGCTGGTTACACAATGAAAAGTCCCTAGTGGACTAACCCGATATGACGGCTGGTTACACAATGAAAATTCCCTAGTGGACTATCCCGATATGACGGCTGGTTACACAATGAAAAGTCCCTAGTGGACTAACCCGATATGACGGCTGGTTACACAATGAAAAGTCCCTAGTGGACTAACCCGATATGACGGCTTGTTACACAATGAAAAGTCCCTAGTGGACTAACCCGATATGACGGCTTGTTACACAATGAAAAGTCCCTAGTGGACTAACCCGATATGACGGCTGGTTACACAATGAAAAGTCCCTAGTGGACTAACCCGATATGACGGCTTGTTACACAATGAAAAGTCCCTAGTGGACTAACCCGATATGACGGCTTGTTACACAATGAAAAGTCCCTAGTGGACTAAGCCGATATGACGGCATGCACAATGAAAGGGAGAGACAAAGGAATTCAATACATACTGTACAGTTGAATAATACGCTCATCGGAAATATGGATATTTACCACCTAACAACCGCTCATTTGGATTTAGAAATGCAAAATATATTTGCGCTTCGATGTCTTTGTCTGTCGTCTCTCTGTTGAAACCTGTCGAACCGTCTGTGACGAATAGTAGTTAGACAGGAAATCTCTGCCTGTGTAAGTCCCTGGTTGTCCACCAGAGGTCACAATGTCCGTAGTAGTTGTAGTAGTAGGATTCCTTTTGTTCTGGGAGTGGTTGTTAGGATGGATACATCAGAAGTTCCAATGGTTGTCTGATAGGGAAATGTTAATCTTTTCTCTTCTTCGGTCGAGTTTCCTAGACTCCGTTACATGCAGAGCTGCAGGCATGTCTTAGTCTCGTCTTCTTCTTCTCTGTTGAGATTCAGAGGGGCTTACCTTTTAGTAACGTTCAGCTCACGCTGTCAGTCTAGTAGTTCTAAACCCGGCAACGTACTGATTGAATATGTTAATTCAAAATATGCTAATTATTTAGGAGTCCTTTGCACTCTGGCAAAAGGGGCGTCATAGTATCTGTGCTCACTGACGGGGGTGTGGTTACTGACGTGGGTGTGGTTACTGACGTGGGTGTGGTTACTGACGAGGGTGTGGTGACTGACGGGGGGTGTGGTTACTGACATGGGTGTGGTTACTGACGTGGGTGTGGTTACTGACGGGGGTGTGGTTACTGACGGGGGTGTGGTTACTGACAGGGGTGTGGTTACTGACAGGGGTGTTGTTACTGACGAGGGTGTGGTTACTGACGGGGGGTGTGGCTACTGACGGGGGTGTGGCTACTGACTGGGTAAAGCGTTATATGAAAAACAGTTCTCATTTAGAAGGCAAAAATCACATTTAATCTTCTCATCAAATAGTTTCATATTTAATCATAAATGTTTTACAACATTTCGATGTAACTCTGACATATACATTCATTTACATACTACCTCAATTGGGTCGACCAACAAGTGCTCCCGCACAGTGGCCAACCACCCACCAATCCCTCTTTTACACTACTGCTACTCTCTGCTCATCATATATGCATAGTCACTTTAACCATATCTACATGTACATACTACCTCAATCAGCCTGACTAACCGGTGTCTGTATATAGCCTCTCTACTGTTATAGCCTGTCTTTTTACTGTTGTTTTTATTTCTTTACCTACCTATTGTTCACCTAACACCTTTTTTTGCAATGTTGGTTGGAGCCTGTAATTTCACTGTGAGGTCTACTACACCTGTTGTATTAAGGTCTACTACACCTGTTGTATTAAGGTCTACTACACCTGTTGTATTAAGGTCTACTACACCTGTTGTATTAAGGTCTACTACACCTGTTGTATTAAGGTCTACTACACCTGTTGTATTAAGGTCTACTACACCTGTTGTATTCGGCATTTTACTGTGAGGTCTACTACACCTGTTGTATTCGGCATTTTACTGTGAGGTCTACTACACCTGTTGTATTCAGCATTTTACTGTAAGGTCTACTACACCTGTTGTATTCGGCATTTCACTGTGAGGTCTACTACACCTGTTGTATTCAGCATTTCACTGTGAGGTCTAAACCTGTTGTATTCAGCATTTCACTGTGAGGTCTACTACACCTGTTGTATTCGGCATTTCACTGTGAGGTCTACTACACCTGTTGTATTAAGGTCTACTACACCTGTTGTATTCGGCATTTCACTGTGAGGTCTACTACACCTGTTGTATTAAGGTCTACTACACCTGTTGTATTCAGCATTTCACTGTGAGGTCTACTACACCTGTTGTATTCAGCATTTCACTGTAAGGTCTACTACACCTGTTGTATTCAGCATTTCACTGTAAGGTCTACTACACCTGTTGTATTCAGCATTTCACTGTGAGGTCTACTACACCTGTTGTATTCAGCATTTCACTGTGAGGTCTACTACACCTGTTGTATACAGCATTCCACTGTGAGGTCTACTACACCTGTTGTATTCAGCATTTTACTGTGAGGTCTACTACACCTGTTGTATTCAGCATTTCACTGTGAGGTCTACTACACCTGTTGTATTCAGCATTTCACTGTAAGGTCTACTACACCTGTTGTATTCGGCATTTCACTGTGAGGTCTACTACACCTGTTGTATTCAGCATTTCACTGTAAGGTCTACTACACCTGTTGTATTCAGCATTTCACTGTGAGGTCTAAACCTGTTGTATTCGGCATTTCACTGTAAGGTCTACTACACCTGTTGTATTCAGCATTTCACTGTAAGGTCTACTACACCTGTTGTATTCAGCATTTCACTGTGAGGTCTACTACACCTGTTGTATTCAGCATTTCACTGTGAGGTCTACTACACCTGTTGTATTCAGCATTTCACTGTGTGGTCTACCTACACCTGTTGTATTCAGCATTTCACTGTGAGGTCTACTACACCTGTTGTATTCAGCATTTCACTGTGAGGTCTACTACACCTGTTGTATTCAGCATTTCACTGTGAGGTCTACTACACCTGTTGTATTCAGCATTTCACTGTGAGGTCTAAACCTGTTGTATTCAGCATTTCACTGTGAGGTCTAAACCTGTTGTATTCAGCATTTCACTGTGAGGTCTACTACACCTGTTGTATTCAGCATTTCACTGTGAGGTCTAAACCTGTTGTATTCAGCATTTCACTGTGAGGTCTAAACCTGTTGTATTCAGCATTTCACTGTGAGGTCTAAACCTGTTGTATTCAGCATTTCACTGTGAGGTCTAAACCTGTTGTATTCAGCGCAGGTACACATAAACGTTGATTTGATTGTTCTTTAAGTCTCTCCCGACTATATCCCACATTCTTTGTGTTAGAAATAGTTTCATTATCCACTTTTGGATGTTGGAGTTTTGGCGGGCAGAATCTCTTTCCCCTCAATACTCCATGGCAAACGAGAGAAAGTTCCATCTCTTTCCCCTCAGGGAGAGAAAGTTCCAGCTATTTACGACCGTCATAAGGAGATGGGGGTCTTGACACCTTAGATTAGCCGGCGCCTTTGATCTCCGTCCAGGAAGTTTTTCAACATTTGATTTGTTTTCGAATTCTTTGTGGATCTGTGTAATCTGAGGGAAATATGTCTCTCTAATGTGGCCATACATTGGGCAGGAGGTTAGGAAGTGCAGCTCAGTTTCCACCTCATTTTGTGGGCAGTGAGCACATAGCCTGCCTTCTCTTGAGAGCCATGTCTGCCTACGGCGGCCTTTCTCAATAGCAAGGCTATGCTCACTGAGTCTGTATATAGTCAAAGATTTCCTTAAGTTTGGGTCGGTCACAGTGGTCAGGTATTCTGCCACTTTGTACTCTCTGTTTAGAGCCAAATAGCATTCTAGTTTGCTCCAGATTCTTTTTAATTCTTTCCAATGTGTCAAGTAATTATCTTTTTGTTTTCTCATGATATGGTTGGTGTCTAATTGTGCTGCTGTCCTGGGGCTCTGTGGGGTCTGTTGTTTTGTGAACAGACCCCCAGGACCAGCTTGCTTAGGAGGCTCTTCTCCAGGTTAATTTCTCTGTAGGTGATGGCTTTGTTATGGAAGGTTTCGGAATTTCTTCCTTTTAGGTGGTTGTAGAATTGAATGTCTCTTTTCTGGATTTTGATAATTAGTGGGTATCGGCCTAATTCTGCTCTGCATGCATTATTTGGTGTTCTACGTTGTACAAGGAGGAAATTTTTGCATAATTCTGCTTGCAGAGTCTCAATTTGGTGTTTGTCCCATTTTGTGAATTCTTGGTTGGTGAGCGGACCCCAGACCTCACAACCATAAAGGGCAATGGGCTCTATGACTGATTCAAGTATTTTTAGCAAGATCCTAATTGGTGTGTTGAATTATATGTTCCTCTTGACTGCACAGAAGGCCCTTCTTGCCTTGTCTCTCAGATCGTTCACAGCTTTGTGGAAGTTACCTGTGGCGCTGATGTTTAGGCCAAGGTATGTCTAGTTTTTTGTTTGCTCAAGGGCAACGGTGTCTAGATGGAATTTGGATTTGTTGTCCTTTTTTGGAACACCATTATTTTGGTGTTACTGAGATTTACTCTCATGGTCCAGGTCTGTCAGGGCCCAGGTCTGTCAGGGCCCAGGTCTGGCATAATCTGTGTAGAATATCTAGGTGCTGCTGTAGGCCCTCCTTGGTTGGTGACAGAAGCACCAGATCATCAGCAAACAGCAGACATTTGACTTCGGATTCTAGTAGGGTGAGGCCAGGTGCTGCAGACTTTTCTAGTGCCCGTGCCAATTCACTGATATATATGTTGAAGAGGGTGGGGCTTAAGCTGCATCCCTGCCTCACCCCACGGCCCTGTGGGAAGAAATGTGTGTGTTATTTGCTCATTTGAACTATACCACTATGTCGTAGTGAAGACCAATGTTTGTGTACATGGTTTATAATGTCGTATGTTTTCCCCCAACACCACTTTCCATCGATGTGCATAGCCTTTATGCCAAATTGAGTCAAAAGCTTTTTTAAATAAACAAAGCACGAGAATACTTTACTTTTGTTTTGGTTGGTTTGTTTGTCAATCTCTCTAAATCAACAAAGGAAAGAGGATGAAGGTCTATGTACTTGTAATACGACATTGATGTCAGAATGAATGAGTCACTTGAACACCTATTCACCCTGTCTCATTTTCTCTCTTTCTCTCTCTCTCTCTCTCTCTCTCTCTCTCTCTCTCTCTCTCTCTCTCTCTCTCTCTCTCTCTCTCTCTCTTTTCTCTCCCTCTCACTTTTTCTCTCTCTCTCTCTCTTTACCTCTTATTCTCTTCCTCCCTCCTGCTCTCTCTCTGTCTCTCTCTCTGTCTATCTCTCTCTCTCTTTTTCTCTCCCTCTCACTTTTTCTCTCTCTCTCTCTTTACCTCTTATTCTCTTCCTCCCTTCTGCTCTCTCTCTCTCTGTCTCTCTCTCTCTCTGTCTCTCTCTCTGTCTGTCTCTCTGTCTCTCTCTCTCTCTCTCTCTCTCTCTCTCTCTCTCCCTGTCTCCCTCTGTCTCTTTACCTCTCTTTTCCAAGCTATGTCTTTGTCAACACCTCTCTCTCTGATGCCGGTGGCAGTGGGAGACAACTGTGAATTTACAGCCCCATCAGAAGCTTCTAATGTATAATGTAGAGAATATAATG
>NC_092164.1:10936669-10946669 GCF_045791955.1 Oncorhynchus clarkii lewisi | reverse complement strand
AGATGGACTGTTTACCAGTCAGTCAGCCAGTCAGCCAGTCAGCCAGTCAGCCAGTCAGCCAGTCAGCCAGTGTCATTTCACATTGCTGATGCAGGATGACCTCTCAGCTGAATATTTTTTTTTTTTTTTTTTAAATCCCTTTTTCAGTTGCTGTCAGTTATTTTATAATTTTAAATATTTAAATATTCACCATCAGATGTACAGACTGTGATGTGTTGTGACAAATGAGTACGGTGCATCTCATACTCTGTGAATAATAAAATAGGAAAGTTTGACATCAGATGCAGGAGAACAGTTCTAACTGGTCGCATCTGATTTGTTGTTTCGTCTTAATGCTCCGGACATCGCTGATCTGTGTGTGGGTCTTTTTTCCCCTCGTCATTCAGTATTTCCTCAGAATATATAAAACTTTATATATATTTATTTTTAGTTTGCTATATATTAGCAATACAAAATGGCAAGGTGATATTTAAAATTAAAATTAAAATCTCTTAAAATCAAATGTAATTGGTCACATACACATATTTATCAGATATTATTGCGGGGAGTGTTGTGAAATGCTTGTGTTTCTAAGAGTTGAGATTGCAGAGAGTACCTAACATTTCCTCCATGGTTCTATGTTAAAATGTTGTTTTCTCTACGATATCAATAGAAAATGAATATCAGAAATATACCGTATATGGGACCGCGTATATGTAGTTTGCTGTACATTAGCAATAGAAACATATACACTACATGACCTGGCTCAGAGTCCGCGTTACAATTCATCCCAAAGGTGTTCGATGAGGTTGAGATCAGTGCTCTGCGCAGGCCAGTCAAGTTCTTCCACAGCAATCTCGATAAAACCATTTCTGCATGGACCTGGCTTTGTGCACAAGGGGTATTTTGGACTCCCGAGTATGCCCAGCGGTCTGAGGCACTGTATCTCAGTGCAAGAGGCGTCACTACAGTCCCTGGTTCGAATCCTTGGCTGTATCACATCCTGGCCGTGATTGGGAGTCCCATAAGGCGACGCACAGTTGGCCCAGCGTCGTCTGGGTTTGGCCAGGGGGGTGGGCCGTCATTGTAAATAAGAATTTGTTCTTAACTGACTTGCCTAGTTAAATAAAAAGTTAAATACATATAAATTAAAAGATAAATTGTCATGCTGTAACAGGCAAGAGCCTTCCCCAAACTGTTGCCACAAAGTTGGAAGCAATGAATCATCTAGAATGTCATTGTATGCTGTAGTGTTAAGATTTCCCTTCACTGGAACTAAGGGAACCATGAACCACGAAAAACAACCCCAGACCATTATTCCTCCTCCACCAAACTTTACAGTTTGGCGTCCTGACAAGCCCAGATTCGTCCTTCGGACAGCCAGACAGATTGCAACCGAGGACGGGCCATTTTTACACGTTGCCCGTTTCAGGACTTGGCGGTCCCATTCTGTGAGCTTCTCTGTCCGTTTCCCACTTCACAATAACAGCACTTACAGTGGACCGGGGAAGCTTCTAGCAGGGTAGAAATTTGACAAATGGACTTGTTGGAAAGGTGGCATCCTATGACGGTGCCACGTTGAAAAGTCACTGGGCTCTTCAATACGGGTCATTCTACTGCCATTGTTTGTCTATGGAGATTGCATGGCTGTGTGCTCGAATTTATACACCTTTCAGCAACGGGTGTGTCTGAATTAACCAAGTCCACTAATTTGAAGAGGTGTCCACATACTTCTATATATATATATATATAGTTTGGAGCAGAGCTCTGACACTAGCCAATCAGAAGTCTGTCTGTGTGGATCCTGATGATATCTATATATATATATAGTTTGTAACAGAGCTCTGACACTAGCCAATCAGAAGTCTGTCTGTGTGAATCCTGATGATATCTATATATATATAGTTTGGAGCAGAGCTCTGACACTAGCCAATCAGAAGTTTGTCTGTGTGGATCCTGATGATATCTATATATATATAGTTTGGAGCAGAGCTCTGACACTAGTCAATCAGAAGTCTGTCTGTGTGGATCCTGATGATATCTATTTAGCTATGTGTGTGTGTGTGTGTGTGTGTGTGTGTTTGTGTGTGTGTGTCAAAGAGATAGAGCAAAAAATATATTAAAAAAAGGTCCAACAAAGAGGTTCATACTGAGGTTCCTGAACTCTGTTTCAGTCAGCGTAGAGGTTCATACTGAGGTTCCTGAACTCTGTTTCAGTCAGCGTAGAGGTTCATACTGAGGTTCCTGAACTCTGTTTCAGTCAGCGTAGAGGTTCATACTGAGGTTCCTGAACTCTGTTTCAGTCAGCGTAGAGGTTCATACTGAGGTTCCTGAACTCTGTTTCAGTCAGCGTAGAGGTTCATACTGAGGTTCCTGAACTCTGTTTCAGTCAGCGTAGAGGTTCATACTGAGGTTCCTGAACTCTGTATCAGTCAGCGTAGAGGTTCATACTGAGGTTCCTGAACTCTGTTTCAGTCAGTGTACAGGTTCATACTGAGGTTCCTGAACTCTGTATCAGTCAGCGTAGAGGTTCATACTGAGGTTCCTGAACTCTGTTTCAGTCAGCGTAGAGGTTCATACTGAGGTTCCTGAACTCTGTTTCAGTCAGCGTAGAGGTTCATACTGAGGTTCCTGAACTCTGTTTCAGTCAGTGTACAGGTTCATACTGAGGTTCCTGAACTCTGTTTCAGTCAGCTTACAGGTTCATACTGAGGTTCCTGAACTCTGTTTCAGTCAGCGTAGAGGTTCATACTGAGGTTCCTGAACTCTGTTTCAGTCAGCGTACAGGTTCATACTGAGGTTCCTGAACTCTGTTTCAGTCAGCGTACAGGTGCATACTGAGATTCCTGAATTCTGTTTCAGTCAGCGTACAGGTTCATACTGAGGTTCCTGAACTCTGTTTCAGTCAGCGTACAGGTTCATATTGAGGTTCCTGAACTCTGTTTCAGTCAGCGTACAGGTTCATACTGAGGTTCCTGAACTCTGTTTCAGTTAGCGTAGAGGTTCATACTGAGGTTCCTGAACTCTGTTTCAGTCAGCGTACAGGTTCATACTGAGGTTCCTGAACTCTGTTTCAGTCAGCGTACAGGTTCATACTGAGGTTCCTGAACTCTGTTTCAGTCAGTGTAGAGGTTCATACTGAGGTTCCTGAACTCTGTTTCAGTCAGCGTAGAGGTTCATACTGAGGTTCCTGAACTCTGTTTCAGTCAGTGTACAGGTTCATACTGAGGTTCCTGAACTCTGTTTCAGTCAGCTTACAGGTTCATACTGAGGTTCCTGAACTCTGTTTCAGTCAGCGTAGAGGTTCATACTGAGGTTCCTGAACTCTGTTTCAGTCAGCGTACAGGTTCATACTGAGGTTCCTGAACTCTGTTTCAGTCAGCGTACAGGTTCATACTGAGGTATCTGAACTCTGTTTCAGTCAGCGTACAGGTTCATACTGAGGTTCCTGAACTCTGTTTCAGTCAGTGTACAGGTTCATACTGAGGTTCCTGAACTCTGTATCAGTCAGCGTAGAGGTTCATACTGAGGTTCCTGAACTCTGTTTCAGTCAGCGTAGAGGTTCATACTGAGGTTCCTGAACTCTGTTTCAGTCAGCGTAGAGGTTCATACTGAGGTTCCTGAACTCTGTTTCAGTCAGTGTACAGGTTCATACTGAGGTTCCTGAACTCTGTTTCAGTCAGCTTACAGGTTCATACTGAGGTTCCTGAACTCTGTTTCAGTCAGCGTAGAGGTTCATACTGAGGTTCCTGAACTCTGTTTCAGTCAGCGTACAGGTTCATACTGAGGTTCCTGAACTCTGTTTCAGTCAGCGTACAGGTGCATACTGAGATTCCTGAATTCTGTTTCAGTCAGCGTACAGGTTCATACTGAGGTTCCTGAACTCTGTTTCAGTCAGCGTACAGGTTCATATTGAGGTTCCTGAACTCTGTTTCAGTCAGCGTACAGGTTCATACTGAGGTTCCTGAACTCTGTTTCAGTTAGCGTAGAGGTTCATACTGAGGTTCCTGAACTCTGTTTCAGTCAGCGTACAGGTTCATACTGAGGTTCCTGAACTCTGTTTCAGTCAGCGTACAGGTTCATACTGAGGTTCCTGAACTCTGTTTCAGTCAGTGTAGAGGTTCATACTGAGGTTCCTGAACTCTGTTTCAGTCAGCGTAGAGGTTCATACTGAGGTTCCTGAACTCTGTTTCAGTCAGTGTACAGGTTCATACTGAGGTTCCTGAACTCTGTTTCAGTCAGCTTACAGGTTCATACTGAGGTTCCTGAACTCTGTTTCAGTCAGCGTAGAGGTTCATACTGAGGTTCCTGAACTCTGTTTCAGTCAGCGTACAGGTTCATACTGAGGTTCCTGAACTCTGTTTCAGTCAGCGTACAGGTTCATACTGAGGTATCTGAACTCTGTTTCAGTCAGCGTACAGGTTCATACTGAGGTTCCTGAACTCTGTTTCAGTCAGCGTACAGGTTCATACTGCATACATTAATGTTCTCTCGCTCCGGGGACTGTGTTCTCCTCGGTTAGTTCGTCATCCTCAAACGACATCCAGAGATTACTGATAAAGACAGAGGGGTTCATAGGGAATTCAAAGCACTTTGGGAGACACACACACACACACACACACACACACACACACACACACACACACACACACACACACACACACACACACACCTCTTTGGGAGCCCAGGGCTGTAAAACTCTCCGCTGTCTGAATCAGTAACTGGACCAGGTGATTCGGTCAGACAGGAGATTCAATGTGACTCTGCTGAACTAAGGGAAGATGATTCACACACGTTATGTCCGCACCATTTGGTCAGTAAGCTTGTCAGAGAAGGTCCAGGTCTGGATGGGGAGTATCCAGACTTCTATACCTTCACAACGTCCCTGTTCCATACCGCGGGTACGGCTGGTAGCCTAGCGGTTAGAACCTAATGGTTAGAGCCTAGTGGTTAGAACCTAGTGGTTAGAACCTAGTGGTTAGAACCTAGTGGTTAGAGCCTAGTGGTTAGAACCTAGTGGTTAGAACCTAGTGGTTAGAGCCTAGTGGTTAGAACCTAGTGGTTAGAACCTAGTGGTTAGAGCCTAGTGGTTAGAACCTAGTGGTTAGAACCTAGTGGTTAGAGCCTAGTGGTTAGAACCTAGTGGTTAGAACCTAGTGGTTAGAACCTGGTGGTTAGAACCTAGTGGTTAGAACCTAGTGGTTAGAACCTAGTGGTTAGAACCTAGTAGTTAGAACCCAGTGGTTAGAACCTAGTGGTTAGAACCTAGTAGTTAGAACCTAGTGGTTAGAACCTAGTGGTTAGAACCTAGTGGTTAGAACCTAGTGGTTAGAACCTAGTGGTTAGAGCCTAGTGGTTAGAACCTAGTGGTTAGAACCTAGTGGTTAGAGCCTAGTGGTTAGAACCTAGTGGTTAGAACCTAGTGGTTAGAGCCTAGTGGTTAGAACCTAGTGGTTAGAACCTAGTGGTTAGAGCCTAGTGGTTAGAACCTAGTGGTTAGAACCTAGTGGTTAGAACCTGGTGGTTAGAACCTAGTGGTTAGAACCTAGTGGTTAGAACCTAGTAGTTAGAACCCAGTGGTTAGAACCTAGTGGTTAGAACCTAGTAGTTAGAACCTAGTGGTTAGAACCTAGTGGTTAGAACCTAGTGGTTAGAACCTGGTGGTTAGAACCTAGTGGTTAGAACCTAGTGGTTAGAACCTGGTGGTTAGAACCTAGTGGTTAGAACCTGGTGGTTAGAACCTAGTGGTTAGAACTTAGTGGTTATAACCTAGTGGTTAGAGTGTAGAGGTCGGCTGGTAGTCTAGTGGTTAGAGTGTAGAGGTGGCTGGTAGTCTAGTGGTTAGAGTGTAGAGGAGGCAGGTAGTCTAGTGGTTAGAGTGTAGATGGTGGCAGGTAGCCTAGTGGTTAGAGTGTCGAGGAGGCAGGTAGTCTAGTGGTTAGAGTGTAGAGGAGGCAGGTAGCCCAGTGGTTAGAGTGTAGAGGAGGCAGGTAGCCTAGTGGTTAGAGTGTAGAGGTGGCAGGGTAGCCTAGTGGTTAGAGTGTAGAGGAGGCAGGTAGTCTAGTGGTTAGAACCTAGTGGTTAGAACCTGGTGGTTAGAACCTAGTGGTTAGAACTTAGTGGTTATAACCTAGTGGTTAGAGTGTAGAGGTCGGCTGGTAGTCTAGTGGTTAGAGTGTAGAGGTGGCTGGTAGTCTAGTGGTTAGAGTGTAGAGGAGGCAGGTAGCCCAGTGGTTAGAGTGTAGAGGAGGCAGGTAGTCTAGTGGTTAGAGTGTAGATGGTGGCAGGTAGCCTAGTGGTTAGAGTGTCGAGGAGGCAGGTAGTCTAGTGGTTAGAGTGTAGAGGAGGCAGGTAGCCCAGTGGTTAGAGTGTAGAGGAGGCAGGTAGCCTAGTGGTTAGAGTGTAGAGGTGGCAGGGTAGCCTAGTGGTTAGAGTGTCGAGGAGGCAGGTAGTCTAGTGGATTCCCATAGCGGACGTTAGCTTAATGCTACCAAACTGCTATTGAATTCTCATAGCGGACGCTAGCTAAATGCTAACAGGTAGTAGTGAATTCCCCTTTTCTGACTCAAACTTAATGCTAACAAGCTCAAACAAACATAAACCAATTACAAGAACAGACATCCCAGCATCTAAAGTTGTAAAACTATCTCAAGAGGTTTGCTGTACAAAACCAATATTAGACAGCAGAGATCTGGTCCCAGAAGGGATCTGTCGTAACCAAGAAGTTTAACCCTGCAAAACTAGTCACTTTAGCAATTTAGCAAAACTAAATAGCTCTGAGCTGGAGAGAATACATTTGGCACATCTTAGATAGCGGTAGTGTTTAAACTTATAGTTCTAAGATATGTATATGGCCAACATGAATAGTGAATTTCAAGTGTAACACGGTCACCTCTCTTGAGATGCACAACGATGCATGGTCACGTCATGAAATCCTCCGTTGGCTCCGTGTCTTTGTAAACAACCAATGGGACTGGATTCATCAGCTGCTTTGGGGAAACTGCTTCATAATGAAAACATGATGCAAACAGGTGACAGGAAGAACACTGATTGATCTAGGAACCCTAGTGGACACGTTCTGACCTTAGTTCCTTCCTACTCCTCCTCCTCGTCAGAGGACCTAGTGGACACGTTGACTGTATTAATTTAAAAAGATCACAACCAAAAAATTTGAGCTATTGATAATATTGAAAATAATACTGTATATATATATATATATATATATATATATATATATATATATACACACACACACACGCGCACATGCACACACACTTACAAATACACACACACTCACCTACATATAAACACACACAGAACCCCCTCATACCCCCCCCAAACACACAGAGAACCCCCTCAGACCCCCTCCCCCCAACACACACAGAACCCCGTCAGACCCCCTCCCCCCAACACACACAGAACCCCCTCAGACCCCCTCCCCCAACACACACAGAACCCCCTCAGACCCCCTCCCCCTAACACACACCTCTATCTGGACCGGCCAGGTTTAGACACACTGTGGGTTTTCCTCTGGTATGCCAGATGGCTCGTACTCTCGCTGAATTACATCCCTGTGCCCCGGCGGTATACATTGGTATGCAGAGCGTTCTTTCAGTGGGAGAAATGTATGTTTTTATTTATTTATTTAAATAAACAGGCTACTCTTCCTGGTCTCCGTACCTGAGAGACTCTTTATCACAGCTGAGCAGCAGAGTGGAAGAGAGGAGAGGAACAGCATCTCAGACGGATACCGGGTTCTTGCGTCACAAATGGCACCCTAGTCCCTATGTAGGTCACTACTTTGGACCTGGGGGCCCAACAGGGAGTCCCCATAGAGCTCTGGTGAAATGTAGTGCGCTATATAGGGAATAGGGTGCGATTTGGTCTACATCCTGGGCTGAGCGAGTTTCCCTTCCTTCTTCCTCTGACTACCTAAATCCTGCTCCCTGCTCAGTGAGAGACACACACCAGAGAAAAAGACAGTGTGTGTGTGTGTGTGTGTGTGTGTGTGTGTGTGTGTGTGTGTGTGTGTGTGTGTGTGTGTGTGTGTGTGTGTGTGTGTGACTGTGTGTGTGTGTGTGTGTGTGTGTGTGTGTGTGTGTGTGGTGTGTGTGACTGTGTGTGTGTGTGTGTGTGTGTGTGTGTGTGTGTGTGTGGTGTGTGTGACACCCTGTACTGTACAACATCACCATTCATCCTACTGGTTAAATCAGATTTGCAATAAGTACTACATTCATTATAAGGATGGAAGTGTATTAAACAGGAAGTGTATTAAACAGGAAGTGTTCAATTCTAAAAGGATCTACCGTTTCCTGTTGCTTTTTGGGGCCTCTGAGTACAGGTTGTTACTACATTTACCATTTCACACCCTGAGATAATATTAGAGGAAGAGGAGGAGGGGAGGGATGAGGGGGGGTAGTGGAGAAGAGGGAGGAGGAGAAGGAGGAGTGGGAGGAGGAGGAGATGGAGGGGGGAGGAAGAGGAGGTGAGGGAGAAAGGGGGAGGAGGAGGAGGAGGAGAGGGAGGAGAGGGAGGAGGAGGAGGAGGAGGAGGGGGGAGGAGGAGGAGGATATGAAGGAGGTGAGGGTGAAGGGGGGAGGAGGAGGAGGGGGGAGGATGAGGAGGGGGAGGAGGGGGGAGGAGGAGGAGGAGGTGAGGGAAAAGGGGGAGGAAGAGGGGGGAGGAGGGGGAGGAGGAGGGGGCGGGGGGAGAGGAGGGGGAGATGGAGGAGGAGAGGGGAGGGGGAGGGGGAGGAGGAGGAGATGGAGGAGGGGGGAAGAGGAGGAGGTGAGGGAGGAGGGGGGAGCGGGAGGGAGGAGGAGGAGGGTGTGGATTCTGTTTGTACAATATAGTGCTGGTTCTATGCAGCCTGTTTCATTTAAATGACTTGTCTCAGGTATTTAAACCCCTGTGTCCTGACCTCTTGTAGTGTTCATGTTTGTGTTAGTGAATAGCATTCAGGGCAGGCTGCTGATCAGAAAGGCTACTGGCTTCATAAGCAGCATGCTGAGCGAGATTAACACCAAGGGTTAGAGAACAACATTTCACTGGTAGAGAGAGGAGAGGAGAGGAGAGGAGAGGAGAGGAGAGGAGCGGAGAGGAGAGGAGAGGAGAGGAGAGGAGAGGAGAGAAGAGGAGAGGAGGGAAGAGGAAAGGAGAGGAGAGGAGAGGAGAGGATAGGAGACAGAGGAGAGGAGAGGAGACGGAGGAGAGTGGAGGAAGGAGGAGGGGAGGGAGGAGGAGGGGAGGCAGAGGAGAGGAGAGGAGAGGAGAGGAGAAGAGAAGAGAAGAGAAGAGAAGAGGAGAGGAGAGGAGAGGAGAGGAGAGGAGAGGAGAGGAGAGGAGAGGAGAGGAGAAGGAGAAGGAGAGGAAAGGAGAGGAGAGGAGAGGAGACGGAGGAGAGGAGAGGAGTGGAGGGGATGGGAGGGAGGAGGGGAGAGGAGGGAGGAGGAGGGGAGGGGAGGGGAGGGGAGGGAGGAGGGGAGGGGAGGAAGGAGGAGGGGAGGGAGGAGGGGAGAGGAGGGAGGAGGAGGGGAGGGGAGGGAGGAGGAGGGGAGGAGGAGAGGAGAGGAGAAAACACAGTACAGGACCAAATGGCATTTATCCCGTAGATACCTGATCAAAAGTTGTCCACTTCGTCGGCGACAGGATGCTATTTTGGGACATATATCATAGAGGCTTATTGACGAGTGCTCTTCAGTCTCCTTGAATTAATATTAAACTAAATATCCACTAACCAATCAGACTCCGTGTGTTTTCCTGACAGCAGTGATTCCATTATGAGAGCTGAAGGATGTCGTTATCAGAGTATGTGTGGGAGCACAGAGTCCCAAATGGGTTCCACAGTTCTCCATTATGAGAGCTGAAGGATGTCCTTATCAGAGTATGTGTGGAAGCACAGAGTCCCAAATGGGTTCCTCAGTTCTCCATTATGAGAGCTGAAGGATGTCGTTATCAGAGTATGTGTGGAAGCACAGAGTCCCAAATGGGTTCCACAGTTCTCCATTATGAGAGCTGAAGG
>NC_092164.1:10926669-10931669 GCF_045791955.1 Oncorhynchus clarkii lewisi | reverse complement strand
TGGCTATTTAGCAGTCTGATGGCTATTTATCAGTCTGATGGCTATTTATCAGTCTGATGGCTATTTAGCAGTCTGATGGCTATTTATCAGTCTGATGGCTATTTAGCAGTCTGATGGCTATTTAGCAGTCTGATGGCTATTTAGCAGTCTGATGGCTATTTAGCAGTCTGATGGCTATTTAGCAGTCTGATGGCTATTTATGCTGCTGCGTTGTTGCCCTCCTACGGCCTCCTCCACGTCTCCTGATGTACTGGCCTGTCTCCTGGTAGAGCCTCCGTGCTCTGGACACTACGCTGACAGACACAGCAAACCTTCTTGCCACAGCTCGCATTGATGTGCCATCCTGGATAAGCTGCACTACCTGAGCCACTTGTGTGGGTTGTAGACTCCGTCTCATGCTACCACAAGAGTGAAAGCACCGCCAGCATTCAAAAGTGACCAAAACATCAGCCAGGAAGCATAGGATGTGTCTTGCTAATTGCCTATCATTTCCACCTGTTGTCTATTCCATTTGCACAACAGCATGTGACATTTATTGTCAATCAGTGTTGCTTCCTAGGTGGACAGTTTGATTTCACAGAAGTGTGATTGACTTGGGAGTTACATTGTGTTGTTTAAGTGTTCCCTTTATTTTTTTGAGCAGTGTATATCAGGTGAACAAAAGCTCTAGATCTCCTTCACACTGTATGTCGAACACCGGTTGTTGTTTATGGAGAGGCACAACCCCTCCCACCTTTTCTGACTTGCCCAGAGGCCGCCTACATGTGATCGTGCTGCTGTATGGAGTAAACCACTGAGTTGTACGTACGTACGTACACAGAGTCACCCAGCCATGTCTCTGCCTGGTATATACTATCGCTGCAGCTTTTCAATTCTCTCTGATGGGAAACTCTGGAACGAAGCTCATCCATCTTATTCTCCGGTGACCTAGACATTTGCCCAATAGAACGTAAAGGGGAGTGCCCGGGTCGATTTTCTCTTCGTCTAACTCTCACCAGGATGTCAGCTGGTCTACCGCGTCTACGGCTGCGGCGTTTCTCCCGCTAACCCAGTGAGATACTATCGTGTGTATCCAGTACTGAATGGATGACACCGTAGTTCTGTTATAGGCATCTGGTGTATGTGCTGAATCTATCTGATGTTTGTTGTCTGGCTTATGTTTGGCTTGTTGTTCACAGGGACCCAGTGAGTGAGTGACTCAGCTCGTGTTTGTTGACATAGCGTTATTAGCCCGTACTGCCTGAGGGTGCTCGTATCTATATCCCCTCCGTGGAGGAAACCAAGGTTACGGTCCAAATTACACCCTATTTCCAACGTAGTGCACTACTTTTGACCAGAACCTTAAGTCCTATACTGACCCTGTTCAAAAGTAGGGCGCAATATAGGGTGTCATTTGGAACACATCTACCCAGTATCTCTCTCTGTGGAAAAATATATAGCCAGGCTGGTGGGTGATTGG
The DNA here is from genome assembly GCF_045791955.1 of Oncorhynchus clarkii lewisi. Taxonomy (NCBI): domain Eukaryota; kingdom Metazoa; phylum Chordata; class Actinopteri; order Salmoniformes; family Salmonidae; genus Oncorhynchus; species Oncorhynchus clarkii. The sequence continues at coordinate 10,930,210 of NC_092164.1, read as the reverse complement.
TTGTTGATGCAGAGAAAGGGAAATATCATCCTGGTTAGCATTGGAGTGTCTGAAAATGGGACCCTATTCCCTACATAGTGAACTATAGTGTAGCAGTAGTAGCACTATATAGGGAATAGGGTGCCACGGTAGGGTACTATTTGGTGTTTATGTCTGTGAATAAGAAGAGCAAATTCATAGCCACCACCAGAGAGGAGCCTGGCTAGGCTGGGGTATAGGGAGCCTGGCAGCGCTGGGGACTGAGGAGCCTGGCTGGGCTGGGGTCTGAGGAGCCTGGCTGGGCTGGGGTCTGAGGAGCCTGGCTGGGCTGGGGTATGAGGAGCCTGGCTGGGCTGGGGTCTGAGGAGCCTGGCTGGGCTGGGGTATGAGGAGCCTGGCTGGGCTGGGGTCTGAGGAGCCTGGCTGGGCTGGGGTCTGAGGAGCCTGGCTGGGCTGGGGTATGAGGAGCCTGGCTGGGCTGGGGTATGAGGAGCCTGGCTGGCCTGGGGTTTGAGGAGCCTGGCTGGGCTGGGGTATGAGGATGTGTAGTTGACAGGGTCTGAGGATGTGTAGTGTAGTGGTATAGTTGACAGAGTCTCAGGATGTGTAGTGGTATAGTTGACAGGGTCTCAGGATGTGTATTGGTATAGTTGACAGGGTCTCAGGATGTGTAGTGGTATAGTAGACAGGGTCTGAGGATGTGTAGTGGTATAGTTGACAGGGTCTCAGGATGTGTAGTGGTATAGTTAACAGGGTCTCAGGATGTGTAGTGGTATAGTAGACAGGGTCTGAGGATGTGTAGTGGTATAGTTGACAGGGTCTCAGGATGTGTAGTTGACAGGGTCTCAGGATGTGTAGTGGTATAGTTGACAGGGTCTCAGGATGTGTAGTGGTATAGTTGACAGGGTCTGAGGATGTGTAGTGGTATAGTTGACAGGGTCTCAGGATGTGTAGTTGACAGGGTCTGTGGATGTGTAGTGGTATAGATGGTATAGATGACAGGGTCTGTCGATGTGTAGTGGTATAGTTAAGATGGTCTCAGGATATGTAGTGGTATAGTTGACATGGTCTCAGGATGTGTAGTGGTATAGTTGACAGGGTCTCAGGATGTGTAGTGGTATAGTTGACAGGGTCTCAGGATGTGTAGTGGTGTAGTTGACAGGGTCTCAGGATGTGTATTGGTATAGTTGACAGGGTCTCAGGATGTGTAGTGGTATAGTTGACAGGGTCTCAGGATGTGTAGTGGTATAGTTGACAGGGTCTCAGGATGTGTAGTGGTATAGTTGACAGGGTTTCAGGATGTGTAGTGGTATAGTTGACAGGGTCTCATGATGTGTAGTTGACAGGGTCTGTGGATGTGTAGTGGTATAGTTGACAGGGTCTCAGGATGTGTAGTGGTATAGTTGACAGAGTCTCAGGATGTGTAGTGGTATAGTTGACAGGGTATCAGGATGTGAAGTGGTATAGTTGACAGGGTCTGTCGATGTGTAGTGGTATAGTTGACAGGGTCTCAGGATGTGTAGTGGTATAGTTGACAGGGTCTCAGGATGTGTAGTGGTATAGTTGACAGGGTATCAGGATGTGCAGTGGTATAGTTGACAGGGTCTCAGGATGTGTAGTGGTGTAGTTGACAGGGTCTCAGGATGTGTAGTTGACAGAGTCTCAGGATGTGTAGTGGTATAGTTGACAGGGTCTCAGGATGTGTAGTTGACAGGGTCTCAGGATGTGTAGTGGTATAGTTGATAGGGTCTCAGGATGTGTAGTGGTATAGTTGACAGGGTCTCAGGATGTGTAGTGGTATAGTTGACAGGGTCTCAGGATGTGTAGTTGACAGGGTCTCAGGATGTGTAGTTAACAGGGTCTCAGGATGGGTAGTGGTATAGTTAACAGGGTTTCAGGGTGTGTACTGGTATAGTTGACGGGGTCTCAGGATGTGTAGTGGTATAGTTGACAGGGTCTGAGGATGTGTAGTGGTATAGTTTTTACATCATGTTATTTATACTTCCCCTTAGCCCTCCATCGTCTACCATCGACCCCCTAACTGACTCCTGTCACTCCCCCTGATCCAATCCGGAGCTCACCTCGGTCACGTGACAGACGGTGTCGTTAGAAGACAGAGGACAGAGGTCCAAGTGGGTCATTGTTGGGTTGTCACCGTTCATTGTCCTGTCTTCCCTCCACGGCCCTGGGTTACTAACCCTCCAACAGTAGAGACCTCATCTAAAGTAGTGTACGGCCCTGGGTTACTATCCCTCCAACAGTAGGGACCTCATCTAAAGTAGTGTACGGCCCTGGGTTACTATCCCTCCAACAGTAGAGACCTCATCTAAAGTAGTGTACGGCCCTGGGTTACTATCCCTCCAACAGTAGAGACCTCATCTACAGTAGTGTACTGCCCTGGGTTACTATCCCTCCAACAGTAGAGACCTCATCTAAAGTAGTGTACGGCCCTGGGTTACTAAACCTCCAACAGTAGAGACCTCATCTAAAGTAGTGTACGGCCCTGGGTTACTATCCCTCCAACAGTAGAGACCTCATCTAAAGTAGTGTACGGCCCTGGGTTACTATCCCTCCAACAGTAGAGACCTCATCTAAAGTAGTGTACGGCCCTGGGTTACTATCCCTCCAACAGTAGAGACCTCATCTAAAGTAGTGTACGGCCCTGGGTTACTATCCCTCCAACAGTAGAGACCTCATCTAAAGTAGTGTACTGCCCTGGGTTACTATCCCTCCAACAGTAGGGACCTCATCTAAAGTAGTGTACGGCCCTGGGTTACTATCCCTCCAACAGTAGAGACCTCATCTAAAGTAGTGTACGGCCCTGGGTTACTATCCCTCCAACAGTAGAGACCTCATCTAAAGTAGTGTACTGCCCTGGGTTACTATCCCTCCAACAGTAGGGACCTCATCTAAAGTAGTGTACGGCCCTGGGTTACTATCCCTCCAACAGTAGAGACCTCATCTAAAGTAATGTACTGCCCTGGGTTACTATCCCTCCAACAGTAGAGACCTCATCTAAAGTAGTGTACTGCCCTGGGTTACTATCCCTCCAACAGTAGAGACCTCATCTAAAGTAGTGTACGGCCCTGGGTTACTATCCCTCCAACAGTAGAGACCTCATCTAAAGTAGTGTACGGCCCTGGGTTACTATCCCTCCAACAGTAGGGACCTCATCTAAAGTAGTGTACTGCCCTGGGTTACTAACCCTCCAACAGTAGGGACCTCATCTAAAGTAGTGTACTGCCCTGGGTTACTATCCCTCCAACAGTAGAGACCTCATCTAAAGTAGTGTACTGCCCTGGGTTACTATCCCTCCAACAGTAGAGACCTCATCTAAAGTAGTGTACGGCCCTGGGTTACTATCCCTCCAACAGTAGAGACCTCATCTAAAGTAGTGTACTGCCCTGGGTTACTATCCCTCCAACATTAGAGACCTCATCTAAAGTAGTGTACGGCCCTGGGTTACTATCCCTCCAACAGTAGAGACCTCATCTACAGTAGTGTACTGCCCTGGGTTACTATCCCTCCCACAGTAGAGACCTCATCTAAAGTAGTGTACGGC
>NC_092164.1:10904169-10921669 GCF_045791955.1 Oncorhynchus clarkii lewisi | reverse complement strand
GTGATGGGGTCTAGTAGAGCTGTGTGGTGATGGGGTCTAGTAGTGCTGTGTTGTGATTGGGTCTAGTAGAGCTGTGTTGTGATGGGGTCCAGTAGAGCTGTGTTGTGATTGGGTCTAGTAGAGCTGTGTTGTGATGGGGTCCAGTAGAGCTGTGTTGTGATGGGGTCTAGTAGAGCTGTGTTGTGATGGGGTCTAGTAGAGCTGTGTTGTGATGGGGTCTAGTAGAGCTGTGTTGTGATGGGGTCTAGTAGAGCTGTGTTGTGATGGGGTCTAGTAGAGCTGTGTTGTGATGGGGTCTAGTAGAGCTGTGTTGTGATGTGTTGTGATGGGGTCTAGTAGAGCTGTGTTGTGATGGGGTCTAGTAGAGCTGTGTGGTGATGGGGTCTAGTAGCGCTGTGTTGTGATTGGGTCTAGTAGAGCTGTGTTGTGATGTGTTGTGATGGGGTCTAGTAGAGCTGTGTTGTGATGGGGTCTAGTAGAGCTGTGTTGTGATGGGGTCTAGTAGAGCTGTGTTGTGATGGGGTCTAGTAGAGCTGTGTTGTGATGTGTTGTGATGGGGTCTAGTAGAGCTGTGTTGTGATGGAGTCTAGTAGAGCTGTGTTGTGATGGGGTCTAGTAGAGCTGTGTTGTGATGTGTTGTGATGGGGTCTAGTAGAGCTGTGTTGTGATGGGGTCTAGTAGAGATGTGTTGTGATGGGGTCTAGTAGAGCTGTGTTGTGATGGGGTCTAGTAGAGCTGTGTTGTGATGGGGTCTAGTAGAGCTGTGTTGTGATGGGGTCTAGTAGAGCTGTGTTGTGATGGGGTCTAGTAGAGCTGTGTTGTGATGGGGTCTAGTAGAGCTGTGTTGTGATGGGGTCTAGTAGAGCTGTGTTGTGATGGGGTCTAGTAGAGCTGTGTTGTGATGGGGTCTAGAAGAGCTGTGTTGTGATGGGGTCTAGTAGAGCTGTGTTGTGATGGGGTCTAGTAGAGCTGTGTTGTGATGGGGTCTAGTAGAGATGTGTTGTGATGGGGTCTAGTAGAGCTGTGTTGTGATGGGGTCTAGTAGAGCTGTGTTGTGATGGGGTCTAGTAGAGCTGTGTTGTGATGGGGTCTAGAAGAGCTGTGTTGTGATGGGGTCTAGTAGAGCTGTGTTGTGATGGGGTCTAGTAGAGCTGTGTTGTGATGGGGTCTAGTAGAGATGTGTTGTGATGGGGTCTAGTAGAGCTGTGTTGTGATGGGGTCTAGTAGAGCTGTGTTGTGATGGGCCCTGGTCTGGCTCTTTTCTCCTGGGGATGGTGGGGGTACTGTTGTTTCAGAAGGTGGTGCGGGGTACCTCTGTTGCTGGGGTGATGGGTGTGTGTGTCCTTGCCAAGTGTAGCATCTTTTAGGTCCCCTAGGTTCTGATACTGTCCTGATCAAGATTATCGTGTTAGTGTTGACATGTCAGAGTGGCTTGGTGAACAGAGAGAGAGAGAGAGAGAGAGAGAGAGAGAGAGAGAGAGAGAGAGAGAGAGAGAGAGATACAGAGAGAGAGACAGAGAGAGAGAGAGAGAGAGAGAGACAGAGAGAGAGAGAGAGAGAGAGAGAGAGAGAGAGAGATCATTGATGTAAACCTGCTCCAGAGTGCCCAGGACCTCAAATTGTAGTAAGGCTGTAACTTAGCAAAATGTGGAAGTCATGGGGTCTGAATACTTTCCGAATGCTCTGCAGACACCAGATATGAGATTTAAAAAACAGCGCTAAGTTCTAAATGGTTTCCTATTACCTATATACCTCAACCATCACCACCGCTATATTCACACACACACACACACACAGGACACCTGTTAATACACACACACACACACACACACACACACACACACACACACACACAGACACACACACACACACACACACACACACACACACACACACTCACACACACTCTCACACACACACACACACACACACACACACACACACACACACACACACACACACACACACACACACACACACACACACACACACACACACACACACACACACACACACACACACACACACATCCACCCACACACACACACACACACACACACACACACACACACACACACACACACACACACACACACACACACACCCTGTAAAACTCAAAACACCTCCTCCAGTTGTAAATCTTTTTTGTCCCTCCGTGAGCTGCCGTACTTTTCAAAAGGACATAAGTTGGTTCACTAAAGAGGGAATAGGGTGTGATTTGGGAGGCAGACACGGGGACACAGGGGTACTTAGCCTGTCTAGCTCGTAGCTAATCAGATGAATCAGCATCTGGTATGTGGCAGTATTATGACAGACGGCCTGTGGTTAAAGAATGTGAGCAGCTAAGGCAGATCTGTGTGTGTGTGTGTGTGTTTGTGTGTGTGTGTCTGTGTGTGTGTGTGTGTGTGTGTGTGTGTGTGTGTGTGTAGAGAACAGGACCAGACACTACAGTCTGTTGTCTCCTGTTGTGTCATTATCTCTAACTACCTGTCATATTGACATTATCTTCCTCTCAACACATGACATCATATTGACATTATCTTCCTCTCAACACATTACACCATATTGACATTAATCCTTCCTCTCAACACATTACACCATTTTGACATTATCCTTCCCTCAACACATTACACCATATTGACATTATCCTTCCCTCAACACATTACACCATATTGACATTATCTTCCTCTCAACACATTACACCATATTGACATTATCCTTCCCTCATGTGACGATGATAGTGACTAATGCATTTTTTCTGAGATTGAAAGGAAAATGCTCATATGCCTGTTTGATGTTTGAAATTCATTCACACTCTCTGTGTTGATGGTATGACTCCCAGCTACTATCACCCTCCACTCTCTGTGTTGATGGTATGACTCCCAGCTACTATCACCCTCCACTCTCTGTGTTGATGGTATGACTCCCAGCTACTATCACCCTCCACTCTCTGTGTTGATGGTATGACTCCCAGCTACTATCACCCTCCACTCTCTGTGTTGATGGTATGACTCCCAGCTACTATCACCCTCCACTCTCTGTGTTGATGGTATGACTCCCAGCTACTATCACCCTCCACTCTCTGTGTTGATGGTATGACTCCCAGCTACTATCACCCTCCACTCTCTGTGTTGATGGTATGACTCCCAGCTACTATCACCCTCCACTCTCTGTGTTGATGGTATGACTCCCAGCTACTATCACCCTCCATTCTCTGTGTTGATGGTATGACTCCCAGCTACTATCACCCTCCACTCTCTGTGTTGATGGTATGACTCCCAGCTACTATCACCCTCCACTCTCTGTGTTGATGGTATGACTCCCAGCTACTATCACCCTCCACTCTCTGTGTTGATGGTATGACTCCCAGCTACTATCACCCTCCATTCTCTGTGTTGATGGTATGACTCCCAGCTACTATCACCCTCCACTCTCTGTGTTGATGGTATGACTCCCAGCTACTATCACCCTCCACTCTCTGTGTTGATGGTATGACTCCCAGCTACTATCACCCTCCACTCTCTGTGTTGATGGTATGACTCCCAGCTACTATCACCCTCCATTCTCTGTGTTGATGGTATGACTCCCAGCTACTATCACCCTCCATTCTCTGTGTTGATGGTATGACTCCCAGCTACTATCACCCTCCACTCTCTGTGTTGATGGTATGACTACCAGCTACTATCACCCTCCACTCTCTGTGTTGATGGTATGACTCCCAGCTACTATCACCCTCCACCAACCCAGAACAACAAACTGTAGCTTTTCCACATGACTTACATTTTCAGAGTATCACTTTCTTGTTTTTAAATTGTGATAATACCACTTTAGGGGTTTTTTCAGTTTAGTCCAAAGAACAAGCGTACCTCAGTGGATCCGTAACCTGTCACTCTCTTTTCTAAAGCTTTCTGTCTGTCACACACATCAAAGGAATGTGTTTGACTGAGCTGTAAACACATCAGCACTTTCAAAAGTCTCCCTCTTCTCACTCACTCTCTCGCTCTGTCCCTCTCTCCCTCTCTCGCTCTCTCGCTCTCTCGCTCTCTCCCTCTTCTCACTCACTCTCTCGCTCTGTCCCTCTCTCCCTCGCTCTCTCTCACTCTCTCTCTCCCCCTCTCTCCCTCTCTCCCTCTCTCACTCTCTCGCTCTCTCCCTCTCTCCCTCTCTCCCTCGCTCTCTCGCTCTCTCTCTCCCCCTCTCTCCCTTTCTCCCTCTCTCACTCTCTCGCTCTCTCCCTCTCTCCCTCTCTCCCTCGCTCTCTCCCTCTCTCTCTCCCCCTCTCTCCCTCTCTCGCTCTCTCCCTCTCTCCCGCTCTCCCTCTGTCGCTCTCTCCCTCTCTCTCTTCCTCTCTCTCTCCCTCTCTCCCTCTCTCTCCCCCTCTCTCCTTCTCTCCCTCTCTCCCGCTCTCCCTCTCTCTCTCCCTCTCCCTCTCTCTCCCCCTCTCTCCCTCTCTCTCCCGCTCTCCCTCTCTCTCGCTCTCCCTCTCTCCCGCTCTCCCTCTCTCGCTCTCTCCCTCTCTCTGAAACAAATGCAGTGTCTGAATTTTGTACAAACTTACGTCCCTAACAGCACCCTTTTGCCTGTATTGTGCCCTACTTTTGGGCCCTATGGCTCTGTACAGGGCACTGTAAAGTGAATAGGGTGCCATTTGGGATGCAGGCATTCTCTGTACGCCAGCCCAACAAAGGAAAAGGAGGGCAGTTTCATGATCACACCTGTTTACAGTGAGACCCTTATAAAGTGACACATTTACACTCTCCCCTCTCCCCTCTCCCTCTCTCTCTCTCTCTCTCGTTCTCTTTCTCTTTCTCTCTCTCTCTCTCTCTCTCTCTTGCTCTCTCTCTCTCTCTTGCTCTCTCTCCCTCTCTCTCTCTCTCTCTCTCTCTCGTTCTCTTACATGTCTTCTGTTATTCTCTGAGTGTCAGTCAGTCTTGCTCAGTCTCTCTATAGCCGATCCCTTCCCAACTCTGGCAGCGACAGTTTCCTGTTTCCTGATCTGACAAGGAGACTTGTGATGAGTAGGGCTGGCAGGTGAAAGACATGTCGTATTTCCCTCCAACTACACAGCCCTGTAGAAACCCTTTTCTCCGTTGAGTTTTCTACTTTCATGTCTTTTTTTCCATATGTTTTTGTGCTCAAAATCACACTTTTTTTTTTTTTAAACAGAAGTCCTTAACAATGCTTAAACCGCACCAGGAGACCACTTTTGAGGTCTCTCTGAAAAATGGAAGACATTTGTATTTTTGGTTGTATTTACATAATAAAACCTCTCTAAGGGTTGTGGGACGCTAAAACAGAAATACTCATTATAAAGAATTCATGAAACATACAAGTGTTATACATGGGTTTAAAGATAAACTTCTTGATAATCCAACCACGGTGTCAGATTTCAAGAAGGCTTTACGGCGATTATTATGCAATTATCTGAGAAGTCTTTGTCTGGTGGATAGGCTTTCAAAATAAAAACACTTCCTGGTTGGATTTTCCTCGGGTTTTCGCCTTCCATATCAGTCCTGTTATACTCACAGACATTATTTTAACAGTTCTGGAAACATTAGAGTGTTTTCTATCCAAAACTACCAATCATATGCATATCCTAGCTCCTGGGCCTGAGTAGCAGGCAGTTTACTCTAGGCACGCTTTTCATCCAAAATTCCGAATGTTGCCCCCTACGCTAGTGAAGTTACATGCAAGTGCACGGCAGCCAGTAGGACGCTACGTTGCAGTTGACATTTAATGGAGAAGGTTTTTGGGAAAGCTTTTCTATCTCTACCAGAAGAAGTATATCATTAGCATTATCATTAGCATTAGCATTAGCATTCATCATTATCATTAGCATTAGCATTAGCATTCATCATTACCGTTAGCATTCGCATTCGCATTATCATTACCGTTAGCGTTAGCATTAGTGTTATCATTAGCATTCATCAATGCCTTTTGCATTATCGTTAGCATTATCACTGGCACTATCATTAACATTATCTACTGTTAGCAAACTATTATCTACAATCTACTGCAAAGATAGCCTGCCGAGTTCTGTCCTACTATCCAAATCTGTACCCAAACTATTTGAACTTCTACTTTTAAAAATCCACCTCTCTAAAAACAAGTCTCTCACCGTTGCCGCCTGCTATAGACCACCCTCTGCCCCCAGCTGTGCTCTGGACACCATATGTGAACTGATTGCCCCCCCATCTATCTTCAGAGCTCGTGCTGCTAGGCGACCTAAACTGGGACATGCTTAGCACCCCAGCCATCCTACAATCTAAGCTTGATGCCCTCAATCTCACACAGGTACCACCCTAAAGCCGTAAACACGGGCACCCTCATAGATAGCATCCTAACCAACTTGCCTTCTAAATACACCTCTGCTGATTTCAACCAAGATCTCAGCGATCACTGCCTCATTGCCTGCATCCATAATGGGTCAGCGGTCAAACGACCTCCACTCATCACTGTCAAACGCTCCCTAAAACACTTCAGCGAGCAGGCCTTTCTAATCGACCTGGCCGGGGTATCCTGGAAGGATATTGATCTCATCCCGTCAGTAGAGGATGCCTGGATATTTTTTAAAAATGCCTTCCTAACCATCTTAAATAAACATGCCCCATTCAAGAAATGTAGGAACAGGAACAGATATAGAACCAGGAACAGATATAGCCCTTGGTTCTCTCCAGACCTGACTGCCCTCGACCAGCACAAAAACATCCTATGGCGTTCTGCATTAGCATCGAACAGCCCCCGTGATATGCAGCTGTTCAGGGAAGCTAGAAACCATTATACACAGGCAGTTAGAAAAGCCAAGGCTAGCTTTTTCAAGCAGAAATTTTCTTCGTGCAACACAAACTCAAAAAAGTTCTGGGACACTGTAAAGTACATGGAGAATAAGAGCACCTCCTCCCAACTGCCCACTGCACTGAAGATAGGAAACACTGTCACCACTGATAAATCCACTATAATTGAGAATTTCAATAAGCATTTTTCTACGGCTGGCCATGCTTTCCACCTGGCTACCCCTACCCCGGTCAACAGCACTGCACCCCCCACAACAACTCGCCCAAGCCTTCCCCATTTCTCCTTCTCCCAAATCCAGTCAGCTGATGTTCTGAAAGAGCTGCAAAATCTGGACCCCTACAAATCAGCCGGGCTAGACAATCTGGACCCTCTCTTTCTAAAATGATCTGCAGAAATTGTTGCAACCCCTATTACTAACCTGTTCAACCTCTCTTTCGTGTTGTCTGAGATTCCCAAAGATTGGAAAGCAGCTGCGGTCATCCTCCTCTTCAAAGGGGGAGACACTCTAGACCCAAACTGCTACAGACCTATATCTATCCTACCCTGCCTTTCTAAGGTCTTCAAAAGCCAAGTCAACAAACAGACCATTTCGAATACCACCATACCTTCTCTGCTGTGCAATCTGGTTTCAGAGCTGGTCATGGGTGCACCTCAGCCACGCTCAAGGTCCTAAACGATATCTTAACCGCCATCGATAAGAAACAATACTGTGCAGCCGTATTCATTGACCTGGCCAAGGCTTTCGACTCTGTCAATCACCACATCCTCATCGGCAGACTCGATAGCCTTGGTTTCTCAAGTGATTGCCTCGCCTGGTTCACTAACTACTTCTCTGATAGAGCTCAGTGTGTCAAATCGGAGGGCCCTATTGTCCAGGCCTCTGGCAGTCTCTATGGGGGTGCCACAGGGTTCAATTCTTGGACCGACTCTCAAATCAAATCAAATCAAATGTATTTATATAGCCCTTCGTACATCAGCTGATATCTCAAAGTGCTTTACAGAAACCCAGCCTAAAACCCCAAACATCCAGCAATGCAGGTGTAGAAGCACGGTGGCTAGGAAAAACTACATAGAAAGGCCTACCTAGAAAGGCCAAAACCTAGGAAGAAACCTAGAGAGGAACCAGGCTATGAGGGGTGGACAGTCCTCTTCTGACTGCCTGGTGGAGATTATAACTCTCTTCTCTGTATACATCAATGATGTCGGTCTTGCTGCTGGTGATTCTCTGATCCACCTCTACGCAGACGACACCATTCTGGATACTTCTGGCCTTTCTTGGACACTGTGTTAACAACCCTCCAGGCGAACTTCAATGCCATACAACTCTCCTTCCGTGGCCTCCAATTGCTCTTAAATACAAGTAAAACTAAATACATGCTCTTCAACCGATCGCTACCTGCACCTGCCCGCCTGTCCAACATCACTACTCTGGACGGCTCTGACTTAGAATACGTGGACAACTACAAATACCTAGGTGTCTGGTTAGACTGTAAACTCTACTTCCAGACTCACATCAAACATCTCCAATCCAAAATTAAATCTAGAGTTGGCTTCCCATTTCGCAACAAAGCATCCTTCACTCATGCTGCCAAACATACCCTCGTAAAACCGACCATCCTACCGCTCCTCAACTTCAGCGATGTCATTTACAAAATAGCCTCCAACACCCTACTCAATTAATTGGATGCAGTCTATCACAGTGCCATCTGTTTTGTCACCAAAGCCCCGTACACTACCCACCATTGCGACCTGTACACTCTCGTTGGCTGGCCCTCGCTTCATACTCGTCGCCAAACCCACTGGCTCCATGTCATCTACAAGACCCTGCTAGGTAAAATCCCCCCTTATCTCAGCTCGCTGGTCATCATGGCAGCACCCACCTGTAGCACGCGCTCCAGCAGGTATATCTCTCTGGTCACCCCCAAAACCAATTCTTTCTTTGGCCGCCTCTCCTTCCAGTTCTCTGCTGTCAATGACTGGAACGAAGTACAAAAATCTCTGAAACTGGAAACACTTATCTCCCTCACTAGCTTTAAGCACCAGCTGTCAGAGCAGTTCGCAGATTACTGCACCTGTACACAGCCCATCTATAATTTATCCCAAACAGCTACCTCTTCACCTACTGTATTTATTTATTTATTTATTTTGCTCCTTTGCACCCCATTATTTCTATCTCTACCTTACACATTCTTCCACTGCAAAACTACCATTCCAGTGTTTTATTTGCCATATCGTATTTACTTCGCCACCAGGGCCTATTTATTGCCTTTATCTCCCTTATATCACCTCATTTGTTCACATCGTATATAGACTTGTTTCTACTGTATTATTGACTGGATGTTTGTTTTACTCCATGTGTAACTCTGTGTCGTTGTATGTGTCACACTGCTTTGCTTTATCTTGGCCAGGTCGCAGTTGTAAATGAGAACTTGTTCTCAACTTGCCAACCTGGTTAAATAAAGGTGAAATTAATAAAAATGATCATTATTTTACCGTTAGCATTACCATTAGAGTTAATGTTGTCATTATCATTAGAGTTGATGTTAACATTACCATTAGAGTTAATGTTAGCATTATCATTAGAGTTGATGTTAACATTATCATTAGAGTTAATGTTAGAATTATTGTCACCGTTAATGTTAGCATTATCATTAGAGTTGGTGTTAGCATTATCATTAGAGTTGATGTTATCATTATCATTAGAGTTGATGTAAGCATTATCATTGGAGTTAATGTTAGCATTACCATCACCATTAGCGTTAATGTTAACATTATCACTAGAGTCAGTGTTGGCATTATCGTTAGATTTCATGTTGGCATTATTATTAGAGTTAATGTTAGCATTATCGTTAGAGTTAATGTTAGCATTACCGTTAGAGCTAATGTTAGCATTATCATTGGAGTTAATGTTCGCATTATCATTAGAGTTAATGTTAGCATTATCATTGGATTTAATGTTAGCATTATCGTTAGAGTTAATGTTAGCATTACCGTTAGAGTTAATGTTAGCATTACCGTTAGAGTTAATGTTAGCATTATCATTAGAGTTCATGTTAGCATTATCATTAGAGTTAATGCTAGCATTATCATTGGATTTAATGTTAGCATTATCGTTAGAGTTAATATTAGCATTACCGTTAGAGTTAATGTTAGCATTACCGTTAGAGTTAACACACACACACACACACACACACACACACACACACACAGAGACACACACACACACGCGCACGCGCACACACGCACGCACACACACACACACACACTCACGCACGCACGCACGCACACACACACACACACACACACACACACACACACACACACTCTCACACACACACACACACACACACACACACACACACACACACACACACACTCACACACTCACACACACACACACACACACACACACACACACACACACACACACACACACACACACACACACACACACACACACACACACACACACACACACACAGTAAACACTGCTATTATTTTATATAGTATTGATTCAAACAGTGCGACCAAGACTCTATCCACTCCATATTGGAACATACAGTCATATTTGACATAGCACAATCTATACTGTATATCGTTTTGTGTTCATATCGGGTAAATAACTTTGCAAACAACTACTTGTTGTTTTTAATTTGACTTGTTGTTGTTATTGTTTATTGAAATGATTGATTATTGTACTGTAATGTTGAGGTTAGCTAGCATGCAATCATTTAGCTGAACCTATTATATCTACTGTAAACTCTACTGTAATGTTGAGGTTAGCTAGCATGCAATCATTTAGCTGAACCTTTTATATCTACTGTAAACTCTACTGTAATGTTGAGAGAGCTACTGTAGTAGACAATCACTTAGCTGAACCTTTTATATATACTGTAAACTCTACTGTAATGTTGAGAGATCTACTGTAGTAGACAATCACTTAGCTGAAACTTTTATATATACTGTAAACTCTACTGTAATGTTGAGAGAGCTACTGTAGTAGACAATCACTTAGCTGAACATTTCATACCTGTTATAAACTGTGTGTGTGTGTGTGTGTGTGTGTGTGTGTGTGTGTGTGTGTGACCGAGGGTCTACGTAAAGACTAGGGTGTTGTTTGGGACAACAGCTCATCTTTGCCGAATGTGTCAGAGGGAATATTCAGTTCTTTCTCTCGTCACCCCCTACGCCCTAAAAATAGTTTTCACACCAGCAGTAAGACATTCCCTTTGGAGAGACTGGATCCACACAACATGTCTTGTCAAGATGTCTTAAGGTAATATCACACAGGCTGCACTGTCTATTCCAGGAATGGGCCCATCTATTCAGTCTAAATGTGTCCTAGGGCTCGTCACTGTCTATTCCAGGAATGGGCCCATCTATTCTGTATAAATCCAAATCAAATCAAATTTTAATAGTGACATGCGTTGAATACAACAGTGAAACTTACGAGCCTCTAAGGCCTTCCTCTGACACCGCCTGGTATAGAGGTCCTGAATGGCAGGAAGCTTTGCCCCAGTGATGTACTGGGCCATACACACTACCTTCTGTAGTTCCTTGCGGTCGGATGCTCTCAATGGTGCAGCTGTAGAACCTTTTGAGAATCTGAGGACCCAAGCCAAATCTTTTCAGTCTCTTGATTGGGAATAGCTTTTGTCGTGCCCTCTTCACAACAGTCTTGGTGTGCTTGGACCATGTTAGCTTGTTAGTGAGGTGGACACCAAGGAACTTGAAGCTCTCAACCTGATCCACTACAGCCCCGTCGATGAGAATGGGGGCGTGGCTCCGTGCCTCCTTTTCCTGTAGTCCACAATCATCTTCTTTGTCTTGATTATGTTGAGGGAGAGGTTGTTGTCCTGGCACCACACGACAAGGTCTCTGACCTCCTCCCTATAGGCTGTCTCGTCGTTGTCGGTGATTAGGCCTACCACTGTTGTGTCATCGGCAAATGTAATGATTGTGTTGGAGTCATGAGTGAATATGGAGTACAGGAGGGGACTGAGCACGCACCCCTGAGGGGCCCCTGTGTTGAGGATCAGCGTGGCGGATGTCTTGTTACCTACCCTTACCACCTGGGGGGCGGCCCGTCAGGAAGTCCAGGATCCAGTTGCACAGAGATAGGTGTTTAATCCCAGGATCCTTAGTTTATTGATGAGCTTTGAGGGCACTATGGTGTTGAAAGCTGAGCTGTAAATGAACAGCATTCTCACATAGGTGTTCCTCTTGCCCAGGTGGGAAAGGGCAGTGTGGAGTGCAATAGAGATTGCATCATCGGTGGATCTGTTTGGGCGGTATGCAAATTAGAGTGGGTCTAGGGTTTCTGGGATAATGGTGTTGATGTGAGCCATCACCAACCTTTTAAAGCACTTCATGGCTACAAACATGAGTGCTACGGGTCAGTACTCATTTAGGGAGGTTCCTTTAGTGTTCTTGGACACGGGGACATGTTGGTATTACAGACTCGGACAGGGAGAGGTTGAAAATGTCAGTGAAGACACTTGCTAGTTGGTCAGCGCATGCTCGCAGTACAAATCCTGGTAATCCGTCTGGCCCTGCGGCCTTGTGAATGTTGACCTGGCTAAAGGTCTTTCTGACATTGGCTGCGTAGAGCGTGATCACACAGTTTTCTGGAACATCTTGTGCTCTCATGCATGTTTCAGTGTTATTTGCCTCGAAGCGAGCATAGGAGTAGTTTAGATCGTCTGGTAGGCTCTTGTCACTGGGCAGCTCTCGGATGTGCTTCCTTTTATAGTCTGTAGTGTTTGTAGGGTTTGCAGGCCCTGCCACATCCGACGAGCATCAGAGCCGGTGTAGTACGATTCAATCTTAGTCCTGTATTGACGCTTTGCCTGTTTGATGGTTCGTCGGAGGGCATAGCGGGATTTCTTATAAGCTTCTGGGTTAGAATCCCGCTCCTTGAAAGCAGCAGCTCTAGCCTTTAGCTCAATTAGTATTTGGTAGTATTGCCTTTAAATTGTTTAAGTTGTTCTAATGTTTCGGGTAGCCTTCCACAAGCTTCCTACAAGAAGTTGGGTGAATTTTGGCCCATTCCTCCTGACAGAACTGGTGTAACTTTCTCAGGTTTTTAGGCCTCCTTGCTCGCACACGGTTTTTAAATTCTGCTCACAAATGTTCTATAGGATTGAGATCAGGGCTTTGTGATGGCCACTCCAATACCTTGACTTTGTTGTCTTTAAGCCATTTTGCCACAACTTTGGAAGTATGATTGGGGTCATTGTTCGTTTGGAAGACCCATTTGCGACCAAGCTTTAACTTCCTGACTGATGTCTTGAGATGTTGCTTCAACATATGCACATCATTTTCTTTCCTCATGAAGCCATCTATTTTGTGAAGTGCACCAGTCCCTCCTGCAGAAAAGCACCCCCACAACATGATGCTGCCACCCCCGTGCTTCACTGTTGGGATGGTGTTCTTCGGCTTGCAAACCTCCCCCTTTTTCCTCCAAACATAACGATGGTCATTATGGCCAAACAGTTGTATTTTTGTTTCATCAGACCAGAGGACATTTCTCCACAAAGTACGATCTTTGTCCCCATGTGCAGTGGCGAACCGTAGTCCGGCTTCTTAATGGCGGTTTTGGAGCAGTGGCTTCTTCCTTGCTGAGCGGCTTTTCAGGTTATGTCGATAGTAGACGTCCTAACCGACTTGCCAAAACTATAGTTTGTTAACAAGACATTTGTGGATGGTTGGATGAGAGAAGAGAAGAGAAAAGAGGGTAAGGAGAGATGGTTGGATTAGAGAAGGGAAGAAGGGGGGTAAAGAGAGATGGTTGGATGAGAGAATGGGGGTAAGGAGAGATGGTTGGATTAGAGAAAGGAAGAAGGGGGGTAAGGAGAGATGATTGGATGAGAGAAGGAAGAATGGGGGGTAAAGAGAGATGATTGGATGATAGAAGGGAAGAAGGGGGGTAAAAGAGAGATGGTTGGATGAGAGAAGGGAAGAAGGGGGGTAAGGAGAGATGGTTGGATGAGAGAAGGGGGCTAAGGAGAGATGATTGGATGAGAGAAAGGAAGAAGGGGGGTAAAGAGAGATGGTTGGATGAGAGAATGGGGGTAAGGAGAGATGGTTGGATTAGAGAAAGGAAGAAGGGGGGTAAGGAGAGATGATTGGATGAGAGAAGGGAAGAATGGGGGGTAAAGAAAGATGATTGGATGAGAGAAGGGGACTAAGAAGAGATGGTTGGATGAGAGAAAGGAAGAAGGGGGGTAAAGAGAGATGGTTGGATGAGAGAATGGGGGTAAGGAGAGATGGTTGGATTAGAGAAAGGAAGAAGGGGGGTAAGGAGAGATGATTGGATGAGAGAAGGGAAGAATGGGGGGTAAAGAAAGATGATTGGATGAGAGAAGGGGACTAAGGAGAGATGATTGGATGAGAGATGGGAAGAATGGGGGGTAAAGAGAGATGATTGGATGAGAGAAGGGAAGAAGGGGGGTAAAAGAGAGATGGTTGGATGAGAGAAGGGAAGAAGGGGGGTAAGGAGAGATGGTTGGATGAGAGAAGGGGACTAAGGAGAGATGATTGGATGAGAGAAGGGAAGAAGGGGGGTAAGGAGAGATGATTGGATGAGAGAAGGTAGGAAGGGGGTAAGGAGAGATGGTTGGATGAGAGAGGGGGGTAAGGAGAGATGGTTGGATGAGAGAAGGGGGGTAAGGAGAGATGATTGGATGAGAGAAGGGAAGAAGGGGGTAAGGAGAGATGATTGGATGAGAGAAGGGAAGAAGGGGGTAAGGAGAGATGGTTGGATGAGAGAAGGGGACTAAGGAGAGATGATTGGATGAGAGAAGGGAAGAAGGGGGATAAGGAGAGATGATTGGATGAGAGAAGGTAGGAAGGGGGTAAGGAGAGATGGTTGGATGAGAGAAGGGGGGTAAGGAGAGATGATTGGATGAGAGAAGGGGACTAAGGAGAGATGATTGGATGAGAGAAAGGAAGAAGGGGGGTAAAGAGAGATGGTTGGATGAGAGAATGGGGGTAAGGAGAGATGGTTGGATTAGAGAAAGGAAGAAGGGGGGTAAGGAGAGATGATTGGATGAGAGAAGGGAAGAATGGGGGGTAAAGAAAGATGATTGGATGAGAGAAGGGGACTAAGAAGAGATGGTTGGATGAGAGAAAGGAAGAAGGGGGGTAAAGAGAGATGGTTGGATGAGAGAATGGGGGTAAGGAGAGATGGTTGGATTAGAGAAAGGAAGAAGGGGGGTAAGGAGAGATGATTGGATGAGAGAAGGGAAGAATGGGGGGTAAAGAAAGATGATTGGATGAGAGAAGGGGACTAAGGAGAGATGATTGGATGAGAGATGGGAAGAATGGGGGGTAAAGAGAGATGATTGGATGAGAGAAGGGAAGAAGGGGGGTAAAAGAGAGATGGTTGGATGAGAGAAGGGAAGAAGGGGGGTAAGGAGAGATGGTTGGATGAGAGAAGGGGACTAAGGAGAGATGATTGGATGAGAGAAGGGAAGAAGGGGGGTAAGGAGAGATGATTGGATGAGAGAAGGTAGGAAGGGGGTAAGGAGAGATGGTTGGATGAGAGAGGGGGGTAAGGAGAGATGGTTGGATGAGAGAAGGGGGGTAAGGAGAGATGATTGGATGAGAGAAGGGAAGAAGGGGGTAAGGAGAGATGATTGGATGAGAGAAGGGAAGAAGGGGGTAAGGAGAGATGGTTGGATGAGAGAAGGGGACTAAGGAGAGATGATTGGATGAGAGAAGGGAAGAAGGGGGATAAGGAGAGATGATTGGATGAGAGAAGGTAGGAAGGGGGTAAGGAGAGATGGTTGGATGAGAGAAGGGGGGTAAGGAGAGATGATTGGATGAGAGAAGGGGACTAAGGAGAGATGATTGGATGAGAGAAGGGAAGAAGGGGGGTAAGGAGAGATGATTGGATGAGAGAAGGGAAGAAGGGGACTAAGGAGAGATGAATGGATGAGAGAAGGGGGTAAGGAGAGATGATTGGATGAGAGAAGGAAGTTTGTTGCGAGGAAAAGAGGCAGGAGAACATGATGAAAGTGTTGTCAGGTAGGGCAGAGAAAAGACACAGGACGGACAGAGTGGCATAGAATTACCATGAATAATAAATGTGTTGTTCCACAAAAAAAGAGTTCCTTTTGCATCCCTTTGATATGTTAAGTAGGAACTCGTACAATAACTGTGCATTTTAAAAGCATGTTATTTTAAATGAAGTGCCCTTTTAATTTAGACCGCATGGAGATTTCAATAAATGCAGCATTTTGTCACACCGTCGAACCTGTGTCACCCGTAGGAGGGTTTTAACACACTTCCCCCCAGGTCTCACCGTCACTGGAAAGACCAGGTTATTATGTTGCTTCTACAAAGTCATTTTTTAAGATCATTATTTTTTAACGTGATTAGTGATTCATTGACGCATGTCCCTCATTTTAAGGGCAACGCTGTTACTTGAACTGAACTCTCGTTTGAATATGGTGAAAGTACGTCTTTATACAATATATATATATATTTATATATATATACACACATCATAGTGTAAAAGTAAGTGAACTGGTTCTATTTACCAGGTGAGCTGGTTCTATTATCAGGTGAACTGGTTCTATTATCAGGTGAACTGGTTCTATTACCAGGTGAACTGGTTCTATTATCAGGTGAACTGGTTAAATTACCAGGTGAACTGGTTCTATTACCAGGTGAACTGGTTCTGTTATCAGGTGAACTGGTTATATTACCAGGTAAACTGGTTCTATTACCAGGTGAACTGGTTCTATTATCAGGTGAACTGGTTTTATTTCCAGGTGAACTGGTTCTATTTACCAGGTGAACTGGTTCTATTACCAGGTGAACTGGTTCTATTATCAGGTGAACTGGTTCTATTACCAGGTGAACTGGTTCTGTTATCAGGTGAACTGGTTATATTACCAGGTGAACTGGTTCTATTACCAGGTGAACTGGTTCTATTACCAGGTGAACTGGTTCTGTTATTTTGGGTCATGTTCTGGGTCATGTTCTGGGTCATGTTCTGGGTCATGTTCTGGGTCATGTACTGGGTCATGTTCTGGGTCATGTTCTGGGTCATGTTCTGGGTCATGTTCTGGGTCATGTTCTGGTGTTTTGTTCTGGGTCATGTTCTGGGTCATGTTCTGGGTCATGTTCTGGGTCATGTTCTGGGTCATGTACTGGGTCATGTTCTGGGTCATGTTCTGGTGTTTTGTGGTGGAAAACTGAAGGTGGAGTATTACACATCAACCCTGTAGACACTGTAGACACTTCCTGTTACTCATAGATAGACACTTCCTGTTACTCATCGATAGACGCTTCCTGTTACTGATAGATAGACACTTCCTGTTACTCATCGATAGACGCTTCCTGTTACTGATAGATAGACACTTCCTGTTACACATAGATAGACACTTCCTGTTACTCATAGATAGACACTTCCTGTTACTCATAGATAGACACTTCCTGTTACTCATAGATAGACACGTCCTGTTACTCATCGATAGACGCTTCCTGTTACTGATAGATAGACACTTCCTGTTACTCATCGATAGACGCTTCCTGTTACTGATAGATAGACACTTCCTGTTACACATAGATAGACACTTCCTGTTACTCATAGATAGACACTTCCTGTTACTCATCGATAGACGCTTCCTGTTACTCATAGATAGACACTTCCTGTTACTCATAGATAGACGCTTCCTGTTACTCATAGATAGAC
>NC_092164.1:10891669-10899169 GCF_045791955.1 Oncorhynchus clarkii lewisi | reverse complement strand
ACACACACACCAGTGACCTTCTGCCGTACGACGTATGACACTGGGTTGTTGAAGAGTCTGTTGGTTAGTCTACTGTAGCTGTTAGAAGATGGGACCTGTAGGGAGACTCACATTGAGGTAAATAGTCTGTTGGTTAGTCTACTGTAGCTGTTAGAAGATGGGACCTGTAGGGAGACTCACATTGAGGTAAAGAGTCTGTTGGTTAGTCTACTGTAGCTGTTAGAGGATATAACCTGGTGGGAGACTCACATTGAGGTAAAGGGTCTGTTGGTTATAGAGGATATAACCTGTAGGGAGACTCACATTGAGGTAAAGAGGCTGTAGGGGTTAGAGGATGGGTCCTGTAGGGAGACTCACATTGAGGTAAAGAGGCTGTAGCTGTTAGAGGATATAACCTGTAGGGAGACTCACATTGAGGTAAATAGTCTGTTGGTTAGTCTACTGTAGCTGTTAGAGGATATAACCTGTAGGGAGACTCACATTGAGGTAAAGAGTCTGTTGGTTAATCTACTGTAGCTGTTAGAGGATATAACCTGTAGGGAGACTCACATTGAGGTAAAGAGTCTGTTGGTTAATCTACTGTAGCTGTTAGAGGATATAACCTGTAGGGAGACTCACATTGAGGTAAAGAGTCTGTTGGTTAGTCTACTGTAGTTGTTAGAGGATATAACCTGGTGGGAGACTCACATTGAGGTAAAGAGTCTGTTGACAATCAGCAAAGTGTCTATAAGTGGTTCCCATGAACTGCACTGCTCTGTGTGTGTGTCTACATCAATATGTGTGTGTGTGTGTATCTACATTCAATGCCAATCATGACCTATCACACTCTGCTACCCCCTCTCATAATGGTATAATCCTGTTACTCTGCAATCCCCCTCTCATAATGGTATAATCCTGTTACTCTGCTACCCCCCTCTCATAATGGTATAATCCTGTCACTCTGCTACCACCCTCTCATAATGGTATAATCCTGTTACTCTGCTATCCCCCTCTCATAATGGTATAATCCTGTTACTCTGCTACCCCCCCTCTCATAATGGTATAATCCTTTCCATTCCCTGTTCTGTCCTCTTCTATTCCCTCTGTTGTCTGGCTGAGACCTGATCCGTACATCACACTCTATCCAAGGGCAGAACAGGGCAGGCTTAGCCATAAACACTGTGTGTGTGTTTCATCTCTCTGCAGCTATGGGCCAAGTCATTGCTTTTGTCCCTCAGTCGTTCCCTCAGTCCCTCAGTCGTTCCCTCGGTCCCTCAGTCGTTCCCTCGGTCCTTCAGTCGTTCCCTCGGTCCCTCAGTCGTTCCATCGGTCCCTCAGTCGTTCCCTCAGTCCCTCAGTCGTTCCCTCAGTCCCTCAGTCGTTACCTCAGTCCCTCAGTCGTTACCTCAGTCCCTCAGTCGTTCCCTCAGACCCTCAGTCGTTACCTCAGTCCCCCAGTCGTTCCCTCAGACCCTCAGTCGTTCCCTCGGTCCCTCAGTCGTTCCCTCGGTCCCTCAGTCGTTCCCTCCGTCCCTCAGTCGTTCCCTCGGTCCCTCAGTCGTTACCTCGGTCCCTCTGTCGTTCCCTCGGTCCCTCAGTCGTTCCCTCAGTCCCTCAATCGTTCCCTCAGTCCCTCAGCCTTGTGAATTGATGGGGGGATAAACAGTAGAGTCATGGTTTTGGAGAACTGAAGTTACACAGAGAAAATAAATTCAACCTCCTCTTTTTGCTTTGACTAAAGCGGTGTACTGTACCCTAATTGCATGTATACTTTACAATACATGTTTTACAATGTGTCTAAACGAGTCATCAACCCGTTTATAAAGTGTCCATTAACAGGAAGTGGAAATAGGCAGGAGCAGTGGCGTAACCAACAACAACACCTATCATCTCTCGTAACGTTACAATCTTTACTGAGGTCGCTCTTCCCCAGTAACCCTGGTGCTATTTTGGAATTCATTGTCAGCATCAAGCCTAGTGGTTAGAGTGTTGGACTAGTAACCGAAAGGTTGCAAGAACGAATCAAATCAAATCAAATCAAATGTATATACTTACATCAGCTGATGTCTCAAAGTGCTGTACAGAAACCCAGCCTAAAACCCCCAAATAGCAAGCAATGCAGGTGTAGAAGCACGGTGGCTAGGAAAAACTCCCTAGAAAGGCCAAAACCTAGGAAGAAACCTTGAGAGGAACCAGGCTCAGAGGGGTGACCAGTCATCTTCTGGCTGTGCTGGGTGGAGATTATAACAGAACATGGCCAAGATGTTCAAATGTTCATAAATGACCAGCATGGTCAAATAATAATAATCACAGTGGTTGTAGAGGGTGCAGCAAGTCAGCACCTCAGGAGTAAATGTCAGTTTGCTTTTCATAGCCGATCATTAAGAGTATCTCTACCGCTCCTGCTGTCTCTAGAGAGTTGAAAACAGCAGGTCTGGGAGAGGTAGCACGTCCGGTGAACAGGTCAGGGTTCCATAGCCGTAGGCAGAACAGTTTAAACTGGAGCAGCAGCACTGCCAGGTGGACTGGGGACAGCAAGGAGTCCTCATGCCAGGTAGTCCCGAGGCATGGTCCTAGGGCTCAGGTCCTCCGAGATAGAGAAAGAGAGAAAGAGAGAATTAGAGAGAGCATACTTAAATTCACACAGGACACCGGATAGGACAGGAGAAGTACTCCAGATATAACAAACTGACCCTAGCCCCCCGACACATAATCTACTGCAGCACAAATACTGGAGGCAGGAGGGGTCAGGAGACACTGTGGCCCCATCCGATGATACCTCTGGACAGGGCAAAACAGGAAGGATATAACCCCACCCACTTTGTCAAACCCCCCCATACCACTAGAGGGATATCTTCAACCACCAACTTACCATCCTGAGACAAGTCCGAGTATAGCCCACAAAGATCTCTGCCACGGCACAACCCAAGGGGGGGCGCCAACCCAGGCAGGAAGATCACGTCAGTGACTCAACCCACTCAAGTGACGCATCCTTCCTAGGGACGGCATGAAAGAGCACCAGTAAGCCAGTGACTCAGCCCCTGTAATAGGGTTAGAGGCATAGAATCCCAGTGGAAAGAGGGGAACCGGCCAGGCAGAAACAGCAAGGGTGGTTCGTTGCTCCAGAGCCTTTCCGTTCACCTTCACACTCCTGGGCCAGACTACACTCAATCATATGACCCACTGAAGAGATTAGTCTTCAATAAAGACTTAAAGGTTGAGACCGAGTCTGCGTCTCTCACATGGGTAGGCAGACCATTCCATAAAAATGGAGCTCTATAGGAGAAAACCCTGCCTCCAGCTGTCCCTGAGCTGAATCCCTGAGCTGACAAGGTACAAATCTGTCGTTCTGCCCCTGAACAGGCAGTTAACCCACTGTTCCTAGGCCCTCATTGAAAATATGAATTTGTTCTTAACTGACTTGCCTAATAAAATAAAGGTAATAAACCTACTGTCCTATAGTTAAATAAAGGTAAAATATATATATATATATATATATATATATATATATATATATATATTTATATACACATATGTAGAGAACCAGGACTGTTCATTGTATCTGTTACCATGCATCTTGTAGTTTTGAAAACCCGACCCGAGGCGACACGGTGGCTGGTTTTGATAATATTCCGGGGACTAAAGTCAAATCTAGTCAACAAATCATGAGGTAGACATGTCAGAAGGTCATTAATTCAAAAACCAAAGTTTGCTAAATGAATGCCGTGGTTTTTATCAGGATAAGACCCAGATGCAGACAGTTCGAAATAACAAATGTTTATTTACAAAACGGATGGCAGGTACATGACAGGTCAAGGGCAGGCAGAGGTCAGTAATCCAGGGCAGTGTCAAGAGGTACAGGACGGCAGGCAGGGTCAGGGTCATGGCAGGCAGAATGGTCAACAACTGTGAGAACTAGAAAACAGGAACTAACTCGAAACAGGAGTATGAGAAAAACCCCGCTGGTAGACTTGACAAGACAAACTGGTAACAGACAAACAGAGAACACAGGTGTAAATACCCAGGGGATAATGGGGAGAATGGAGGACACCTGGAGGGGGGGAGGGGGGGGGGGTGGAGACAAGCACAAAGACAGGTGAAACAGAACAGGGTTTGACAGGTTTGAAGAAAGATACCGCCTGTATGATGCATTTTGCATAATAGGTTGAAAAACACACCATCGTGTGATGCTGAATGAATCACAACGGCTGTATTTCTGTATTTTGAAAGCTATGTATGTATATGTATATGTATATGTAGAGAACTTTATTGCTGACATTAAAAACGTTGTGTGATTACATCAACAATGGACTAATGAAACAAATAGCAAAATACAGTCATTAAAATTAACCCTCGTGATCTGAATAATAACCCTCGTGATCTTAAAAATAACCCTTGTGATCTTAAAAATAACCCTCGTGATCTGAATAATAACCCTTGTGATCTTAAAAATAACCCTTGTGATCTTAAAAATAACCCTCGTGATCTGAAAAATAACCCTCGTGATCTTAAAAAATAACCCTCGTGATCTCCATCTTGGTAGCAACCATTTTGTATTTTATTCAAGGGAAAACAAAGGTATTGGGGTCAGGTTTAACAGACATGTTGTTGTGTTGTCCAGCAGCTCTGCATCAGTTATTTGTGTTAACACAGTTTAACAGACATGTTGTTGTGTTGTCCAGCAGCTCTGCATCAGTTAGTGTGTTAACACAGTTTAACAGACATGTTGTTGTGTTGTCCAGCAGCTCTGCATCAGTTAGTGTGTTAACACGGCTTTAAAGAAATAAATTAAATGTATTTTAAAATCCAGGATCAACTTTATAGGTTCTACGGTAATGTTGAACAACATACCTGGTATGAGGCCTCAATCTAATCTCAAATACCTGCTTCTCACTTCTTTCCCTGTTTCTCCTGGGTTAGGGAAGATGACAGTATAATAGACAGAAGGGAAGATGACAGTATAATAGACAGAAGGGAAGATGACAGTATAATAGACAGAAGGGAAGATGCCAGTGTAATAGACAGAAGGGAAGATGCCAGTGTAATAGACAGAAGGGAAGATGACAGTATAATAGATATCAGGGAAGATGACAGTATAATAGATATCAGGGAAGATGCCAGTATAATAGACAGAAGGGAAGATGCCAGTGTAATGGACAGAAGGGAAAATGACAGTATAATAGACAGAAGGGAAGATGACAGTATAATAGATATCAGGGAAGATGACAGTATAATAGATATCAGGGAAGATGACAGTATAATAGATATCAGGGAAGATGCCAATATAATAGATATCAGGGAAGATGACAGTGTAATAGACAGAAGGGAAGATGACAGTATAATAGACAGAAGGGAAGATGACAGTGTAATAGACAGAAGGGAAGATGCCAGTGTAATAGACAGAAGGGAAGATGCCAGTATAATAGATATCAGGGAAGATGACAGTGTAATAGACAGAAGGGAAGATGCCAGTATAATAGATATCAGGGAAGATGACAGTGTAATAGACAGAAGGGAAGATGACAGTATAATAGACAGAAGGGAAGATGACAGTATAATAGATATCAGGGAAGATGACAGTATAATAGATATCAGGGAAGATGACAGTATAATAGATATCAGGGAAGATGCCAGTATAATAGATATCAGGGAAGATGACAGTGTAATAGACAGAAGGGAAGATGACAGTATAATAGACAGAAGGGAAGATGACAGTATAATAGACAGAAGGGAAGATGCCAGTGTAATAGACAGAAGGGAAGATGCCAGTATAATAGATATCAGGGAAGATGACAGTGTAATAGACAGAAGGGAAGATGACAGTATAATAGATATCAGGGAAGATGCCAGTGTAATAGACAGAAGGGAAGATGCCAGTGTAATAGACAGAAGGGAAGATGCCAGTGTAATAGACAGAAGGGAAGATGCCAGTGTAATAGACAGAAGGGAAGATGCCAGTGTAATAGACAGAAGGGAAGATGCCAGTATAATAGATATCAGGGAAGATGCCAGTGTAATAGACAGAAGGGAAGATGCCAGTGTAATAGACAGAAGGGAAGATGCCAGTATAATAGATATCAGGGAAGATGCCAGTGTAATAGACAGAAGGGAAGATGCCAGTGTAATAGACAGAAGGGAAGATGCCAGTGTAATAGACAGAAGGGGAGATGCCAGTGTAATAGACAGAAGGGAAGATGCCAGTATAATAGACAGAAGGGAAGATGCCAGTGTAATAGACAGAAGGGAAGATGCCAGTGTAATGGACAGAAGGGAAGATGCCAGTGTAATAGACAGAAGGGAAGATGACAGTATAATAGATATCAGGGAAGATGACAGTATAATAGATATCAGGGAAGATGCCAATATAATAGATATCAGGGAAGATGACAGTGTAATAGACAGAAGGGAAGATGACAGTATAATAGACAGAAGGGAAGATGACAGTGTAATAGACAGAAGGGAAGATGCCAGTGTAATAGACAGAAGGGAAGATGCCAGTATAATAGATATCAGGGAAGATGACAGTGTAATAGACAGAAGGGAAGATGCCAGTATAATAGATATCAGGGAAGATGACAGTGTAATAGACAGAAGGGAAGATGACAGTATAATAGACAGAAGGGAAGATGACAGTATAATAGATATCAGGGAAGATGACAGTATAATAGATATCAGGGAAGATGACAGTATAATAGATATCAGGGAAGATGCCAGTATAATAGATATCAGGGAAGATGACAGTGTAATAGACAGAAGGGAAGATGACAGTATAATAGACAGAAGGGAAGATGCCAGTGTAATAGACAGAAGGGAAGATGCCAGTGTAATAGACAGAAGGGAAGATGCCAGTATAATAGATATCAGGGAAGATGACAGTATAATAGACAGAAGGGAAGATGCCAGTATAATAGACAGAAGGGAAGATGCCAGTGTAATAGACAGAAGGGAAGATGCCAGTGTAATAGACAGAAGGGAAGATGCCAGTGTAATAGACAGAAGGGAAGATGCCAGTGTAATAGACAGAAGGGAAGATGCCAGTGTAATAGACAGAAGGGAAGATGCCAGTATAATAGACAGAAGGGGAAGATGCCAGTGTAATAGACAGAAGGGAAGATGCCAGTGTAATAGACAGAAGGGGAGATGCCAGTGTAATAGACAGAAGGGAAGATGCCAGTATAATAGATATCAGGGAAGATGACAGTATAATAGACAGAAGGGAAGATGCCAGTGTAATAGACAGAAGGGAAGATGCCAGTGTAATAGACAGAAGGGAAGATGCCAGTATAATAGACAGAAGGGAAGATGCCAGTGTATTAGACAGAAGGGAAGATGCCAGTATAATAGACAGAAGGGAAGATGCCAGTGTAATAGACAGAAGGGAAGATGCCAGTGTATTAGACAGAAGGGAAGATGCCAGTATAATAGACAGAAGGGAAGATGCCAGTGTATTAGACAGAAGGGAAGATGCCAGTATAATAGACAGAAGGGAAGATGCCAGTGTAATGGACAGAAGGGAAGATG
>NC_092164.1:10871669-10876669 GCF_045791955.1 Oncorhynchus clarkii lewisi | reverse complement strand
TGTAGAGCACGCTCCCTTGCTGAATCATTCAACTATTTTTCTTTCTATTTCTTTAAAAACAGCAAATAGTGTTGTTGAAGTCTCGTCTACCCCTCTCTGATAGTGTTGTAGTAGTCAAGTCTAACCCTCTCTAGTAGTGTTATAGAAGTCAAGTCTTACCCTCTCTAATAGTGCTGTAGAAGTCTAGTCTAACCCTCTCTAGTAGTGTTGTAGAAGTCAAGTCAAACCCTCTCTAGTAGTGTTGTAGAACTCTAGTCTAACCCTCTCTAGTAGTGTTATAGAAGTCTAGTCTAACCCTCTCTAATAGTGCTGTAGAAGTCTAGTCTAACCCTCTCTGATAGTGCTGTAGAAGTCTAGTCTAACCCTCTCTAATAGTGTTATAGAAGTCTAGTCTAACCCTCTCTAGTAGTGTTATAGAAGTCTAGTCTAACCCTCTCTAATAGTGCTGTAGAAGTCTAGTCTAACCCTCTCTAATAGTGCTGTAGAAGCCTAGTCTAACCCTCTCTAGTAGTGCTGTAGAAGCCTAGTCTAACCCTCTCTAGTAGTGCTGTAGAAGTCTAGTCTAACCCTCTCTAATAGTGTTATAGAAGTCTAGTCTAACCCTCTCTAATAGTGCTGTAGAAGTCTAGTCTAACCCTCTCTAGTAGTGTTGTAGAAGTCTAGTCTAACCCTCTCTAGTAGTGTTGTAGAAGTCTAGTCTAACCCTCTCTAATAGTGCTGTAGAAGTCTAGTCTAACCCTCTCTAGTAGTGCTGTAGAAGTCTAGTATAACCCTCTCTAGTAGTGTTGTAGAAGTCTAGTCTAACCCTCTCTGATAGTGATGTTGAAGTCTAGTCTAACCCTCTCTGATAGTGCTGTAGAAGTCTAGTCTAGCCCTCTCTGATAGTGATGTAGAAGTCAGGTCTAACCCTCTCTGATAGTGATGTAGAAGTCTAGTCTAACCCTTTCTAATAGTGCTGTAGAAGCCTAGTCTAACCCTCTTCAGATGAGGATAGATGTCCTCTCCAGATGTACATTCATTTTCCTCACTTTGACTGAGTATGTGAGGCCCAAATGCCACCATATTCCCTATATAGTGCACTACTTTCGACCAGAGGCCTTTGAGGCCTAGTGCACTACACTGTATAGGGAATAGGGTGACATTTGTTTGTTGCCGTGTTTTAATGGAGACGTGATACGTCTTCGTTTAAGAGCGGTTATGAACTACACATAAAGGCTAGCGAGTAGCCAGTCTCCAGATCTCAACCCCAGAGAAAATCTTTGGAGGGAGTTGAAAGTCCGTGTTGCTCAGCAAAACACCAAAACATCACTGCTCTAGAGGAGATATGCATGTAGGAATGGGCCAAAATACCAGCAACAGTGAGTGAAAACCTCATGAAGACTTGAGATATTGAGATAAACTTTTGTTATTGACCAAATACTTATTTTCCACCAATATTTGCAAATAAATAAATTAAAAATCCTACAATGTGATTTTCTGGATTTTTTCCCCTCATTTTGTCTGTCATAGTTGAAGTGTACCTATGATGAAAATTACAGGCCTCTCTCATATTTTTAAGTGGGAGAACTTGCACAATTGGTGGCTGACTAAATACTTTTTTTGCCCCACTGTATAGGGAATAAGGTGACATTTGTTGCCGTTTTTTAAAGGTGACGTAATACATCTTCGTTTAAGAGCGGTTATGAACTACACATAAAGGCTAGCGAGTAACTTGGCTCGTCTCTCCGAAGTGTTTGTTGGTTTGTGATCATTGAATTGAAGAGATGTGCCATATTAGAGGTGCTGAGTCTATCCAGCCGTATCCATGACTACTGTGCCTCTAAAACGGCCAACTAGTTCATAGACTAGTACAGAGAACGTTAAAACATGTGGCTCGTTTCAAGGAGAATAAGAGTTCACAGGAGAGCTGTTTGAATGTAAAAATGTTTTAGTTTTTTTAATCAAAATGTGTTATTAGTTCTGATATCTCTGGTCCATTAGAAGGTTATTAGTTCTGATACCTCTGGTATATTAGAAGGTTATTAGTTCTGATACCTCTGGTCCATTAGAAGGTTGTTAGTTCTGATATCTCTGGTCCATTAGAAGGTTATTAGTTCTGATACCTCTGGTCCATTAGAAGGTTATTAGTTCTGATACCTCTGGTCCATTAGAAGGTTGTTAGTTCTGATACCTCTGGTCTATTAAAATGTTATTAGTTCTGATACCTCTGGTCCAGTAGAAGGTTATTAGTTCTGATACCTCTGGTCCATTAAAATGTTATTAGTTCTGATACCTCTGGTCCAGTAGAAGGTTATTAGTTCTGATACCTCTGGTATATTAGAAGGTTATTAGTTCTGATATCTCTGGTCCATTTGAATGTTATTAGTTCTGATACCTCTGGTATATTAGAAGGTTATTAGTTCTGATACCTCTGGTCCATTAGAAGGTTATTAGTTCTGATACCTCTGGTATATTAGAATGTTATTAGTTCTGATACCTCTGGTCCATTAGAAGGTTATTAGTTCTGATACCTCTGGTCCATTAGAAGGTTATTAGTTCTGATACCTCTAGTCCTTAAAATGTTAATAGTTCTGATACCTCTGGTATATTAGAAGGTTATTAGTTCTGATACCTCTGGTCCATTAGAAGGTTATTAGTTCTGATACCTCCGGTCCATTAGAAGGTTATTAGTTCTGATACATCTGGTCCATTAG
Organism: Oncorhynchus clarkii lewisi; assembly: GCF_045791955.1. Classification (NCBI taxonomy): domain Eukaryota; kingdom Metazoa; phylum Chordata; class Actinopteri; order Salmoniformes; family Salmonidae; genus Oncorhynchus; species Oncorhynchus clarkii. The sequence goes on along the minus strand of NC_092164.1, from coordinate 10,873,976 downwards.
AAGGTTATTAGTTCTGATACCTCTGGTCCATTAGAAGGTTATTAGTTTTGATACCTCTGGTATATTAGAAGGTTATTAGTTCTGATACCTCTGGTATATTAGAAGGTTATTAGTTCTGATATCTCTGTTCCATTAGAAGGTTATTAGTTCTGATACCTCTGGTATATTAGAACTGTATTAGTTCTGATACCTCTGGTATATTAGAAGGTTATTAGTTCTGATACCTCTGGTCCATTAGAAGGTTATTAGTTCTGATACCTCTGGTATATTAGAACTGTATTAGTTCTGATACCTCTGGTATATTAGAAGGTTATTAGTTCTGATACCTCTGGTCCATTAGAAGGTTATTAGTTCTGATACCTCTGGTCCATTAGAAGGTTATTAGTTCTGATACCTCTAGTCCTTAAAATGTTAATAGTTCTGATACCTCTGGTATATTAGAAGGTTATTAGTTCTGATACCTCTGGTCCATTAGAAGGTTATTAGTTCTGATACATCTGGTCCATTAGAAGGTTATTAGTTCTGATACCTCTGGTCCATTAGAAGGTTATTAGTTTTGATACCTCTGGTATATTAGAAGGTTATTAGTTCTGATACCTCTGGTATATTAGAAGGTTATTAGTTCTGATATCTCTGTTCCATTAGAAGGTTATTAGTTCTGATACCTCTGGTATATTAGAACTGTATTAGTTCTGATACCTCTGGTATATTAGAAGGTTATTAGTTCTGATACCTCTGGTCCATTAGAAGGTTATTAGTTCTGATACCTCTGGTATATTAGAACTGTATTAGTTCTGATACCTCTGGTATATTAGAAGGTTATTAGTTCTGATACCTCTGGTCCATTAGAAGGTTATTAGTTCTGATACCTCTGGTATATTAGAACTGTATTAGTTCTGATACCTCTGGTATATTAGAAGGTTATTAGTTCTGATACCTCCGGTATATTAGAAGGTTATTAGTTCTGATACATCTCGTCCATTAGAAGGTTATTCGTTCTGATATCTCTGGTCCATTAGAAGGTTATTAGTTCTGATACCTCTGGTCCATTAGAAGGTTATTAGTTCTCATACCTCTGGTATATTAGAAGCTTATTAGTTCTGATACCTCTGGTATATTAGAAGGTTATTAGTTCCGATACCTCTCGTCCATTAGGATCCTGCTGATTGAATGAATGATGCTTATTTCTGTTTTTTTCCCTCAGTTTAACGGGTGAAGAATAGGAAGCATGGAGCTATACAGTTGATTCATTCTTAATGGGTGTAGAATAGGAAGCATGGAGCTATACAGTTGATTCATTCTTAATGGGTGAGGAATTGGAAACATGGGGCTTTACAGTTTATTCATTCTTAATGGGTGTAGAATAGGAAGCATGGAGCTATACAGTTGATTCATTCTTAATGGGTGTAGAATAGGAAACATGGAGCTTTACAGTTGATTCATTCTTAATGGGTGAGGAATTGGGATCACGGGGCTTTACAGTTGATTCATTCTTAACGGGTGAGGAATAGGAAACACGGGGCTTTACAGTGTGTTCAGTCTTCTCTCTGTTCTCTATTTCCTCCCCCACTTGCCTTCTGGGCCACGTGCCTGTCAATCACTGTGATCAGGATACTAGCAGGGTCTGTTCAATTGGACCAGTTGGCGTGAGTCATCATGGATTTCACCAATCTAATGGGACTTCTAATGGCTAAATGAGGGATGCTTGTTTTCCTTGTTCCTTCAATTTGATGGGATTGATTTGATTGGACCAGAATAGGAACCGTGGGACTTTGCTGTTGTTTTTTGGGAACCGGATGAGAGAGACTGACAGAGAGAGAGGAGAGGGAGAGACGTGTTGAATTCTCAATAGTTAATTTCAATGGCTCAATACACGTCAGGTTGATTTCCCTGTTGTGTCCTGCCAAGCTTTCTCTATTTCATCCCACTCACCTACCGCTCTGCTCCCATGTTCCCCACGCGTTGGCTCAGCTACGCCTGGGCGGTGTGTTTGTCTGTCTGTCTGGGTGTGTGCCTGTCTGTCTGTCTGTCTGTCTGTCTGTCTGTCTGTCTGTCTGTCTGTCTGTCTGTCTGTCTGTCTGTCTGTCTGTCTGCCTGTCTGTCTGTCTGTCTGTCTGTCTGTCTGTCTGTCTGTCTGTCTGTCTGTCTGTCTGTCTGGGTGTCTGTCTGTCTGTCTGTCTGTCTGTCTGTCTGTGTGTGTGTGTGTGTGTTTGCATTCCTCTGGATCTACATGTTATACTTGGAGAGAGACACACTAGAACACCTCCTGGAGGAGGTCTGTCTGTCTGCCTGCCTGCCTGCCTGCCT
>NC_092164.1:10860119-10869069 GCF_045791955.1 Oncorhynchus clarkii lewisi | reverse complement strand
GCTGTGGCTGGGAGGAGCTGGAACACATGATGATGCTGCTGTGGCTGGGAGGAGCTGGAACACATGATGATGCTGCTGTGGCTGGGAGGAGCTGGAACACATGATGCTGCTGCTGTGGCTGGGAGGAGCTGGAACACATGATGATGCTGCTGTGGCTGGGAGGAGCTGGAACACATGATGATGCTGCTCTGGCTGAATTACAAGTCATAATGTAAAACAGGGTACCTTTCAGGACCAAGGACAGAGAATTACAGGTCATAGTGTAAAACAGGGTACCTTTCAGGACCAAGGACAGAGATTTACAAGTCATAATGTAAAACAGGGTACCTTTCAGGACCAAGGACAGATAATTACAAGTCATAATGTAAAACAGGGTACATTTCAGGACCAAGGACAGAGAATTACAAGTCATAATGTAAAACAGGGTACATTTCAGGACCAAGGACAGAGAATTACAAGTCATAATGTAAAACAGGGTACCTTTCAGGACCAAGGACAGAGAATTACAAGTCATAATGTAAAACAGGGTACATTTCAGGACCAAGGACAGAGAATTACAAGTCATAATGTAAAACAGGGTACATTTCAGGACCAAGGACAGAGAATTACAAGTCAGAATGTAAAACAGGGTACCTTTCAATACCCAGAACAGAGAATTACAGCATATAATGTATACCAGTAGTTTCCATCCTTTTTCAGGCCACAGTACCACCGACTGAATGTTGCTCTGCCCAGAGTACCCCTGGAGTAAATCAAATCAAAATCAAATCAAATTTATTTATATAGCCCTTCGTACATCAGCTGATATCTCAAAGTGCTGTACAGAAACCCAGCCTAAAACCCCAAACAGCAAGCAATGCAGGTGTAGAAGCACGGTGGCTAGGAAAAACTCCCTAGAAAGGCCAAAACCTAGGAAGAAACCTAGAGAGGAACCAGGCTATGTGGGGTGGCCAGTCCTCTTCTGGCTGTGCCGGGTGGAGATTATAACAGAACATGGCCAAGATGTTCAAATGTTCATAAATGACCAGCATGGTCTCATGAGTCTTCTCAAGTACCCATCTGTGGAAAGGTCAAGTACCCCTGGTTGGGAACGACTGAGTAAACCCTGGTATCTTTCAGCACCATGGACAGTGGACCTGAAGTCACATACAGTGAAGTAACCCCTGGTATCTTTCAGCACCATAGACAGTGGACCTGAAGTCACGTACAGTAAAGTAGCCCAGGTACCTTTCAGCACCATGGACAGTGGACCTGAAGTCACATGCAGTAAAGTAACCCTGGTATCTTTCAGCACCATGGACAGTGGACCTGAAGTCACATACAGTAAAGTAACCCTGGTATCTTTCAGCACCATGGACAGTGGACCTGATGTCACATACAGTGAAGTAACCCCTGGTATCTTTCAGCACCATGGACAGTGGACCTGAAATCACATACAGTGAAGTAACCCTGGTATCTTTCAGCACCATGGACAGTGGCATGAGGCACAGAAAACCATTATAAGCAGAGAAAATGGCAGAAGGCTAAAAATGACATGTGCGTTTGCCTCAAAATGCCATGAATTTTTTCCATGCGGGACATTTCTCCCAACAAGCCTCTTAGATGAGTCCAACGTGTGATAGAGAGCAGTTGAAAGCAGAGACAGGCACGTCACCACCAGAAGGCTGCACGTGGGGGGTATTGATGACGAGCACATGTGTCCAATACCCCGGATCAATAAGAGAAGCGCCTCGAGCCATCATACTGCTAAAGAGTGGCCCGGGAAAACCAATGACATATCTACGGGCCCGTCGCTAGACACGCATATAGAATCTACAAAGAGAACGCCTTCCAATGACCCTAGATTCTAATCCGCTGGGGTCTAGATTCTAAAATGTTGGGGTCTAGATTCTAATCCGTTGGTGTCTAGATTCTTAAATGTTGGGTTCTAGATTCTAATCCGTTGGTGTCTAGATTCTAAAATGTTGGGGTCTAGATTCTAAAATGTTGGGGTCTAGATTCTAAAATGTTGGGTTCTAGATTCTAATCCGTTGGTGTCTAGATTCTAAAATGTTGGGGTCTAGATTCTAATCCGTTGGTCTAGATTCTAAAATGTTGGGGTCTAGATTCTAATCCATTGGTGTCTAGATTCTAATCCGTTGGGGTCTAGATTCTTATTTGTTGGGGTCTATATTCTAATCCGTTGGGGTCTATATTCTAATTAGTTGGGGGTCTAGATTCTAATCCATTGGGGTCTAGATTCTTATTTGTTGGGGTCTAGATTCTAATCCGTTGGGGTCTATATTCTAATTAGTTGGGGGTCTAGATTCTAATCCGTTGGGGTCTAGATTCTTATTTGTTGGGGTCTAGATTCTAATCCGTTGGTGTCTATATTCTAATTAGTTGGGGGTCTAGATTCTAATCCATTGGGGTCTAGATTCTAATCCGTTGGGGTCTAGATTCTAATCCGTTGGGGTCTAGATTCTAATCCGTTGGGGTCTAGATGTCTAGATTCTAATCCGTTGGGGTCTAGATTCTTATTTGATAGGGGTCTAGATTCTAATCCATTGGGGTCTAGATTCTAATCCGTTGGTGTCTAGATTCTAATCCATTGGGGTCTAGATTCTAATCCGTTGGTGTCTAGATTCTAATCCATTGGGGTCTAGATTCTAATCCGTTGGTGTCTAGATTCTAATCCATTGGGGTCTAGATTCTAATCCGTTGGGGTCTAGATTCTAATCCGTTGGGGTCTAGATTCTAATCCGTTGGGGTCTAGATTCTAATCCGTTGGGGTCTAGTAAAACGAAAAACTAAAACACAGATTTCCATTAATAGGCTAAAGTATTGCAACCACGAAATAGACTGTCAAAAAAAGCAATCGGAGATACAATCGGTGCCGTTTTAACCTTAGCTTATATGCTATGTTTATTCAATGGTAATTGGAATATGTTTTATGTGACATGGGACAAAGGGAAGGTTGGAAGGAAGGCGACACTGTTGTAGCGTGTGGAGTGTGTCAATCTGAATGACATTTCGAGGGCCAAATGGAATCGAATCCCAGCTGATTCTGTTTGGAGTGTGTGTGTGTGTGTGTGTGTGTGTGTGTGTGTGTGTGTGTGTGTGTGTGTGTGTGTGTGTGTGTGTGTGTGCGTGCGTGCGTGCGTGCGTGCGTGTGTGTGTGTGACCTGGATTTTCTCTAAAAGATTGTGTGTAGCCCTAGCCTATATCTCCGCCATTGAGATTCACACGTCTAGCTGGTCCACGGTTTCATATTCATGGTTCCTCAGCTGGTGTCATCGAGGGCTATATACTATATAGAACCTTCTGTCATCCTATCCTTCCCCCGCGTCGGCATCTCAGTAAACGGGGAGAGGTCAGAGCCTCCAGATCAAATATTTTTCTTCCTAAATGACGGATTTATTAGACAAATAAATTGTTCGTATGACTGTGAACCCCCGGGTGATTGAACTGTGCCGCTGTGTCAACAACGTCACCACGTCCATAGGAGCCCTGGACGGTGGTGGATTACCCAGGACAAATACAAGCAGGGGAAATGAATACAGATCTAGAGGACATACTTCTCAACCCCCCTGCTTGACATCACTTCCTGGAGGCCCTCCTTCATGGTCATTGTTATAACCAATATAGAGACCTCGGTGGGGGTGATTCACTTCATTCTGCTGCATATGAGAAATAACAGACAATCATTATACTAATCACATTCATTTTGGCCCTTTGGAGGTAAATGTATTGCATGTATTTATGCCTATATGGGCATATAGGCAACTTTTCAAAAGGCCTTTTTTTTCTCCTGATCTTAAATAGCCTTTATATAAAAGGCCTTTATTCAAGAGGAAACACGCCGTTACTTGTCTCATCAAACTAGATGTGGAAAAAAGTCGTGTTCAGTAGGTGCCTACATTTTCAAATTGTTCTGGAGTCTGGATGCTGTTTTTGTATATTTATTTTCATTTTTTAGTTTAGTAGCGAGAGCACTATAATTACCGTGATATAATCCGTCTTAACTTGGGATCGTAACCGCAGCTATAACGTTCTGCGTTGTTCCCAACTCCCCATCGCTCACAGCTCCCTCTCAGCTATTGTACAAAGTCATGAGCTCGTAAATCTAAAGTGCCCCGCACGGCGTTTCCATATATAAAGGACTGTGGCACCGTGGAATCATTATTTCGGATTGTCACGTGGTGTCAGAGGGGCCTCCTCCTCATCTCGTCTGTCAGGAATCCAATTTCACTTTATTTACATCCACGGGCTAGATTAATTACTCTCGCGATAGTATAGCCTAAAGGAGTTAATTTATGAGATCTATGGTAACTCAAGACACATTATATGGGGAGAGGTGCGGGGTGGATATTAGGGTGATTTTGTGTTTGACGAGAGGGGAGGAAGGGGGGGAGAGAGTGAAAAACATGCATTAGTACACAATTATGGTTCCATATAGACTTTTTTTTTGTGATGTGTAGATTACTCAAATTATAACGCAATAACTATTGAAATAAATCCATCATTTTGTAGGTTATATCTACAGTTATTATATGTTAATAACACTTTTATTCTGAGTTAGTATAACCCCTGTGACGGCTTTATCTATCGTCTTCCTATATTTCTCCAGTAGATGTAGGCTATTATTTTTCTGTTTCCTTCCTTGTTCTTTTTTCTTCCTTTTCTGTCGAGTATTTTGTCTTAACGCAAGGTCAAACCAGCCACTAGCATTACTCCCCGGTTTATCCCCGGTGCAAGTAGAGGTAGAGCGAGCCTAGAACCTCTCTCGCTCCTTTCTTCACGTGCATCATAATCACACCGTGACTGCCAACGACGGGGTTTGAGTTCTCTAAAAAAAACACTCAACACCTCGACAGACAGACTTTTAACGGTTACAAAAGCAATATTTGGTTTCAGTCGATCATAGAAAATAATATACTGTGATTCCTACCAGTTTCGTACAATGCGTCCCCTCAAAATCAAAGGAGAGAAAAGCAAAATAATGAGAAAAAAAAAACATGACGCTTTTAAATCCATGTCTGATTTTTTATTTGGCATTTGTGTCGCCATTACTGGTGCTATAGTAGTTATTATTGGTTTAACTGGAATGGATATTGTATAATAAGTTGTTGTTTTTTAATACGAAACATCTTCTTGATTAATAGATATACACGTGGCCAACCTGGTTGACATATGGTGCTGCGGCAGCTGAGGCCGGTAGTAAACCGGGCCAGTACCTTCCGGCATCCCCTACGGTCATTAACATATTAGGAGCTTTAGTTCCGTCAGACACCGGGACTTCATCTCGAGCCCCTGCCTGGCCGGTCGGTCGGTCTGAGGAGAGCAGAGCAACAACAAAAAAAGACAGCCCCCCCCCCCCCCCCCCCCGAGCTGTTTGATATAGCCTTTCAATAATGCATTACTCTTCAATCTGCAATGGAGCTGTTCGCCAGGCTGAATTATTGCAGTTGCGTGAGGTGCAGGCTGCATGGCGCGGTGTTCTGCCCGAGTGGAGTGGCACGAGCTGTAGAGACGGGCTTCTATATGAACAAGAAATAATACAAGATAATGAGCGTTTTTACTTGACAAGGATTCCAACAAAATTGTAAAAGAGAAAAGGGTCAATAAGACATTTGCATCTTCAGCCTTTATACTGACTTGGTCCAAAAGCAAAAAACGAATTTCTTCATAACAAAAAACGAGTAGTGCAAAATTATAGGTTAAACTCACTAGTTCAAATGACTAGCCAGCTAACTACAAGACAGAAACATAACCCATAATATTCCAAATACAATGTTTAAAACTTTAAATAAATTAACACAACTTATTATTCGTTTTTGTTATTATAAAAGTTGTACAACATCCACTGTTTTTTATATAAAACAACGCGCAAACAGAGATTGTGGTTCTTCAGTTTGTTTGCGTCACTATGAAAGTACGACGCGTACTTTCAGAATGGAACTGCGACCCAGAGCAGTACTAGGTTATACACTCGACAACTTTCAGAATGGAACTGCGACCCAGAGCAGTACTAGGTTATACACTCGACAACTTTCAGAATGGAACTGCGACCCAGAGCAGTACTAGGTTATACACTCGACAACTTTCAGAATGGAACTGCGACCCAGAGCAGTACTAGGTTATACACTCGACAACTTTCAGAATGGAACTGCGACCCAGTGCAGTACTAGGTTATACACTCGACAACTTTCAGAATGGAACTGCGACCCAGAGCAGTACTAGGTTACACACTCGACAACTTTCAGAATGGAACTGCGACCCAGAGCAGTACTAGGTTATACACTCGACAACTTTCAGAATGGAACTGCGACCCAGTGCAGTACTAGGTTATACACTCGACAGCTTTCAGAATGGAACTGCGACCCAGTGCAGTACTAGGTTATACACTCGACAACTATTTACAGTTTATTTCCCATTTACTTGCTGTTGTTTAAAACAACATTGAATTACATCGACAAAAAAAATAAAAAAAAAAATAATAGACGTTTTATATCAAGTAAATTAGTACAACTCTAAATTCGTTTCGGCATTGCACTCAATATAAAGAGTCATCCTTTTACTCACGTTACAGTGTTCCTTCTCTCCTCTCTTAGCCAAAAGCCAAACAAAAGTAATAAACGCGTTTTTCTAGTCTACAGCCGAGACTAGTGCTTTCATCTGACGGCTTCCCGAAACCCCACTAGCTGTCTGACGGCTCCCCGAAACCCCACCAGCTGTCGGAAAATATTGCATTTTATATCAGCAAACCACGATTAATATTGCATCACCTGCATTTAGAATTTCGTTTTTCTAAACGCAGTGGGAAAGTAGAGCCTTCAAACTATATCCTCCAATATCTTGTGGTATAAATATTCGAAGAGAAGACAAGGTCAAGTCTTTGGTCAATGTGAATAAACACAGCATCAGTTTAAATTGGGTTCTTTTTTTTTTTCATTCGCTTTTTTGATGTCAGTCAGACGGAGCCGCCGTACTACTAACGTTCTTTTGGAATTATTCTGACACTGCTTGGAGACGGGCGCGAGGTCTCTGGCTTCATTAAATGTTTATTGTCACTTCTTCTTCACTGTGGTTAGAAAATAAGGCATCTCGTTGATCTGCGAGGAGATCTCTGGTTCAACAATGCTGCCGTAGAAACGTGATGCTACATTTACAATGACTTATTAGGCCTTTAACACCGGGGACTTGATCCACCTCGTCTGAAGTCAAATGGTTTTGAGTTTTCTTTTCTGTATACAGTAACATATTATAGAAATAGCATTGATTTGCATAGGACAGACCTAAGTGAATGAACATATGTAAAACACCACAGAACCATGTTATCAATTATTAGGTTAATGTATTGATCCATTTGTTTACATATTAGCTAAATGTGGTTCAAAGACGTGTGTATGTGTTGGGTCTACAGGCCAGGTCTACATTAACGAGCTCTGATGATAATTACTCACGTTTTTAATTAGAGTCTCTGTTGTACTCCTCTTATTAATTTTTCCAATTCTCAGTTTATGAATTATTTAAGGAACCCAATTGTGTGTATTTCAATTAACTGGTATCTTGTGTGAAATATGAATTGTAATTTTTTTTATTACAGTATAATCATGTAGGCTGTTATTATCATTATTATTATTATCATTGTAATTATTATTATTATTATTATAATGGTTATTATTATCGTTATTATAATTGTTATTATTATTATCACAATGTATGCTATTATTATCATTGTTATTATTATTATAATGAATATTATTATTATCATTATAATTATGATTATTATAATTCATATTATTATTATCGTTATAATTATTATTATTATTATTATCATTTATATTATTATTATCATTAGACTATTGGTATAATTATAATTATTATTACACTATTATTATTGTTGTTATTATAATTATTATTATCATAATTATTCATATGCTATTACTGTGGTTTGCACCAATGACATAGTTCATTCTACAAAAATCTATCCGAATAGAATTTGTGATTCTAAAATAATATTCCCTTGTGCGGATTCCATTTAATTGTAACAGACAAATCAATACCATCTATGATGTAGAATGACGTGAAAAAAAAAAAGAATTGAGCTAGTGTGTAGTAGTATTGTGTGTAGTAGATCTGATGCTTAATAACTGAGCTCCGGGACTCAGACAGACAACAACAAGGAGGTTATATCAAATATTAATACACAGACGGCCATGTTAGAAAATAGAGAAATAGACCTATACACTACACTACACCACGAAGCAGAGGGCAGTAAGTAGATAGATTCACTGTAAACCTCAGTGTCTGGGCGTCGAACATATATATCAACACCCTTCTAGAACCCTATTTAAACCCATCCCGTGTTTCCTGGTTTGACAGTACAGACCATATGGTGATGGTTGGCGTAGTGACAGATGCTACAGTAATCGTTGTATTACACAGCTAATGGTACTGATAGTCATTAGAGATTATGATGGTGAGGAGGAGGAGGAGGAGGAGAGGAGGAGGGGAGGGGAGAAAGAGAGGGGGGGGGTCGTTTATCATTGGGCTAATCATTATCAAGTTCAATTCTTCTGGTGTCAAATTCGGGTCCAACTTTTGACTGGTGAAACGGATTGTGTTTGAGGTCAAAAGATAGAAAAGTGTCCTCTCTTATGGGGCCATCTGTCCTGTCTGTTTCGTTTTGAAAATGACAGGACACCAATAGGTATGACATTATGTGTCGCCTATAACTTTTCTATTGAATAGCCAGTATGACTCAGAACGTTGTTATTCGTGATAACAGTTGGGTTCACTGTGTACACTTTAAATTGACGAGCTGGTCGGACAAGTATGTCACATCCGGTTTAAATCAGTGGCTGCACTATGAACGATCATTGTCTGCACAGACTGATGACACAGCAACAATCTGCTTTATTTGCTTGTAAAATACTTTTTATGGGTTGTGTTATTGAAAGTTTCT
>NC_092164.1:10832619-10857619 GCF_045791955.1 Oncorhynchus clarkii lewisi | reverse complement strand
ACTACTACTATTACTACTACTACTACTACTACTACTGATACTACTACTACTACTACTACTACTGCTACTTCTACTACTACTACTATTACTACTACTACTACTACTACTAATACTACTAATAATAATAATAATAATACTAATACTACTACTACTACTGCTACTAATACTACTACTACTACTACTACTACTATTACTACTACTACTACTACTACTGATACTACTACTACTACTACTGTTACTTCTACTACCACTACTATTACTACTAATACTACTACTACTACTAATACTACTACTATTACTACTAATACTACTAATAATAATAATAATACTACTACTACTACTGCTACTAATACTACTACTACTACTACTACTATTACTACTAATACTACTAATAATAATAATAACTACTACTACTACTACTACTACTACTACTATTACTACTAATACTACTAATAATAATAATACTACTACTACTACTACTACTACTACTACTACTACTACTACTACTACTGCTAGGCCTATTAGACCTACTAATACTACTGCTACTAACAATAATAGTAATAATAGTACTAATAATAATAACAATAATAATAATAATAAATATTTAAAAAAACGTGTTAAGGCTCATAATAAAGATGTCGGCCTAATCACAATCATATAAATACACCCAAAACAAATGTTTTCTCTTTCTGTCGTTCATTTATTTAGAAGATATAGCTGCATGGGACACACTTCCCTGTTGGATTTGGCTTACAGGATGAGTAGAATACCAATGAAAACAAGTAGACAACAGAAGAACAGAGGGAGGAAGGAAGGAATTCGTCAAACGTCAGCTACATGAAGGACACGTGGGACATTTCGTGATGCACGCACATGTGGCCGTCGCAGTTTGTAAACATACTTGTGCACAAGTAAAATCTTTTCTCAAACACAAAGTTATTTTTGAACAATTAACACGACGACAAAAACAACAAAAACAAAGTTGTGTCTTTAAGGTGGAAAAAACAGGCATTAACAGTGATTTCGTTCCACATTCCACACAGCTCTACTGGCAGATACTTAAATGTAGTGTTTTTATCCAATGCATAGAATGTTTGCACTGCAAAACAAAATACACAAAATGAAAAGGTGATATTTTATCCATTGTGACCGTCCCCCCCCCCCCCCCCCACCCCCCCAACCCCCAGAACGTAATAGTCAAGTTGACGTCTGATTCATGCGAATTCATGTTTATTTTTTTATCTTCCGTTGTGAAAAGAAGCCAATAGCAAAATAGTTTATCTTGAAAACTCAGGACTGAGTTGTAGTGAGAAAGTGATGTTTGTAATATATGTATATATATACACATAAATATATATATACATATACACACATATATATACACACACATACACATATATATATATATATATATGTATATATATATACACACACATACATATATATATATATATATATATGTATATATATACACACACACATACACATATATATACATATATATATATATATATACACACATATACATACATTACACAAAACCATTTGGACCTAATAATAACCGATATAAACAAAACAAATGACTGCCTAAATGTTAGTGCAAATTGTAAATAAATGTGATAATTTTAATAGCTTTGACTGTCACATTCAGAAGCGAAAGGACGCTCATATCATTCAGGCTTCTGCAATATCGAGTTTCTTGTTTTAATTCAGTTTGCTACATTATTTTAAAACAGAGTTCACAGCAGCCCCCAAAATGTTATCACAAAGAAATACAGAAATAGGTAAATAAATAATTGTATATAAGCTTATTATAAATTAACCAAACCAAAGAGTTCAACAATGAGGTAATTCGTAAATGGCTATATAATATTTCAAATCAAATAACTCGCTAAAGCAAATTAACTTTTTTTTTTCTCCCACAATAATGTTTTTAAAAAAGGCAAAGTTGATAGTTTCCTCTCAGAACCACTGCGCGAGTTTCCTCTGGAGGAGTTTCGGATATTTGCATACTTCACATTCACCAATAACGTGAAAATAAACTAAAACCGTTATATGAAGCTTCAGAAAATGTGCGTAGTATCTAATGGTCATTGTTTTTTTTTTGCGCCCAAGTTGTAAACCCGTCGGCGACAAAAGAAGACCTTGGTCCCCAAATTCAGTCTCAACATTTTTCTTGTTTATTTTTTAACGCATCAATAGCCTATAGTCAGTGGCAAGCGGAGAATTTTAACCGTTTCTGTTTTTGTCTTTGGTTGCAAAACCAAACTCGAACCACGTTCTTTTTCAGGTCCAACTTTTCAGCGATAGCTGCTATCTTCTCGGACGACGGGCGAGGTTGTACGGCGAAGTAAGCCTCCAAAGATCTCTTTTCTGGTGCCGCTATCGACGTTCTCTTCCGTTTCTTTTCCCCTCCGCTATAAATGTCAGGTTTGTTGAGTTTCTCTCTCTGCGCGCCCTCGGCCTCCTCGAGCCACGCCTGAAGGATGGGTTTAAGCGCTATCATGTTGTTATGGGACAGAGTCAACGATTCGAACCGACAAATGGTGCTTTGGCTTAGCGATCCCACGCCGGGTATCTTCAGGTTAACCAGCGCATTGCCAACGTCCGCCTGGGTCACCCCCAGCTTGATCCGCCGCTGCTTGAAGCGCTCGGCGAATGCCTCTAGTTCCCTGGGATCAGTGTCCGAGTCATTGATAGAGGAAAGGCCGTTGTTATTGAGTCCTGGCCCGCCCTGGCCCCCTCCATGGTGTCCAGGTAAAAGGCCGTGGTGGGTGAGAGGGGAATTCATGTTCATAGCGGCCTGGTGCGAGAGGTGGCTCAAGCCATGCATGTGTGAGTGAGGGTGAGGGTGAGCAGAGGTGGAGATCAGCCCGCCACCACCTCCTCCACCCCCGCCCCCGGAGCCGTCGTGGCTGGACATGAGAGCTAAGGACGGGGAGTTAATGTGGTCCATGAGGTCCGGGGGTTCCATGTTGGGGTGGTGGTGGTGGTGGTGATGGTGGTGGTGGTGGGCCAGTGGCACCGTGGTATTGGAAGAGCATGGCACGCTGTTCATGGTGTGGTAGGTGGCGTCCGGTTTGAAAGGGTGCGTCTTGCCCTGGGACACTGCGATGTCCACGGCAGCCAGAGCTTCGGCGCGGGCCAGGAGGGTCTCATCCAGGCTTGCGAATATGTTACTCTGCAGCTGTAATGAGAGGAGATGCGGAGAGAGGGAGGGCGAGCGAGAAGGGAGAGGAGGGAACAGAAACAAAGCAAAGTGGGGGAAAAAGAGAGAAATAACAAGCACATGATGAATAAGTGGATATGTCAGCTGTGGGACTTCTGACAACACATAAAACACGAAGAATATTCCTTTTAGAAGACTGTCACCGAGTCATAAAAAAAAAATGTCGGTAGCTTTTGTGTTCAGCGTGGCTTTCAAAAAGATCACAGGCGTGCGGGTGATTGCCGTGGAAATACATGAAGAAGAAAAAAAACATTAAGGCGCACGCAGTTGGCTTTGGCAGAATGTGCCTCCGAGCGTTCCTTCCGTATTATTGCGCTCGCGCAGTTACAGTAACATGAACGCTTACAACATGCAAAAGACCGCGCATAGAAAGAGCATACAAAAGGAAGACACAAAGCAGAAGTTTTGGGTTTCATTTACCTGTGGAGCTTGCAGACAGGCTCTCCTTATTGCTTCCGAGCTGGAATGCAGAGTGGTGTATTTGTGCTCAGGTAAGCTCGGATGCATGGCGAAGTGTGGCTGTTTGCTATTCATTGACATCATCTTTGCGACTGTTTTTCTTTAAAGAGTAAAGGGGCTAAAATTGACGCAATGGAAAGATGTAGTAGCCTAGTCATAGACAGTGGTCCAGTAATGACGCAATACAGCCGGATCAGCCTTGAGCACGAAGATCACACAGTCAGAGAGATGCCTGCAGTCTCCCAGGCCGACGCACTTATCTGCCGTCTACTGTTCCCACTGGCTGCCGAGAGGGATGAGAGAAGGGCTCTTACACCTGAGTGTCTCAGATCTCGTCAAGCGGAGCCCGGCTTCTCTCGCGAGACATGGTGCATGAACATTGCAGCCAGCCAGCCCTGTCAGATAACAAGCGAACAGCTTCAAGCAGTTAGTGGTTAACTGGAGAGGAGAGGAGACCGGCGCGGCGCGTGCGTTTTATTTAGGGCTCTCAGCCTCCAGCCAGGAGACGGACACGCACGGGGTTTGAACACCTGTAGCTCGAGCTTGGATGTTTTGTTCAATTTGAATGCCTGATATTTGGTTGTTTATGAATTCGTTCAAAGGAATTCACATCCGTTTTTTTGTTTGTTTGTTGCTACATTCACTGTCATCTTTTTTTTGGCAGACAACTGATTTAATTTTCTTCACAGACATCATTTCAAAAATAAATTCAACAAAGGCTATTCCAAGTCATAGCCTACTGACGTACGTGTCCCTTAAGACAATGCATTCTATTTTGATTCCTTTAAAAAATATTTCTTAACGGAAAAACTATGCAAATCAAATGGTGCGAGGCCGGAAATGGGTGTCACAGGCCTGCAGTCTAGTCATTATGCACATCAATTATTTGAAGCATTTGTCCAAACGGCCCTGAATCAAGACGTGTATTTGGAGGGGGAAAAAAAGGAGACAGTCACTTTAGTTTATTGAAATATTGAATTGATATGAGCAGCAGGGTTGTAAGAGTAAGGCGATCATCAAACAATGCAACACGGAACCCGAGTAATATCTCGCGCCGCCCTCGGGATTTGCAACTCTCCTAAATGCAGAGAAAGAGAGCGCGAGAGAGAGAGAGGGGGGGGGGGGGGGGGTCTGCCCTCTGACTTCACCAGGCGAAATAGCCTAAATATTTAAATAGCAAATTCTTGGTGCATGAACAGTGGAGCCAGTTTAATTATAGACGAAAATGAAAACCGATGCGCCAAATTCATATGAATTAATCTAAATTGATATCTATAGCCAAAGATTATTATTTATATTTATTCCGAACTAAATGTGTTCTCAGCATTCCAGCTAAATAAGAGGAAATCGAATTACCTTTTTTTATTTGTGACCAGCTCTGAACTTCATAAAGTTACCTGAACATGTTATTTTTGTCGCAGCACATCGAAGGTGGGACTAAATCCAGAACATTGAATGACCACACGAGAATTCGTGCATGTAAAACGGCTCCCTATTCTCCGGTCTACACGAGTGCCCACGGTGCTCCGTTCTGACATTCACTATATAGGGGTGAGGGTGCCTTTTCGGACGCACTTTAGGAGAAGTTGATTTCCGGATGTAATACCGTTGGTACACTGGCCTATAGGTGTTATCCTGTTCGCTCATATTAACCCCTAGACGCCATGATACCCCCTCAACCTATATCATTACCACCCGCCAGATGAACACTAAACAAATTGATTTAATATCACCACCGTCACCTTGTACATAGTCGTTACCAAATTAAATGAATCCACAATGAATTAACACTTAATTTATTTAAAACGACTTGCGGAAACGGTTGAGCCCAATAAAATGTTCACGCCGTGATTAGAGGTAGTAGGCGATGAGAAATCTACATGAAAACCGTAACATTTGCATAATAAATAAAGGGGTGTGGCGCCACACTCGGAATCTAAAGGAGGCTCAGGCGGTTGGGAGGTCTTTGTAGGAGTGAAGTATGTGTTCTGGTCTGTTACTGTGTATTTACAGTTAGTTTCAGGGGATACAGATGAACACAGGGCGCTTTAGGGGATACAGACGGACATGATGAGCTTTAGGGGATACAGGGAGACACGATGAGCTTTAGGGGATACGATGAGCTTTAGGGGATACAGACGGACACAATGAGCTTTAGGGGATACGATGAGCTTTAGGGGATACAGACGGACACGATGAGCTTTAGGGGATACAGATGGACACGATGAGCTTTAGGGGATACAGACGGACATGATGAGCTTTAGGGGATATGATGAGCATTAGATAGATAATAACAACAGTGAAGAGGCGACTGGAGACAGGAACTCTGCCTAGAAGGCCAGCATCCCGGAGTCTCCTCTTCACTGTTGACGTTGAGACTGGACAGAGGAACTCTGCCTAGAAGGCCAGCATCCCAGAGAAACCTCTTCACTGTTGACGTTGAGACTGGACAGAGGAACTCTGCCTAGAAGGCCAGCATCCCAGAGAAACCTCTTCACTGTTGACGTTGAGACTGGACAGAGGAACTCTGCCTAGAAGGCCAGCATCCCAGAGAAACCTCTTCACTGTTGACGTTGAGACTGGACAGAGGAACTCTGCCTAGAAGGCCAGCATCCCAGAGTCGCCTCTTCACTGTTGACGTTGAGACTGGTGTTTTGCGGGTACTATATAATGAAGCTGCCAGTTGAGGACTTGTGAGGCGTCTGTTTCTCAAACTAGACACGCTAATGTACTTGTCCTCTTGCTCAGTTGTGCACCGGGGCCTCCCACTCCTCTTTCTATTCTGGTTAGAGCCAGTTCGCGCTGTTCTGTGAAGGGAGTAGTACACAGCGTTGGATGAGATCTTCAGTTTTTTGGCAATGGCATGGCATAGCCTTAATTTCTCAGAACAAGAATAGACTGATGAGTTTCAGAAGAAAGTTCTTTGTTTCTGGCCATTTTAAGCCAGTAATCGAACCCACAAATGCTGATGCTCCAGATACTCAACTAGTCTAAAGAAGGCCAGTATTATTGCTTCTTTAACCAGGACAACAGTTTTCAGCTGTGCTAACATAATTGCACAAGGGTTTTCTAATGATCAATTAGACTTTGAAAATGATAAACTTGGATTAGCTAACACAACGTGCCATTGGAACACAGGAGTGATGGTTGCTGATAATGGGTCTCTGTTCGCCTATGTAGATATTCCATGAAAAATCAGCCGTTTCCAGCTACAATAGTCATTTACAACATTTATTTTTTACCTTTATTTAACTAGGCACGTCAGTTAAGAACAAATTCTTATTTTCAATGATGGCCTAGGAACAGTGGGTTAACTGGTCTAGGAACAGTGGGGTTAACTGGTCTAGGAACAGTGGGGTTAACTGGTCTAGGAACAGTGGGTTAACTGGTCTAGGAACAGTGGGGTTAACTGGTCTAGGAACAGTGGGTTAACTGGTCTAGGAACAGTGGGTTAACTGGTCTAGGAACAGTGGGTTAACTGGTCTAGGAACAGTGGGTTAACTGGTCTAGGAACAGTGGGTTAACTGGTCTAGGAACAGTGGGTTAACTGGTCTAGGAACAGTGGGTTAACTGGTCTAGGAACAGTGGGGTTAACTGGTCTAGGAACAGTGGGTTAACTGGTCTAGTGGGTTAACTGGTCTAGGAACAGTGGGTTAACTGGTCTAGGAACAGTGGGTTAACTGGTCTAGGAACAGTGGGGTTAACTGGTCTAGGAACAGTGGGTTAACTGGTCTAGGAACAGTGGGGTTAACTGGTCTAGGAACAGTGGGTTAACTGGTCTAGTGGGTTAACTGGTCTAGGAACAGTGGGGTTAACTGGTCTAGGAACAGTGGGTTAACTGGTCTAGGAACAGTGGGGTTAACTGGTCTAGGAACAGTGGGGTTAACTGGTCTAGGAACAGTGGGTTAACTGGTCTAGTGGGTTAACTGGTCTAGGAACAGTGGGGTTAACTGGTCTAGGAACAGTGGGTTAACTGGTCTAGGAACAGTGGGTTAACTGGTCTAGGAACAGTGGGGTTAACTGGTCTAGGAACAGTGGGTTAACTGGTCTAGTGGGTTAACTGGTCTAGGAACAGTGGGTTAACTGGTCTAGGAACAGTGGGTTAACTGGTCTAGGAACAGTGGGGTTAACTGGTCTAGGAACAGTGGGGTTAACTGGTCTAGTGGGTTAACTGGTCTAGGAACAGTGGGTTAACTGGTCTAGGAACAGTGGGTTAACTGGTCTAGGAACAGTGGGGTTAACTGGTCTAGGAACAGTGGGGTTAACTGGTCTAGGAACAGTGGGTTAACTGGTCTAGGAACAGTGGGGTTAACTGGTCTAGGAACAGTGGGTTAACTGGTCTAGGAACAGTGGGTTAACTGGTCTAGGAACAGTGGGTTAACTGGTCTAGGAACAGTGGGTTAACTGGTCTAGGAACAGTGGGTTAACTGGTCTAGGAACAGTGGGTTAACTGGTCTAGGAACAGTGGGTTAACTGGTCTAGGAACAGTGGGGTTAACTGGTCTAGGAACAGTGGGTTAACTGGTCTAGTGGGTTAACTGGTCTAGGAACAGTGGGTTAACTGGTCTAGGAACAGTGGGTTAACTGGTCTAGGAACAGTGGGGTTAACTGGTCTAGGAACAGTGGGTTAACTGGTCTAGGAACAGTGGGGTTAACTGGTCTAGGAACAGTGGGTTAACTGGTCTAGTGGGTTAACTGGTCTAGGAACAGTGGGGTTAACTGGTCTAGGAACAGTGGGTTAACTGGTCTAGGAACAGTGGGGTTAACTGGTCTAGGAACAGTGGGGTTAACTGGTCTAGGAACAGTGGGTTAACTGGTCTAGTGGGTTAACTGGTCTAGGAACAGTGGGGTTAACTGGTCTAGGAACAGTGGGTTAACTGGTCTAGGAACAGTGGGTTAACTGGTCTAGGAACAGTGGGGTTAACTGGTCTAGGAACAGTGGGTTAACTGGTCTAGTGGGTTAACTGGTCTAGGAACAGTGGGTTAACTGGTCTAGGAACAGTGGGTTAACTGGTCTAGGAACAGTGGGGTTAACTGGTCTAGGAACAGTGGGGTTAACTGGTCTAGGAACAGTGGGTTAACTGGTCTAGGAACAGTGGGTTAACTGGTCTAGGAACAGTGGGTTAACTGGTCTAGTGGGTTAACTGGTCTAGGAACAGTGGGTTAACTGGTCTAGGAACAGTGGGTTAACTGGTCTAGGAACAGTGGGGTTAACTGGTCTAGGAACAGTGGGTTAACTGGTCTAGGAACAGTGGGTTAACTGGTCTAGGAACAGTGGGTTAACTGGTCTAGTGGGTTAACTGGTCTAGGTACAGTGGGTTAACTGGTCTAGGAACAGTGGGGTTAACTGGTCTAGGAACAGTGGGGTTAACTGGTCTAGGAACAGTGGGGTTAACTGGTCTAGGAACAGTGGGGTTAACTGGTCTAGGAACAGTGGGGTTAACTGGTCTAGGAACAGTGGGTTAACTGGTCTAGGAACAGTGGGTTAACTGGTCTAGTGGGTTAACTGGTCTAGGAACAGTGGGTTAACTGGTCTAGGAACAGTGGGGTTAACTGGTCTAGGAACAGTGGGGTTAACTGGTCTAGGAACAGTGGGGTTAACTGGTCTAGGAACAGTGGGGTTAACTGGTCTAGGAACAGTGGGGTTAACTGGTCTAGGAACAGTGGGTTAACTGGTCTAGTGGGTTAACTGGTCTAGGAACAGTGGGTTAACTGGTCTAGGAACAGTGGGGTTAACTGGTCTAGGAACAGTGGGGTTAACTGGTCTAGGAACAGTGGGGTTAACTGGTCTAGGAACAGTGGGGTTAACTGGTCTAGGAACAGTGGGGTTAACTGGTCTAGGAACAGTGGGTTAACTGGTCTAGTGGGTTAACTGGTCTAGGAACAGTGGGTTAACTGGTCTAGGAACAGTGGGGTTAACTGGTCTAGGAACAGTGGGGTTAACTGGTCTAGGAACAGTGGGGTTAACTGGTCCAGGAACAGTGGGGTTAACTGGTCTAGGAACAGTGGGGTTAACTGGTCTAGGAACAGTGGGTTAACTGGTCTAGGAACAGTGGGTTAACTGGTCTAGGAACAGTGGGTTAACTGGTCTAGTGGGTTAACTGGTCTAGGAACAGTGGGTTAACTGGTCTAGGAACAGTGGGTTAACTGGTCTAGGAACAGTGGGTTAACTGGTCTAGTGGGTTAACTGGTCTAGGAACAGTGGGTTAACTGGTCTAGGAACAGTGGGTTAACTGGTCTAGGAACAGTGGGTTAACTGGTCTAGTGGGTTAACTGGTCTAGGAACAGTGGGGTTAACTGGTCTAGGAACAGTGGGGTTAACTGGTCTAGGAACAGTGGGGTTAACTGCCTGTTCAGTTAACTGCATTTCTGATCAATTTGATGTTATTTTAAAATGGACAAAAAAAAAGTGATTTTGTTTAAAAAAAGAAAACGGGTCTCTGGCTAGATAACATGAAAAGGTCCAACCGCGTGTAAAGTGTCCATTGGTGACAGTCATTCTCAAAACAGTGGTTATTTTTATTTAAATTACACCATCAAATTAAGTTTTATTTGTTGCAATAATTGGTCTACAAATTCCACAAAATTTACTGAAAATAACAGTTTTATTTTCAGGAATAATTTGATGCCAATACACACATACACATAAGCAACAGATTGAAAGAAGCCGTTAGCATTAGCAACAGATTGAAAGAAGCAGTTAGCATTAGCAACAGATTGAATGAAGCGGTTAGCATTAGCAACAGATTGAAAGAAGCAGTTAGCATTAGCAATAGTTTGAAAGAAGCGGTTAGCATTAGCAACAGATTGAAAGAAGCAGTTAGCATTAGCAACAGTTTGAATGAAGCAGTTAGCATTAGCAACAGATTGAAAGAAGCAGTTAGCATTAGCAACAGTTTGAATGAAGCAGTTAGCATTAGCAACAGATTGAAAGAAGCAGTTAGCATTAGCAAACAGATTGAAAGAAGCAGTCAGCATTAGCAACAGTTTGAAAGAAGCAGATAGCATTAGCAATAGTTTGAAAGAAGCAGTTAGCATTAGCAACAGTTTGAATGAAGCAGTTAGCATTAGCAATAGTTTAAATGAAGCAGTTAGCATTAGCAACAGTTTGAATGAAGCGGTTAGCATTAGCAACAGATTGAAAGAAGCGGTTAGCATTAGCAAACAGATTGAAAGAAGCAGTCAGTATTAGCAACAGTTTGAAAGAAGCGGTTAACGATTGCAGTCTTGTGTTGCTAATGCTATGCCAAATGGTACCCTATTCCTCACATAATGAACTACTGTAGACCAGGGCACCCACGTAGGACTCCTGTCTAAAGTAGTGCACTATATAGGGAATAACATGACACTTGGGACTAAGACACCGTAAAGAAGGGAGCCTGGTCGCAGATTCTGCCAGGGCATCGCATCCCACAGTTCCATAAAGAGCCGTCTTAAGAGATCAGAAACAGACTGGCGCCTACAGTGACGTGGGCGCCATGGTAACTCCATCACATAAACTTAGAATGTTTGGAGGGACTGCCGACGTCGAAAGGACTGCGAGACTTCCGTTTGGTGGCCTGACTAGGAGTCCCCGCGCTCTTCTCTCTCACAGCGTCTCCACCAGGTCTATCTGCCGAGCAGCAGTCAGACGAGATGTCATGGCGGTGGTTGGCTGAGGCCTGCCAGGCCGACGGCCCTCCTGGTCCCGTCCGGGTCTCTGTTAAGGGATCAAACAGCAGGTCGAAGGACAGTTCATCGGTCTGAGACGGGTCCGAGAGGTGTCCCTGTTCTCTAGCAGGCCCCGTAGAGTCTAGAAGACTGTGGTCCCCGCTGCCATCGTCTCTCCCAGAGGAGGATCCAGACCCGGTTGCCGTCGTCGTAGATGTGGGCGCTAGAGAAGCTGCCCGAGTCGCTGACACTGTGACCGGAGAGGAAGAGGTTCCCTTGATCCCGAAACCCTCCGCCTCGGTCTGTCCACCTCCACCTCGGTCCTGCTCAGAGTCAGGGTCCAGGAAGAGTTCAGAGCAGCCCTCCACCTCAGGTACCAGGGTCACATCCAGTCTGAGGTCAAGGGTCAAGTCCGGTGTGTCGGCAGAAGTCAGGGAGGAAGCCAGGGACAGGTGCGACCCTGCCGAGCCGCAGCTCTCTGGCCCCTCCAGCATCATAGAGTCCAGCTCAGAGATCTTATCCAGATAGGCTACGTCCATGAAGGCTTCGTCCATGAAGGCTTCGTCCTCTGTCAGATCGCGGGACGTGGTAACTCCCGCGGTTTGGTTTCTCTCGCCGTGCCCCGACCCCGAAGACGTGTTGAGCTGCCTCCGATGCTCCTCCTCTCCGTTGTGATTGGGCGACGTCACAGAGGTCACGGGGGTTATATCAGAAGCCTTGCGGCTCTGCCAGGCTGCAGCCCAGAACAACGGCTCGGTGGTGGTGGAGAGTCCCGGCTCGGCTGCGTTACAGGAAGACACCCCGTTGGACAACTGAGCAGTGTGATTGGACCGTTTAGTTACTACGGTGGAGACGCTGCTGCTACTGCTGGGTGTTACACTGTCCTCAAAACTGAGTCTCCTCAGATGGGTCACAGCCTTATAACCAAGCTTCTTGTCTTCACCAACACTGGGACTCTTCAGACTGAGAGAGCGGAAGGCGGAGGAGGGAGTGGAGAGCAGGAAGAGGTCAGAGGGAACGATGGCGTCAATCCTATCGGTATCTATAGAGTCTTTGTGTCCGAGGAGGGTCACGCCGAAACCTCTCCGGTGGTCCCGGAACGTGTCGGAGCCGACGGCGTCGAGCTCCACGCCGTTAGAGGTCGTCAGGAGGTAGTTGTGGTGAGCGGACAACGTCTTGGATTCTCCCTCCAGACCGGAGCAGACGGAGGCCTTCTCCATGTCACTCAGACGCCTCGTCGTGGCACTGATCCTCTGATAGTGGACCCTGGTCCCGGCTTCACCTTCCCCAGAGGAGGTGCTCTCTGGACGGGCATCGGTGTGGCCCTGGGGTGCCTCTCTCGGGTTTCTCGGGAGCCTCTCCGCGACCCCTCCACCCCGAGTCTCCAGTTCTTCTATGTACTGGTCGCTACGTTCCAGAGCTTTCTTCAGGTGGTCCAAATCTCTTTCGTACTGATGGATCTTAGCTTCCAACGCTGCTACCGTGTACCGGCCAAACCTGGTGGTTCAGAGCAGAAAGATGGGAGTAAGAATTGAATTTGAGAGCATATAAATTATATTTTGGGGGTAAAAACAATACATATATTCCAAACTATACAGTGATATATATAGATAGATAGATAGATAGATAGATATATATATATATACATACATGCAGTGGGGCAAAAAGTATTTAGTCAGCCACCAATTGTGCAAGTTCTCCCACTTAAAAAGATGAGGGAGGCCCGTAATACTTATTTTCCACCATAATTTGCTAATAAATTCTTTAAAAATCCTACAATGTGATTTTCTGGATTTTTCCCCCCTCATTTTGTCTGTCATAGTTGAAGTGTACCTATGATGAAAATTACAGGCCCCTCTCATCTTTTTAAGTGGGAGAACTTGCACATTTGGTGGCTAACTAAATACTGTTTTTGCCCCACTGTATGTGCATTTGACCCCAGATACTGATGCTGGAAAGTATCTATTTAAACACTTATTCTCAAAAGAGGTCCTGAGGTACAGAATGTTACCATGAAGAACACCAAAGGGGGGCACATTGCATTGAGGCAACAGGGAGCGCAAATAGTTGATCATATCAATGTGATTACAGATGGATATTAGTACATCTCACCACTGATAAACAGAACCTGAATCCGTAGACAGATAACATACCAAATGGATTCCAGATAAAATATATTAACTCTTGACCAAAAAACAATTTATTTTGAGAACATGAACAAATAGATTATAGTCATCGTTTTTACCAAGAACATTCCACCCAGGAGTCCACTACCATCCCAGCTTAAACCACCCCAGAACATTCCACCCAGCCGTCCACTACCATCCCAGCTGAAACCACTCCAGAACATTCCACCCAGCCGTCCACTACCACCCCAGCTGAAACCACTCCAGAACATTCCACCCAGTCGTCCACCACCATCCCAGTTGAAACCACTCCAGAACATTCCACCCAGCTGAAACCACTCCAGAACATTCCACCCAGACGGCCACTACCACCCCAGCTGAAACCACTCCAGAACATTCCACCCAGTCGTCCACCACCATCCCAGTTGAAACCACTCCAGAACATTCAACCCAGCTGAAACCACTCCAGAACATTCCACCCAGCTGAAACCACTCCAGAACATTCCACCCAGCTGAAACCACTCCAGAACATTCAACCCAGCTGAAACCACTCCAGAACATTCCACCCAGGAGTCCACTACCACCCAAGCTGAAACCACTCCAGAACATTCCACCCAGCTGAAACCACTCCAGAACATTCCACCCAGCTGAAACCACTCCAGAACATTCCACCCAGGAGTCCACTACCACCCAAGCTGAAACCACTCCAGAACATTCCACCCAGTCGTCCACCACCATCCCAGTTGAAACCACTCCAGAACATTCCACCCAGCTGAAACCACTCCAGAACATTCCACCCAGCTGAAACCACTCCAGAACATTCCACCCAGGAGTCCACTACCACCCAAGCTGAAACCACTCCAGAACATTCCACCCAGTCGTCCACCACCATCCCAGTTGAAACCACTCCAGAACATTCCACCCAGCTGAAACCACTCCAGAACATTCCACCCAGCTGAAACCACTCCAGAACATTCCACCCAGCTGAAACCACTCCAGAACATTCCATAAAACACACAACAGTAAAACACAGGACTTGTACGTACTTCTGAGGAGATCTACTGGCAACCTCCGCTTTCAACCTCACGTTCTCCTGGACCAGGTCAATAGTCTGACACCGCAACATCTTGTTAGCCTTGAGCAGAGGAACACAACTTTTTAGTTCATATATATATATACACATATATACACAATCCTGTTTCAGACATTGTTTGTCAGTTACATTGTGTATTGTCATCTTTGTATGTGTGTGACATTGATCTGATGATACCGCAGTGACAAAACTTGTTACTTTCGTGTCAAATTGACAGTTGACGACCCCAAAATGACAGGATTAATTGACACAAAGAACCATTCCAACGATTGTTCCCATGTTTTGCGCAAGTGAGCTCCACGTACAAGGAACATAAACGACTATAAAAAAAAATGGATTGATCGTAATGAGTTAGGTGCAATTAGCGTCCTCCACAAAACGGATCATATTCATTCATACCCCTTTCAGTTTCTCCACATCCAGTTTGATCCGCCTGTAGCCATCTGTAGCCGCTCTCAGCTTGTTGCTCCACTCTTCCACAACGCCGGGGTCTAGACCCCGGTCTTCTCTCCGGCTGGCTGTTACAGTACAGGGATCTAGTACCGTCTTCAGCTGGGACTCCAGGATCTGGTTCTTGTTCCTCAGCTCTTCATTCTCTTTGAGGAGACCTTCCACTTCATCCTGAACGATAAAAAGACAAGATGTCCCACCATTGAATTACATATAGAAGTCACATAGTGATTCAGAGGATCTCTGTGATGTAATAAGAGGACCTCTGATGTAATGAGAGGATCTCTGATGTAATGAGAGGACCTCTGATGTAATGAGAGGACCTCTGATGTAATGAGAGGATGTCTCTGATGTAATGAGAGGATCTCTGATGTAATGAGAGGACCTCTGATGTAATGAGAGGACCTCTGATGTAATGAGAGGATCTCTCTGATGTAATGAGAGGATCTCTGATGTAATGAGAGGATCTCTGATGTAATGAGAGGACCTCTGATGTAATGAGAGGACCTCTGATGTAATGAGAGGATCTCTCTGATGTAATGAGAGGATCTCTGATGTAATGAGAGGATCTCTGATGTAATGAGAGGATCTCTGATGTAATGAGAGGACCTCTGATGTAATGAGAGGACCTCTGATGTAATGAGAGGACCTCTGATGTAATGAGAGGATCTCTCTGATGTAATGAGAGGATCTCTGATGTAATGAGAGGATCTCTGATGTAATGAGAGGATCTCTGATGTAATGAGAGGATCTCTCTGATGTAATGAGAGGATCTCTGATGTAATGAGAGGATCTCTGATGTAATGAGAGGACCTCTGATGTAATGAGAGGACCTCTGATGTAATGAGAGGACCTCTGATGTAATGAGAGGATCTCTGATGTAACTCCAATCAAGGATGATCAATGGAAACAGGATGAACATGAGCTCAATTTTGAGTCTCATAGCAACGGGTCTGAATACTTAAGGAAATAAGTTTTTTGTTTTTTTAAATGTATATATAAATTTGCAAACATTTCTAAAAACCTGTTTTCGCTTTGTCATTATGGGGTATTATGTGTAGATTGATGAGGGGGGGGGGGGGGGGGGGGGGTGAATTTAAACCATTTTAGAATAAGGCTGTAACGTAACAAAATGTGGGAAAAGTCAAGGGGTCTGAATACTTTCTGAATGCACTGTGTGCCAAACTGCCAGAGGGGGGAACTGATAAAGGAGACACTCAGACAGACTAACAGAGGGGGGAAACTGATAAAGGAGACACTCAGACAGACTAACAGAGGGGGGAAACTGATAAAGGAGACACTCAGACAGACTGCCAGAGGGGGGAAACTGATAAAGGAGACACTCAGACAGACTAACAGAGGGGGGAAACTGATAAAGGAGACACTCAGACAGACTGCCAGAGGGGGGAAACTGATAAAGGAGACACTCAGACAGACTAACAGAGGGGGGAAACTGATAAAGGAGACACTCAGACAGACTGCCAGAGGGGGAAACTGATAAAGGAGACACTCAGACAGACTGCCAGAGGGGGGAAACTGATAAAGGAGACACTCAGACAGACTGCCAGAGGGGGGAAACTGATAAAGGAGACACTCAGACAGACTGCCAGAGGGGGGAAACTGATAAAGGAGACACTCAGACAGACTGCCAGAGGGGGGAAACTGATAAAGGAGACACTCAGACAGACTAACAGAGGGGGGAAACTGATAAAGGAGACACTCAGACAGACTGCCAGAGGGGGAAACTGATAAAGGAGACACTCAGACAGACTGCCAGAGGGGGAAACTGATAAAGGAGACACTCAGACAGACTGCCAGAGGGGGAAACTGATAAAGGAGACACTCAGACAGACTGCCAGAGGGGGAAACTGATAAAGGAGACACTCAGACAGACTAACAATAGAAACATATGTAGCTTACTTCATATTCCCTCAACAAAAGCTCTCCCCTGGTCTTTCGGAGGTGTTTCTTCACAGAATAGCTCTCGTTGGACTCGCTCTCATTTGTCCCCCCTAAAAATAACACACAACAACAACAAAAAACAGGAACCACAGTAGGGAATCAGTTCACGAACACAGAATTGTAACTCTGCCACCTTGAGTGACCGTCACATCAACAGTTACCACAAAGTGCTTTACAGGTACCCAGCCTTGTCTAGACCGCAAACAGTGAGTACTACAGCAACAGGGGGAAAACCTCCCTAGAAGGAAGAAACCGTGAGAGGAACCAGACTCTGGGGTGGGGGGAGGGGCCTTTCTCTTCTAATTTATATTATGCAGAGATAACCAGGTTGACATAATATGCAGAGATAACCAGGTTGACATATTATGCAGAGATAACCAGGTTGACATATTATGCAGAGATAACCAGGTTGACATATTATGCAGAGATAACCTGGTTGACATATTATGCAGAGATAACCTGGTTGACATAATATGCAGAGATAACCAGGTTGACATAATATGCAGAGATAACCAGGTTGACATAATATGCAGAGATAACCTGGTTGACATATTATGCAGAGATAACCAGGTTGACATATTATGCAGAGATAATCTGGTTGACATATTATGCAGAGATAATCTGGTTGACATATTATGCAGAGATAATCTGGTTGACATATTATGCAGAGATAACCTGGTTTACATTTTATGCAGAGATAACCAGGTTGACATATTATGCAGAGATAACCAGGTTGACATAATATGCAGAGATAACCAGGTTGACATATTATGCAGCGACAACCTGGTTGACATAATATGCAGAGATAACCAGGTTGACATAATATGCAGAGATAACCAGGTTGACATATTATGCAGAGATAATCTGGTTGACATATTATGCAGAGATAACCAGGTTGACATATTATGCAGAGATAACCAGGTTGACATATTATGCAGAGATAACCTGGTTTACATTTTATGCAGAGGTAACCAGGTTGACATATTTTGCCGTAGCTGTTAAACCATTACTCGTACCTATAATCTCTCTGCACGGGTTCTCTGAGGTGATGGGAACTCGGCATGAAGGACATTGACTAGCCTTCTTCAGCCAGATGTCCATGCAGCCAGAACAGAACACGTGGTTATTGGCACAGATAACGGGGTGGCGGACCTGCAAATAGCAATGTTAAAAATAAAAAATGAGTTATTTTAATGATCGATTGCAATACAACTATCCGTGCATTGTAGGCACTGAGCTATTGTGAGATGAATCAATGAATAGTTCAACTATAGTTAATATTTGGCATTGCAAAGCCTTCCTACTAAAATTGCACCAAGATGCTAGCTTAGCTAAGCTAACAACACATGATCTGCAGCCGCAAACAAGAATTTGGTCGATGTAATTAGTCAACAAATGTGTAACTAACTAGCCACCCACAGACAAATATGAGTAGCTAATCGATAGAAGGTTCAAAATGTACATCACTTGCTAAATGAATATTTACTAGGCAAGGAAGCTAACGTTAGCTACTTTGGCTAATCAACAGCTAACTAGCATAGCTAGCATTTCTGTCAACGTGAATAGTTGCATTGGCTAAAACACTTTGTTCCAAAACGGAAAGCACAACAAAATATAAACTGAATTACCTTTCCAAGGCAGATCTGGCATGATATGGGTAAAGTTAGAGAAATAGTCACGTTTTGAAAGTTGTTTGCCATTGTTTTTTTGCTCAAGAGTTTCGACGAGAAACGACAACAACAAAAAGCACCGCCTTCAAAACCACATAACTACGGAAAGCCAAACGGTAGAAAATGTACCGCTGCTCTGGCTTTGCGTTTCAAAGACAGACAAACGACATCACAGTTCAGGACCATAGACAGCACCTGACGGAAAACCTGTGCCTTTCAACCTCAGGCAGGACAGACATGGGGATATAGTTTTTTTCATTAACATTTTCAACTTTTTGCAAATGTATTTTTTTAAACAAAATAACAGAATTATTAAAAATAAAAATGAAATCTATTTCCACTATACAGTAAAAAAAAAAAATGGTAAAACTGATCTCAAATCCAGCTCCCCAGAAATTGCAGTCTATACCCCTCAAACTTAACTCTCGACCTTGAAGCCAGTTCTACTGTGTTTTTTTAAACATTGTTCCCCTCTAATCAGGGACTGATTTAGCCCTGGGACACCAGGTGGGAGATTCCCCTCTAATCAGGGCCTGATTTAGACCTGGGACACCAGGTGGGTGATTCCTTTCTAATCAGGGACTGATTTAGACCTGGGACACCAGCTGGGAGATTCCCCTCTAATCAGGGACTGGTTTAGACCTGGGACACCAGGCGGGTGATTCCCCTCTAATCAGGGTCTGATTTAGACCTGGGACACCAGGTGGGTGATTCCCCTCTAATCAGGGCCTGATTTAGACCTGGGACACCAGGTTAGTGATTCCCCTCTAATCAGGGACTGATTTAGACCTGGGACACCAGGTGGGTGATTCCCCTCTAATCAGGGACTGATTTAGACCTGGGACACCAGGTGGGTGATTCCCCTCGAATCAGGGACTGATTTAGCCCTGGGACACCAGGTGGGTTATTCCCCTCTAATCAGGGACTGATTTAGACCTGGGACACCAGGTGGGTGATTCCCCTCTAATCAGGGACTGATTTAGACCTGGGACACCAGGTGGGTTATTCCCCTCTAATCAGGGTCTGATTTAGACCTGGGACACCAGGTGGGTGATTCCCCTCTAATCAGGGACTGATTTAGACCTGGGACACCAGGTGGGTGATTCCCCTCTAATCAGGGACTGATTTAGATCTGGGACACCAGGTTAGTGATTCCCCTCTAATCAGGGACTGATTTAGACCTGGGACACCAGGTGGGTGATTCCCCTCTAATCAGGGACTGATTTAGACCTGGAACACCAGGTGGGTGATTCCCCTCTAATCAGGGACTGATTTAGACCTGGGACACCAGGTGGGTGATTCCCCTCTAATCAGGGACTGATTTAGCCCTGGGACACCAGGTGGGTTATTCCCCTCTAATCAGGGACTGATTTAGACCTGGGACACCAGGTGGGTCATATTAACGATCAACTAGAAGAGAAGAGAAGCAGGCTCTGGACCTCGTAGGGTCAGAGTTCAATACCCCATGGTCTGTACAGTATGCCAATTGCAACAACATATCCATCATGTTTTCAGATTGCAGAACACCAGACAGTGTTAACCTTTTAATACATGAACAGAACTGAAGGATCCGTTTCAGATCAGATGTTCAGACAATGGACCTCCATAGACATTAGAGGGAGAACGTCTGATCAAATCAGATCAACAATACAATGGTTAGTCTAGAAAATCTCTATGCAATGTCACCATCGTTGTCCTTCTCTCAATGCCATTACTCACATCCAGACCTGTCTGTGTCTCCATCGTTGTCCCCTCTCAATGCCATTACTCACATCCAGACCTGTGTGTCTCCATCGTTGTCCCCTCTCAATGCCATTACTCATATCTAGACATTTGTGTCTCCATTGTTGTCCCCTCTCAATGCCATTACTCATATCTAGACATTTGTGTCTCCATCGTTGTCCCCTCTCAATGCTTTGCCTCCCAAATGGACATTTGACCAGAGTCTAAAGTAGTGCGCTGTGAAGGGAAAGGGGTTCCATAGGACTCTGGTCTAAAGTAGTGCACTATCAAGGGAATAGGGTTCTATAGGGCTCTGGTCTAAAGTAGTGCACTATCAAGGGAATAGGGTTCTATAGGGCTCTGGTCTAAAGTAGTGCACTATATAGGGAATAGGGTTCTATAGGACTCTGGTCTAAAGTAGTGCACTATATAGGGAATAGGGTTCTATAGGGCTCTGGTCTAAAGTAGTGCACTATATAGGGAATAGGGTTCTATAGGGCTCTGGTCTAAAGTAGTGCACTATATAGGGAATAGGGTTCTATAGGGTTCAAACACACATGACACAATGTGCAACACAGGGCCTCCTCAATGAGAAATATTTTATTTCTATATTTTTTTTATTACCATTTTAGGACAAATAGATACATAATTAAAAGCATTAGAACCAACCCCCCCTCCTCACCCACGGTACATAGCACCAAGCCCCTTTCCTCACCCACGGTACATAGCACCAAGCCCCCCTCCTCACCCACGGTACATAGCACCAAGCCCCCTCCTCACTCACGGTACATAGCACCAAGCCCCCCTCCTCACCCACGGTACATAGCACCAAGCCCCCCTCCTCACCCACGGTACATAGCACCAAGCCCCCTCCTCACCCACGGTACATAGCACCAAGTCCCACTCCTCACCCACGGTACATAGCACCAAGCCCCACGCCTCACCCACGGTACATAGATCCAAGCCCCCCTCCTCACCCACGGTACATAGAACCAAGCCCCCCTCCTCACCCACGGCACACGCTGCATAGAACCAAGCCCCCCTCCTCACCCACGGTACATAGCACCAAGCCCCCCCCCCCCCCCCCCCCCTTCACCCACAGTACATAGAACCAAGCCCCCCTCCTCACCTACGGCACACGGTGCATAGAACCAAGCCCCCCTCCTCACCCACGGCACACAGTGCATAGAACCAAGCCCCCCTCCTCACCCACGGCACACGGTGCATAGAACCAAGCCCCCCTCCTCACCTACGGCACACGGTGCATAGAACCAAGCCCCCCTCCTCACCCACGGCACACGGTGCATAGAACCAAGCCCCCCTCCTCACCCACGACACACGGTGCATAGCACCAAGCCCCCCTCCCCCCTTCACCCACAGTGCATAGAACCAAGCCCCCCTCCTCACCTATGGCACACGGTGCATAGATCCAAGCCCCACTCCTCACCCACGGTACATAGCACGAAGCCCCCCCCCCCCTCACCCACAGTGCATAGAACCAAGCCCACCTCCTCACCAGTGGTACATAGAACCCCCCTGACGCCCCACACCCTTACAAACGGTTCACCAGCCCCCAATATACACCTACCCCAGTAGCCCAGTTCTGGAGTCCCTACTCCCCACCCCCCGCTTCTCATGTTTCCTGGTCTTCCACACTGTCAGAGAGAGAGAGAGAGAGAGAGAGAGAGAGAGAGAGAGAGAGAGAGAGAGAGAGACAGAGACAGAGAGAGAGAGACAGACAGAGAGACAGAGAGAGAGAGAGAGACAGAGAGAGATACAGAGAGAGAGAGAGACAGAGAGAGAGAGAGAGAGAGAGAGAGAGAGACAGAGAGACAGACAGAGAGACAGAAAGAGACAGAGAGAGACAGAGAGAGAGTGAGACAGAGAGAGACAGAGAGACAAAGAGACAGAGAGAGACAGAGAGAGAGCAACAGAGAGACAGAGAGAGACAGAGAGACAGAAAGAGACAGAGAGAGAGAGCGACAGAGACAGTTAGAGAGACAGAGAATGTATGACCATATTAGAGACACCATATTTCCCTCAGATTACACAGACCCACAAAGACTTTGAAAACAAATCAAATTTGGATAAACTCCCATGTCTATTGGGTGAAATACCACAGTGTGCCGTCACAGCAGCAAGATTTGTGACCTGTTGCCACAAGAAAAGGGCAACCAGTGAAGAACAACCACCATTGTAAATACAACCCATATTTATGTTGATTTATTTTCCCTTTTGTACTTTAACCATTTGTACATTGTTACAACACTGTATATATATATAATATGACATTTGTAATGTCTTTACTGTTTTGGAACTGTTTTATATATTTATTTATTTTCACTTTTGTTTATTATCTATTTGACTTTCTTTGGCGACGTAAACATATGTTTCCATGGTCTGGGAGTCTTTAGGGGCCTTTTGGCAAACTCCAAGTGGGCTGTCATGTGCCTTTTACTGAGGAGTGGCTTCCGTCTGGCCACTCTACCATAAAGGCCTGATTGGTGGAGTGCTGCAGAGATGGTTGTCCTTCTGGAAGGTTCTCCCATCCCCACAGAGGAGCTCTGTCAGAGTGACCATCGGGTTCTTGGTCACCTCCCTGACCAAGGCTCTTCTCCCCCGATTGCTCAGTTTGGCCGGGGGGCCAGCTCTTGGAAGAGTCTTGGTGGTTCCAAACTTCTTCCATTTAAGAATGATGGAGGCCACTGTATTCTTGGGGACCTTCAATGCTGCGGAAATGTTTTGTAACCCTTCCTCAGATCTGTGCCTCGACTCAATCCTGCCTCGAAGCTCTACGGACAATTCCTTCAACTTCATGGCTTGGTTTTTGCTCTGACATGCACTGTCAACTGTGGGACCTTATATAGACAGGTGTGTGCCTTTCCAAATAATTTCCAATCATTAGAATTTACCACAGGTGGACTCCAATCAAGTTGTAGAAACATCTCAAGGATGATCAATGGAAACAGGACGCACCTGAGCTCAATGTCAGGTCTCATAGCAAAGGTCTGAACACTTATGTATATAAGATATTTCTGTTTTTTATTTTTAATATATTTGCAACATTTTCTAAAACGGGGTATTGTGATGTCATTATGAGGTATTGGGATGTCATTATGGGGTATTGTGATGTCATTATGGGGTATTGTGATGTCATTATGAAGTATTGTGGTGTCATTATGGGGTATTGTGATGTCATTATGGGGTATTGTGGTGTCATTATGGGGTATTGTGGTGTCATTATGGAGTATTGTGATGACATTATGGGGTATTGTGATGTCATTATGTGGTATTGGGATGTCATTATGGGGTATTGTGATGTCATTATGGGGTATTGTGATGTCATTATGGAGTATTGTGATGTCATTATGGGGTATTGTGATGTCATTATGGGGTATTGTGGTGTCATTATGGGGTATTGTGGTGACATTATGGGGTATTGTGATGTCATTATGGGGTATTGTGATGTCATTATGGGGTATTGTGATGTCATTATCATGATGTATTAATAATAATTAATAATTACTTTTTGAGATTTTAAAACAGGCGCCTTCCCAACAAAACAAGGCCAACGTTGTCATGTTCTGACCTTAGTTCCTTTGTTATGTCTTTGTGTTAGTATGGTCAGGGCGTGAGTTGGGCTGGGCAGTCTATGTTCTTTATTCTATGATTTGGTATGTCTGTGTTTGGCCTGATATGGTTCTCAATCAGAGGCAGCTGTCAATCGTTGTCCCTGATTGAGAACCAAACTTAGGCAGCCTGTTTTTCACCCTTGAGTTGTGGGTTGATTATTTGTTTTCTGTTGAGTGTTTGTATTCTGCTCCAGACAGAACTGGTTCTGTTCACGTTGTTGTTTTTGTTCAGTGTTCTATGACTTTATTAAACATCTGGACACTTTGGTTCTCACCTTCTTCCACCGCCCACAGCCGTCACAAACGTACCTTCAGTTAAGGAGCGCCAACCACGACTGATGGTTTGTATAGTCGTTCAGTGACGGTAGGTTGGTTTGTAATTGTTCTCTCGTTAATGAATCACAGCAGGGAGCCACTCTGACATCTATTGATCTGGCCTGGAGCCTTATTCCTCATCCCTAAATGACACAGATCACCAAAGCCCAGTCCAGAATGGCACCCTATTCCCTATATTCCGCACTACTTTTGACCAGGGCCCTATGGGGAATAGGGTTCCATAAATAGGGACTAGGGGGCCATTTGGGTAAGCAGTCCAGATCTGACTGGTTGAGGGGGTAATGGAGGATGAAGAAGCAATGACTAGTGTGTCAGGCCTGGGTAGGATCCGGCCGGCTGGGCCTCTCTCTTTCCCCCGGCCCCCCTACCTTCCCCCAGCCCCCTACATTCCCCCTGCTCCCCTACCTTCCCCCAGCCCCCCTACCTTCCCCCTGCTCCCCTACCTTCCCCCAGCCCCCTACCTTCCCCCTGCTCCCCTACCTTCCCCCAGCCCCCTACCTTCCCCCTGCTCCCCTACCTTCCCCCAGCCCCCCTACCTTCCCCCGGCCCCCCTACCTTCCCCCAGCCCCCTACCTTCCCCCTGCTCCCCTACCTTCCCCCAGCCCCCCCACCTTCCCCCTGCTCCCCTACCTTCCCCCGGCCCCCCTACCTTCCCCCGGCTCCCCTACCTTC
>NC_092164.1:10807619-10827619 GCF_045791955.1 Oncorhynchus clarkii lewisi | reverse complement strand
GGATAAGTAGATGACCAAAGGGAAGGATAGATAAGTAGATGACCAAAGGGAAGGATAGATAAGTAGATGACCAAAAGGAAGGATAGATAAGTAGATGACCAAAGGGAAGGATAGATAGTAGATGACCAAAGGGAAGGATAGATAAGTAGATGACCAAAAGGAAGGATAGATAAGTAGATGACCAAAGGGAAGGATAGATAAGTAGATGACCAAAGGGAAGGATAGATAGTAGATGACCAAAGGGAAGTATAGATAAGTAGATGACCAAAGGGAAGTATAGATAAGTAGATGACCAAAAGGAAGGATAGATAGTAGATGACCAAAGGGAAGGATAGATAAGTAGATGACCAAAGGGAAGGATAGATAAGTAGATGACCAAAGGGAAGGATAGATAGTAGATGACCAAAGGGAAGGATAGATAGTAGATGACCAAAGGGAAGGATAGATAGTAGATGACCAAAGGGAAGTATAGATAAGTAGATGACCAAAGGGAAGGATAGATAAGTAGATGACCAAAGGGAAGGATAGATAGTAGATGACCAAAGGGAAGGATAGATAAGTAGATGACCAAAGGGAAGGATAGATAAGTAGATGACCAAAAGGAAGGATAGATAAGTAGATGACCAAAAGGAAGGATAGATAGTAGATGACCAAAGGGAAGGATAGATAGTAGATGACCAAAAGGAAGGATAGATAAGTAGATGACCAAAGGGAAGGATAGATAAGTAGATGACCAAAGGGAAGGATAGATAAGTAGATGACCAAAGGGAAGGATAGATAAGTAGATGACCAAAAGGAAGGATAGATAAGTAGATGACCAAAGGGAAGGATAGATAAGTAGATGACCAAAGGGAAGGATAGATAGTAGATGACCAAAGGGAAGGATAGATAAGTAGATGACCAAAGGGAAGGATAGATAAGTAGATGACCAAAAGGAAGGATAGATAGTAGATGACCAAAGGGAAGGATAGATAAGTAGATGACCAAAGGGAAGGATAGATAAGTAGATGACCAAAGGGAAGGATAGATAAGTAGATGACCAAAGGGAAGGATAGATAGTAGATGACCAAAAGGAAGGATAGATAAGTAGATGACCAAAGGGAAGGATAGATAGTAGATGACCAAAGGGAAGGATAGATAAGTAGATGACCAAAGGGAAGGATAGATAAGTAGATGACCAAAGGGAAGGATAGATAAGTAGATGACCAAAGGGAAGGATAGATAAGTAGATGACCAAAGGGAAGGATAGATAGTAGATGACCAAAAGGAAGGATAGATAAGTAGATGACCAAAAGGAAGGATAGATAAGTAGATGACCAAAGGGAAGGATAGATAAGTAGATGACCAAAGGGAAGGATAGATAAGTAGATGACCAAAGGGAAGGATAGATAAGTAGATGACCAAAGGGAAGGATGGATAAGTAGATGACCAAAGGGAAGGATAGATAAGTAGATGACCAAAGGGAAGGATGGATAAGTAGATGACCAAAGGGAAGGATAGATAAGTAGATGACCAAAGGGAAGGATAGATAAGTAGATGACCAAAGGGAAGGATAGATAAGTAGATGACCAAAGGGAAGGATAGATAAGTAGATGACCAAAAGGAAGGATAGGGATCAATGCTGAAAGGTAGAAAGGCAAGGCAAGTGCACAGACATCAATTCGTTTTTTTTTTTCAAAACCGCTTTTCAAATGTACATACACATTGTATTTAGACTTATTTTTCTACTGTATTATTGACTGTATGTTTGTTTTACTCCATGTGTAACTCTGTGTTGTTGTTTGTGTCGCACTGCTTTGCTTCATCTTGGCCAGGTCACAGTTGTAAATGAGAACTTGTTCTCAACTTGCCTCCCTGGTTAAATAAAGGTGAAATAAATAAATAAATATTTGACCAGTCACTGTGTTATTCAGTCTTGCAGCAGTAAGCAGAGCTAAACAGGGAGGATGTGAGGTTATAAATCTACACAGGGAGGATATGAGGTCATAAATCTACACAGGGAGGATATGAGGTCATAAAGCTACACAGGGAGGATATGAGGTCATAAAGCTACACGGGGAGGATGTGAGGTCATAAATCCATGTTTTATTGGAGCTGCTCCTGATTATGAGGATGTAAGTCAGGGAAGACTGAGACACACACAGGAAGGCTGTCACTTGAGGGGCACCTCCTCCTCCTCCTAATCTTCCTCTCCTCTCCTCCTCCTCCTCTCCTCCTTCTCCTCCTCCTCTTCTCCTCCTCCTCTCCTCTCCTCTCCTCCTCCTCTCCTCTCCTCTCCTCCTCCTCTCCTCCTCCTCTCCTCTCCTCCTCCTCTCCTCCTCCTCTCCTCTCCTCCTCCTCTCCTCCTCCTCCTCCTCCTAATCTTCCTCTCCTCTCCTCCTCCTCTCCTCTCCTCCTCCTCTCTTCCTCCTCTCCT
The DNA here is from genome assembly GCF_045791955.1 of Oncorhynchus clarkii lewisi. Taxonomy (NCBI): domain Eukaryota; kingdom Metazoa; phylum Chordata; class Actinopteri; order Salmoniformes; family Salmonidae; genus Oncorhynchus; species Oncorhynchus clarkii. The sequence continues at coordinate 10,825,203 of NC_092164.1, read as the reverse complement.
CCTCCTCTCCTCCTCCTCTCCTCCTCTCCTTGATGCTACCTTGTTTTTTTTATTTATTCTTCTCTATCAGCAGGTCCATCAGCAGGGTCAGTGGTGGTGATGGAGGCAGGAGGTCCATCAGCAGGGTCAGTGGTGGTGATGGAGGCAGGAGGTCCATCAGCATGGTCAGTGGTGGTGATGGAGGCAGCAGGTCCATCAGCAGGGTCAGTGGTGGTGATGGAGGCAGGAGGTCCATCAGCAGGGTCAGTGGTGGTGATGGAGGCAGCAGGTCCATCAGCAGGGTCAGTGGTGGTGATGGAGGCAGCAGGTCCATCAGCATGGTCAGTGGTGGTGATGGAGGCAGCAGGTCCATCAGCAGGGTCAGTGGTGGTGATGGAGGCAGGAGGTCCATCAGCAGGGTCAGTGGTGGTGATGGAGGCAGGAGGTCCATCAGCATGGTCAGTGGTGGTGATGGAGGCAGCAGGTCCATCAGCAGGGTCAGTGGTGGTGATGGAGGCAGGAGGTCCATCAGCAGGGTCAGTGGTGGTGATGGAGGCAGCAGGTCCATCAGCAGGGTCAGTGGTGGTGATGGAGGCAGCAGGTCCATCAGCATGGTCAGTGGTGGTGATGGAGGCAGCAGGTCCATCAGCAGGGTCAGTGGTGGTGATGGAGGCAGCAGGTCCATCAGCAGGGTCAGTGGTGGTGATGGAGGCAGCAGGTCCATCAGCAGGTTCAGTGTTGGTGATGGAGGCAGCAGGTCCATCAGCAGGGTCAGTGGTGGTGATGGAGGCCGGAGGTCCATCAGCATGGTCAGTGGTGGTGATGGAGGCAGCAGGTCCATCAGCAGGGTCAGTGGTGGTGATGGAGGCAGCAGGTCCATCAGCAGGTTCAGTGGTGGTGATGGAGGCAGCAGGTCCATCAGCAGGGTCAGTGGTGGTGATGGAGGCAGCAGGTCCATCAGCAGGGTCAGTGGTGGTGATGGAGGCAGCAGGTCCATCAGCAGGGTCAGTGGTGGTGATGGAGGCAGGAGGTCCATCAGCATGGTCAGTGGTGACGATGGAGGCAGCAGGTCCATCAGCAGGGTCAGTGGTGGTGATGGAGGCAGCAGGTCCATCAGCAGGGTCAGTGGTGACGATGGAGGCAGCAGGTCCATCAGCAGGGTCAGTGGTGGTGATGGAGGCAGCAGGTCCATCAGCAGGGTCAGTGGTGACGATGGAGGCAGCAGGTCCATCAGCAGGGTCAGTGGTGGTGGTGATGGAGGCCGGAGGTCCATCAGCAGGGTCAGTGGTGGTGATGGAGGCAGCAGGTCCATCAGCAGGGTCAGTGGTGACGATGGAGGTGGAGGCAGCAGGTCCATCAGCAGGGTCAGTGGTGACGATGGAGGTGGAGGCAGCAGGTCCATCAGCAGGGTCAGTGGTGACGATGGAGGTGGAGGCAGCAGGTCCATCAGCAGGGTCAGTGGTGACGATGGAGGTGGAGGCAGCAGTGAGGTGTGGTTTTATTACATGGCCTACAGACTGTCTCAGCCTCATCCCCAGCCCAGGCACACCAACCAACCAACCAGGCTGTCAGCCAGGCTGGGGGAAGCTTTGCTCCAAGGCCCCAGGACCAGATGAGTCCCCTCTGCAGTAGTGTAGAGTATCCCCTCCACCTAGCCTCTCCTCTCCTCCCTCCATCTCTCCACGGAGCCCCCTGGGACCAGAGGGGGATTATTATGGTAATAGTATCACCTTGCTACCCTTCACACACACACACACACACACACACACACACACACTCCTCTACTAGGTTACCACAGCTGGGGAGGGCAGTCGTTACAAGTATTGTGGCAATCTGTTTGGGAGGGAACGAGGGATGGAAGGAGGGATGGAGGGAAGGAAGGAAGGAAGGGAGGGAGGGAGGGAAGGAAGGAAGGAAGGGAGGGAGGAAGGAAGGAAGGAAGGAAGGAAGGAAGGAAGGAAGGAAGGGAGGGAGGGAGGGAGGGAGGGAAGGAAGGAAGGAAGGAAGGAAGGAAGGAAGGAAGGAAGGAAGGAAGGAAGGAAGGAAGGAAGGAAGGAAGGAAGGAAGGAAAGAAGGAAGGAAGGAAGGAAGGAAGGAAGGAAGGGAAGGGGAGGGAGGGAGGGACAGAAGGGAGGGAAGGAAGGAAGGAAGGAAGGAAGGAAGGAAGGAAGGAAGGAAGGAAGGGAAGGAAAGGAAAGGAAAGGAGGGAGTAGAGGGAGGATGAGTGTGACATACATAGATCACATTAAAACATGATTAAAATGTGTGTGCGGGACCAGGGATAAAATGCTAAACTTGTTATGAACACCTTATATCAAGTCCCGTCAGAACGGCAGACATAAATCTCTATTTCTCCTCTCTTTAATTTTTATTTTATTAACGGCGTCTCGTATTACACTGGTCATATCTCAGGAAGGGCCTGTGGCGCATTGTGCATAAATAGGACTTGAAAATGACTTTCCATCTCTGATGTCTCATATTCATGGCGGTCCATATCGTAGCAGGGACACGTTCATGTCATGGACATCTGGTGGAATGCAACAGGGTAACAAGGAAGTAAACAGCAAGGTTTTCACTCCGGACTTCCTGTGTCGTTGTCTGGCTCTAACGGGTCACTTTTACCAAACACAAACCATCCACTCTAAGCAGGTTTCATGGACACAGAATAAACCTAATCCACAACTACAAAAAAAAAACACAGCATTTATTTTTAGTCCCGGGGCTAGGTATGATCTGGTATAATCTGGTATAATCTGGTATGATCTGGTATAATCTGGTTTGATCTGGTATAATCTGGTATAATCTGGTATGATCTGGTATAATCTGGTATAATCTGGTATGATCTGGTATAATCTGGTATAATCTGGTATGATCTGGTATGATCTGGTATAATCTGGTATGATCTGGTATGATCTGGTATAATCTGGTATGATCTGGTATGATCTGGTATAATCTGGTGTTATCTGGTATAATCTGGTATAATCTGGTATAATCTGGTATAATCTGGTATGATCTGGTATAATCTGGTATAATATGGTATTATCTGGTATGATCTGGTATAATCTGGTATGATCTGGTATGATCTGGTATAATCTGGTATGATCTGGTATGATCTGGTATAATCTGGTATGATCTGGTATAATCTGGTATAATCTGGTATTATCTGGTATTATCTGGTATGATCTGGTATAATCTGGTATGATCTGGTATGATCTGGTATAATCTGGTATGATCTGGTATAATCTGGTATGATCTGGTATAATCTGGTATGATCTGGTATAATCTGGTATGATCTGTGTCTGGGAAACCAGCCCCTTTGTTCTCCAACAGTTCAACAGACACGACGAATCTGCCAGAGACACAAAACAATAAAACAAGTCTGTCAGGTGACAGATTATTATCCCAGTCTCTTCCTGTTGAGCCATTTGGGAGGAAATGACCTGCGAAGGACTGGGCCAACACACATTACATCCAACATACATACAACATACATACATTACATACAACATTCATACAACATACATACAACATACATACATTACATACAACATACACACAACATACATACAACATACAACAATTGCATACAACATACATACAACATACATACATTACATACAACATTCATACAACATACATACAACATACATACAACATTCATACAACATACATACAACATACATACAACATACATACAACATACATACAACATTCATACAACATACATACAACATACATACAACATTCATACAACATACATACAACATACATACAACATACATACAACATTCATACAACATACATACAACATACATACAACATACAACAATTCCATACAACATACATACAACATACAACAATTCCATACAGCATACATACAACATACATACAACATACAACAATTACATACAACATTCATACAACATACAACAATTACATACAACATTCATACAACATACATACAACATTCATACATACATACATGTATGTTATACGGTCAAAACAACACAAACTGATCTGGGACCAGGCTATATAATGATATGGTCAAAACAACACAAACTGATCTGGGACCAGGCTACATAATCCTATGGTCAAAACAACACAAACTGATCTGGGACCAGGCTACATAATGATATGGTCAAAACAACACAAACTGATCTGGGACCAGGCTACATAATGATATGGTCAAAACAACACAAACTGATCTGGGACCAGGCTACATAATGATATGGTCAAAACAACACAAACTGATCTGGGACCAGGCTATATAATGATATGGTCAAAACAACACAAACTGATCTGGGACCAGGCTACATAATGATATGGTCAAAACAACACAAACTGATCTGGGACCAGGCTACAAAATGATATGGTCAACACCAAACAAACTGATCTGGGACCAGGCTACATAATGATATGGTCAAAACAACACAAACTGATCTGGGACCAGGCTACATAATGATATGGTCAAAACAACACAAACTGATCTGGGACCAGGCTACATAATGATATGGTCAAAACAACACAAACTGATCTGGGACCAGGCTACATAATGATATGGTCAACACCAAACAAACTGATCTGGGACCAGGCTATATAATTATATGGTCAAAACAACACAAACTGATCTGGGACCAGGCTACATAATGATATGGTCAAAACAACACAAACTGATCTGGGACCAGGCTATATAATTATATGGTCAAAACAACACAAACTGATCTGGGACCATGCTATATAATTATATGGTCAAAACAACACAAACTGATCTGGGACCAGGCTACATAATTATATGTCCATTGATCAATGTCCTGCCACAGCTCCTGCCTCACTAATACCTTTTAACAGACACTAAGTGATTGTATCGAGACCTCCCACCCTCCTCCCTTATTATCAGATTAGACCAATGACAGCAGAGTGAATCACTCACTGCCCAATAGACTCACTCCTATCCATCTGTCACACTAGCCACTGCTTCCTTGTGTTGGTGAGGAGGGAAACAGGCTGGGATCCAGCGTGGTCTGTTACTTTATAACTGAACTTACGAAGACATTGTCGGTCAAGTATCTTGTTGTATCATATTAAGCTCTATTGAATAATCACTTTTAGGAGGAGCAAACCAGAGAGAGGACATTCCTTAATCTGCTTTATAACTGAATCTCTCTCTCTCTCTCTCTCTCTCTCTCTCTCTCTCTCTCTCTCTCTCTCTCTCTCTCTCTCTCTCTCTCTCTCTCTCTCTCTCTCTCTCTCTCTCTCTCTCTCTCTCTCTCTCTCTCTCTCTCTCTCTCTCTCTCTCTCTCTCTCTCTCTCTCTCCCTCTCTCTCCATATCTCCATCTCCCTCTCTCAGAGTATTTTTAGATGACATAAAGATATCCATTACTCAGACGGTTTTTCATCCTATTTCCAGCAGCGTCCTTCCCGGATGGCCGTCCGCCCGGTGGTCCTAAAGAGAAGGGTTCCAGCGAGGTTATTGATGGGGAGCATCCCAAACGGCACCCTAGTCCCTACATAGTGCACTAGCTTTGGCCAAAAGCCCTATCAAAAAGTAGTGCACTATATGGGGAATAGGGTGGCAACCTAAAAACAGTGATGACACGCGAGGGTGATGGGTTAGTGAATATTCGAAGATGAACTATTAAAAATGCATATGACTTCATTAATTATTGGGCTAAGGGCGGGGCTATATGTGGAGACAGCTTGTGTCAGTCTCTTCTTCGTTTTGACTCTATAGAGGGCAGCTGAGGGAGGGAGGAGAGGAGGGGAGGGGAGGGGAGGGGAGGGCGGGGCTATATGTGGAGACAGCTTGTGTCAGTCTCTTCTTCGTTTTGACTCTATAGAGGGCAGCTGAGGGAGGGAGGAGAGGAGGGGAGGGGAGGGGAGGGGAGGAGGGAGGGCGGGGCTATATGTGGAGACAGCTTGTGTCAGTCTCTTCTTCGTTTTGACTCTATAGAGGGCAGCTGAGGGAGGGAGGAGAGGAGGGGAGGGGAAGGGAGGGGAGGGGAGGGGAGGAGGGAGGGCGGGGCTATATGTGGAGACAGCTTGTGTCAGTCTCTTCTTCGTTTTGGCTCTATAGAGGGCAGCTGTGGGAGAGAGGGAGGAGAGGAGGGGAAGAGGGGAGGAGAGGAGGGGAAGAGGGCTTTTGTTTTGACTTTATAGAGGGCAGCTGAGGGAGAGAGGGAGGAGGGGAGGGGAGGGGAGGGGAGGGGAGGGGAGGGGAGGAGGGAGGGCGGGGCTATATGTGGAGACAGCTTGTGTCAGTCTCTTCTTCGTTTTGACTCTATAGAGGGCAGCTGAGGGAGAGAGGGAGGAGAGGAGGGGAAGAGGGGAGGAGAGGAGGGGAAGAGGGCTTTTGTTTTGACTTTATAGAGGGCAGCTGAGAGAGAGAGGGAGGAGAGGAGGGAGGGAGGAGAGGAGGGGAAGAGGGGAGGAGGGAATGAGGGGAGGAGGGGAAGAGGGCTTTTTGCTTTGACTCTATAGAGGGCAGCTGAGGGAGAGACGGAGGGAAGGAGGGGGGGCTCGTTCAAAGTGCTGCAGTGATGTATTCTCTCTCTGTAACTTGATCTACTGATAGTTCTCCTTGAAGAGTCAACTAGACTCCTCTCCCTGTGTGAGGGCTGGGGGAGGTTAGCATCTTAGCATGATGCTAACTCCTATGATCAACTAGACTCCTCTCCCTGTGTGAGGGCTGGGGGAGGTTAGCATCTTAGCATGATGCTAACTCCTATGATCAACTAGACTCCTCTCCCTGTGTGAGGGCTAGGGTAGGTTAGCATCTTAGCATGATGCTAACTCCTATGCTGCAACATTAGGCTTCTATGACGTTGGTGTATCTCATTTTAAACGGCTACAGGCGACTGCAAGGTGTGTGTTGGTTAAAACACAACCAGTACACTAATGATAACACACACACACACACACACACACACACACACACACACACACACACACACACACACACACACACACACACACACCGTGCTGTTGGGGCCTTATTAATTATTTGTGATCACTAGACTTCACATTGTGCTGCCGGGGGCCTGACTGGTCAGTGATGATGGCCACTTCCTGTTTGGATCGTTTTTATCTCCCCGGCTCTATTAGTGCCGTATTACCCCTCTAAGTATCCCTCTCTCCCTCTCTCTCCCTCTCTCTTCCTCTCTCTCCCTCTCTCTCTCTCCCCCCCCCCCCGTCTCCCGTACACAAGGACCAAAAGTGCAGGCACATCATTTATTGATAAGACAAAAAAAAAGAACGTAATGAAATTATCAATGTTCTTGAATTAATTATGAACATGATTAAGAAAACTAAAATCCTCCAGGAGCCAGCCAGGCTCTCATTACCAACTTAGTCCCAGGGATGTGGCTTTCATTCAGGACAGAAAGAGAGGAGAGGAGAGGAGAAACATCCAGGAAGCTAGACCCCACTGCAGAATGATCCTTCTCCCTGTCTCTGTGTGTGTTGGTCTCCTTTCCTGGGCCGTGCAGGTCCCCTTCCCTGGGCTGTGCTGTCTGTCTGCCTGGCTGTCTGTCTCTGGCTGTATCTACACAGTGGTGTCTCTGTTTCTACTAGACTTTAATGTAACGCCTGCTGATTGCACTGTGGCCTTTGACCAAAGAGAGGACCTGTCGTACTCCTGAAACAGCCTCTAAAAGGTAAGAGAAACAGTCCTGTGTGTGTGTGTGTGTGTGTGTGTGGAAGCTGAACGGCTTCTAGTTGAGGATCACTCTGCTTGTAGAATGGCTAATGTTGTCGTAGGACCTGTTGTCCTGGTAACGGAATGGATTCTTTCTGGGAGTTTTTTACTTAATTTATTTATTGTTGTTGTAACTTTGACAATTTTGTTTAGCATGATCTAGAATGTAACATTTTCTAGACTTATTTCTAAATAATTGTTTGTCTTATTTTTTTAAAAAGTTAAATTTATGATTGGATTGTTATGGTAATAAATGGGACTGATTTGGTTTCAGAAAATAAAAATGGCTTTCTGTTTATTCTGTTAATTTTATTTTAAATTTTTTTTTTTTTAAATTGTATAAAATATACTAATGGCTTTCTGTTTATTCTGTTTATTTTATTAAAATATATATATATGAAATGAATTGTATAAAATATAGTAATGGTTCCGTCTTGAAGATATAAATGTAAGAAGTATTATTTTCCATTTGGCTCAGTCGACCCTCTGGTTATAACGCCAAAATGATTGACAGGGTTGTCATTTCCATGGTGACTACAGGCGCTTTAGAATGCAAGGCAACTGACCAATGGGGTTTATGACAGCTATTGCTGCAGACCTACAACACAATTCCAACTCTCTGCTCTGATTGGATAAATCACTGAACTATTGTGGAAAATGTAAACACAAGTAGGAACTCTGCTACTTAGGCCATTGTCAGAAATGACTCTCTTCAGTCCCAGCCTTTGATAAAAAATGTTTGTATATATTTATTTTTAAATGTTAGTATATTATATTTAAAAAAATGTTAGTATATTATTTTTTTCAAATGTTAATATATTTTGTGGATTTTTTTCAAAAATTCCACAAATGACCCAGAAATGAATAAAGTCAATTTCTGAGTTAAAATACAGAATTGAATTACAGTGTAGAGACACGACAGTTGTAACTGGTGAGGTCAGCTTCGATAATAGTACATGATAAATAAACCGTGTAAAATATAGACAGATCAAAAAATATATTGTAATTTGTAAAGATTCAGTTTGAAATATTATTTTGTTTTATAACTTTATTTTCCTTTATATGAATGAAATAGTGACTTTTTATTTAACATTTTTTTATGTACTTTATTACACAAAAAAATCCTTTGAAGGGAAGCATGAGTTGAGAATGTGTATAACAAAGCAGAGTGACATGGGAGACAGTCTAGAGGAGCCAGTCTAGAGGAGCCAGTCTAGAGGAGACAGTCTAGGGGAGACAGTCTAGAGGAGACAGTCTAGAGGAGAAGGTCTAGGGGAGACAGTCTAGAGGATACAGTCTAGAGGATACAGTCTAGAGGATACAGCCTAGAGGAGACAGTCTAGAGGAGGCAGTCTAGAGGAGACAGTCTAGAGGAGACCATCTAGAGGAGACAATACTGTCTATTGGGAGGTACGGTCAGTCACATGGGAGACAGTCTAGAGGAGACAGTCTAGAGGAGAAGGTCTAGGGGAGACAGTCTAGAGGATACAGTCTAGAGGATACAGTCTAGAGGATACAGCCTAGAGGAGACAGTCTAGAGGAGGCAGTCTAGAGGAGACAGTCTAGAGGAGACCATCTAGAGGAGACAATACTGTCTATTGGGAGGTACGGTCAGTCACATGGGAGACAGTCTAGAGGAGACAGTCTAGAGGAGACAGTCTAGAGGAGGCAGTCTAGAGGAGACAGTCTAGATGAGACAGTACTGTCTATTGGGAGGTACGGTCAGTCACATGGGAGACAGTCTAGAGGAGATAGTACTGTCTATTGGGAGGTATGGTCAGTCACATGGGAGACAGTCGAGAGGAGACAGTACTGTCTATTGGGGGTTACGGTCAGTCACATGGGAGACAGTCGAGAGGAGACAGTACTGTCTATTGGGAGGTACGGTCAGTCACATGGGAGACAGTCTAGAGGAGACAGTACTGTCTATTGGGAGGTACGGTCAGTCACATGGGACACAGTCTAGAGGAGACAATACTGTCTATTGGGAGGTACGGTCAGTCACATGGGAGACAGTCTAGAGGAGACATTACTGTCTATTGGGAGGTACGGTCTGTCACATGGGAGACAGTCTAGAGGAGACAATACTGTATATTGGAAGGTACGGTCAGTCACATGGGAGACAGTCTAGAGGGACAATAGTCTCTAAGTAATGTTTGATGTAAACATGACATGGCAGAGAGGCTAGCACAACATTCAATTCTAGTCCTCCTTTAGCCTCTAGTTTATCCTGTCTTCTAGTCATCATTTAGTCTCTAGTTTATCCTGTCTTCTAGTCATCCTTTAGTCTCTAGTGGATCCTGTCTTCTAATCATCCTTTAGTCTCTAGTTTATCCTGTCTTCTAGTCATCCTTTAGTCTCTAGTGGATCCTGTCTTCTAATCAGCCTTTAGTCTCTAGTGGATCCTGTCTTCTAGTCATCCTTTAGTCTCTAGTTTATCCTGTCTTCTAGTCATCCTTTAGTCTCTAGTTTATCCTGTCTTCTAGTCATCCTTTAGTCTCTAGTTTATCCTGTCTTCTAGTCATCCTTTAGTCTCTAGTTTATCCTGTCTTCTAGTCATCCTTTAGTCTCTAGTGGATTCTGTCTTCTAATCATCCTTTAGTCTCTAGTTTATCCTGTCTTCTAGTCATCCTTTAGTCTCTAGTTTATGCTGTCTTCTAGACATCCTTTAATCTCTAGTTTATGCTGTCTTCTAGTCATCCTTCAGCCTCTAGTGGATCCTGTTCTAGTCATCCTTTAGTCTCTAGTTTATCCTGTATTCTAGTCATCCTTTAGTCTCTAGTTTATCCTGTCTTCTAGTCATCCTTTAGTCTCTAGTTTATCCTGTCTTCTAGTCATCCTTTAGTCTCTAGTTGATCCTGTCTTCTAGTCATATTTTAGTCTCTAGTGGATCCTGTTCTAGTTGTCTTTTAGTCTTTAGTGGATCCTGTTCTAGTCATCCTTTAGTCTCTAGTTTATCCTGTCTTCTAGTCATCCTTTAGTCTCTAGTGGATCCTGTTCTAGTCATCCTTTAGTCTCTAGTGGATCCTGTTCTAGTCATCCTCTAGTCTCTAGTTTATCCTGTCTTTTAGTCATCCTTTAGTCTCTAGTTTATCCTGTCTTCTAGTCATCCTTTAGTCTCTAGTGGATCCTGTCTTCTAATCATCCTTTAGTCTCTAGTTTATCCTGTCTTCTAGTCATCCTTTAGTCTCTAGTTGATCCTGTCTTCTAATCAGCCTTTAGTCTCTAGTGGATCCTGTCTTCTAGTCATCCTTTAGTCTCTAGTTTATCCTGTCTTAAGTCATCCTTTAGTCTCTAGTTTATCCTGTCTTCTAGTCATCATTTAGTCTCTAGTTTATCCTGTCTTCTAGTCATCCTTTAGTCTCTAGTTGATCCTGTCTTCTAGTCATCTTTTAGTCTCTAGTGGATCCTGTTCTAGTTGTCTTTTAGTCTCTAGTGGATCCTGTTCTAGTCATCCTTTAGTCTCTAGTTTATCCTGTCTTCTAGTCATCGTTTAGTCTCTAGTGGATCCTGTTCTAGTCATCCTTTAGTCTCTAGTGGATCCTGTTCTAGTCATCCTTTAGTCACTAGTTTATCCTGTCTTCTATTCCTCCTTTAGTCTCTAGTGGATCCTGTCTTCTAGTCCTCCTTTAGTCTCTAGTGCATCCTGTCTTCTAGTCATCCTTCAGTCTCTAGTGGATCCTGTCTTCTAGTCATCCTTTAGTCTCTAGTTTATCCCATCTTCTAGTCCTCCTTTAGTCTCTAGTGGATCCTGTTCTAGTCCTCCTTTAGTCTCTAGTTTATCCTGTCTTCTAGTCATCCTTTAGTCTCTAGTGCATCCTGTCTTCTATTCCTCCTTTAGTCTCTAGTTTATCCTGTCTTCTAGTCCTCCTTTAGTCTCTAGTGGATCCTGTTCTAGTCATCCTTTAGTCTCTAGTTTATCCTGTCTTCTAGTCCTCCTTTAGTCTCTAGTGGATCCCGTCTTCTAGTCCTCCTTTAGTCTCTAGTTGATCCTGTCTTCTAGTCCTCCTTTAGTCTCTAGTGCATCCTGTCTTCTAGTCCTCCTTTAGTCTCTAGTGGATCCTGTCTTCTATTCATCCTTTAGTCTCTAGTTTATCCTGTCTTCTAGTCATCCTTTAGTCACTAGTTTATCCTGTCTTCTAGTCCTCCTTTAGTCTCTAGTGCATCCTGTGTTTGCAACTAAAAGAGGTTGAAACACTGAAGTGTATTTTTTGGTTGATATTATAAGTAAGGTTGAGGCAGATACAGAAAGACAAATAAAGACAGACAGAGAGAGACAAAGAAAAAGAGAGAGAGAGAGTATTGGTTGGGTTTGCTGAGAGGTTAATGGCACTCCTCTTCCTCCAGTCTTGAGAATTGATCCAGAGTATTGGATTGAACATAAAGCTGTTGTTACTGGATATGCCCCTGCTGCTGTTGTTATCTATTAGTCTGCTCTCTCTCTCTCTCTCTCTCTCTCTCTCTCTCTCTCTCTCTCTCTCTCTCTCTCTCTCTCTCTCTCTCTCTCTCTCTCTCTCTCTCTCTCTCTCTCTCTCTCTCTCTCTCTCTCTCTCTCTCTCTCTCTCTCTCTCTCTCTCTCTCTCTCTCTCTCTCTCTCTCTCTCTCTCTCTCTCTCTCTCTCTCTCTCTGATGGCCTGGATAAGAAATGCTTACCAAAGAGGATAAACGCAAACACAGAGAGAGAGAGAGAGAGAGACAGCCCTGCAGGGGAGATATGGTTTCCCTCCCCGTCCCTGAGGGAACAACTACCACATGCTGCTAGCTCAGGAACTTTTTATCTCGTCCTGCAAATTCAGACCCTTATCAAGTTACTGCTGGGCCCTGGCCTACTGAACTGCCTGTGTCACAAACACCACCCTATTCCCTACATAGTGCACTACTTTTGACCAGAGCCATTTACAAGTAGTGCGCCATCACAGAACCAGACGTTCAGACCCATCTCTGAGAAAGGAGGGGGCTAGTCATTAAGATGCATCTGCTTTTCACAGATAACAATAAAGGGTTTTTGTGGATCATTGTGCAGTTTAGAGATATAGGTGTGTTGGTCTGGATAGAACTCATTCTGCAGGTACAGTAAAGAGAAAGCAACATGCTGGCTGTGGTAAGTAGACCGGCTGTGGTAAGTAGACCGGCTGTGGTAAGTAGATGAGCTGTGGTAAGTAGACCGGCTGTGGTAAGTAGACCGGCTGTGGTAAGTAGACCGGCTGTGGTAAGTAGACCGGCTGTGGTAAGTACACCGGCTGTGGTAAGTACACCGGCTGTGGTAAGTACACCGGCTGTGGTAAGTAGACCGGCTGTGGTAAGTAGACCGGCTGTGGTAAGTAGACCGGCTGTGGTAAGTAGACCGGCTGTGGTAAGTAGATGAGCTGTGGTAAGTAGACCGGCTGTGGTAAGTAGACCGGCTGTGGTAAGTAGACCGGCTGTGGTAAGTAGACCGGCTGTGGTAAGTACACCGGCTGTGGTAAGTACACCGGCTGTGGTAAGTACACCGGCTGTGGTAAGTAGACCGGCTGTGGTAAGTAGACCGGCTGTGGTAAGTAGACCGGCTGTGGTAAGTAGACCGGCTGTGGTAAGTAGACCGGCTGTGGTAAGTAGACCGGCTGTGGTGAGTAGATGGGCTGTGGTAAGTAGACCGGCTGTGGTAAGTAGACCGGCTGTGGTAAGTACACCGGCTGTGATAAGTAGACCGGCTGTGGTGAGTAGATGGGCTGTGGTAAGTAGACCGGCTGTGGTGAGTAGATGGGCTGTGGTAAGTACACCGGCTGTGGTAAGTAGATGGGCTGTGGTGAGTAGATGGGCTGTGGTAAGTACACCGGCTGTGGTAAGTAGATGGGCTGTGGTGAGTAGATGGGCTGTGGTAAGTAGACCGGCTGTGGTAAGTAGATGGGCTGTGGTAAGTACACCGGCTGTGGTAAGTAGATGGGCTGTGGTGAGTAGATGGGCTGTGGTAAGTAGACCGGCTGTGGTAAGTAGATGGGCTGTGGTGAGTAGATGGGCTGTGGTAAGTAGACCAGCTGTGCTGAGCACTTTGTGCTGAGGGCATCTCTTGGTGGAATATCATCAATCTTTTTTTTTTTATTTTATTTTTTTTAAAACATGATTATCATGATCGTCAACTCACAAAATATGATGATCGGGACACATCTGGGTCGAAAACAACGTCTTTGGCAAAGAGACAATTGACTAACCTTTCAGTGAGTGCCAAACCTCTTCCTTCCTTTATAATAGTCCTCATAGGATCATCATTACATCTGCTCTTCACGTACAGCACAGAGCACCTCTCTGCCAGTCTCTGCTAGTTCCTACCAGTCTCTGCCAGTCTCTGCTAGTTCCTACCAGTCTCTGCCAAACTCTGCTAGTTCCTACCAGTCTCTGCCAGACTCTGCTAGTCTCTGCTAGTTCCTACCAGTCTCTGCCAGACTCTGCTAGTTCCTACCAGTCTCTGCCAGTCTCTGCCAGTCTCTGCTAGTTCCTGACAGACTCTGCTAGTTCCTACCAGTCTCTGCCAGACTCTGCTAGTTCCTACCAGTCTCTGCCAGACTCTGCTAGTTCCTACCAGTCTCTGCCAGTCTCTGCCAGTCTCTGCTAGTTCCTGACAGACTCTGCTAGTTCCTACCAGTCTCTGCCAGACTCTGCTAGTTCCTACCAGTCTCTGCCAGACTCTGCTAGTTCCTACCAGTCTCTGCCAGTCTCTGCTAGTTCCTACCAGTCTCTGCCAGACTCTGCTAGTTCCGACCAGTCTCTTCCAGTCTCTGCCAGTCTCTACCAGTCTCTGCCAGTTTCTACCAGTCTCTGCCAGTCTCAGCCAGTTGTTACCAGTCTCTGCCAGTCTCTGCCAGTCTCTGCCAGTCTCTGCCAGTCTCTACCAGCCTCTGCCAGTCTCAGCCAGTTGTTACCAGTCTCTGCCAGTCTCTGCCAGTCTCTGCCAGTCCCAGCCAGTTGTTACCAGTCTCTGCCAGTTTATACCAGTCTCTGCCAGTCTCTGCCAGTCTCAGCCAGTTGTTACCAGTCTCTGCCAGTCTCTGCCAGTCTCTGCCAGTCTCTACCCGTCTCTGCCAGTTTCTACCAGTCTCTGCCAGTCTCTGCCAGTCTCTGCCAGTCTCTGCCATTTTCTACCAGTCTACCAGTCTCTGCCAGTTTCTGCCAGTCTCTACCAGTCTCTGCCAGTTTCTACCAGTCTCTACCAGTCTCTGCCAGTTTCTGCCAGTTTTTTACCAGTTTCTACCAGTATCTGCCAGTTTCTACCAGTCTCTTCCAGTCTCTGCCAGTCTCTGCCAGTCTCTACCAGTGTCTGCCAGTCTCTGCCAGTCTCTACCAGTGTCTGCCAGTCTCTACCAGTCTCTACCAGTCTCTGCTAGTATCTACCAGTCTCTGCCAGTCTCTGGGATCCAGCTCCCCAAGTCTACTCTTGGCACCTGTAATAGTGCCATCTTCACAGCGCCCCCGAGAGGGGTTTCCGACACGGAGTCCGGAGAGGCCCATTCTAAACGGGGAAAGTGGACCCGGTAGGACGGGACATCAGAGTTCTGTGTTGAAATAATTAGCCTGCTTAGTGCACCATCTGGGCTGGTGGAGCTGGCACGGGGACTAGCCAGATGCTACCTGGGTAATACTGCTGCTGAGGCTTTAATACAGAGACTAGCTGGAACAGGAACGCTTCCCTTGTGTTCTCTGTTGAGACGCACTGTCCTCTCTGTTGAGAAGCACTGTCCTCTCTGTTGAGATGCACTGTCCTCTCTGTTGAGACACAACGTCCTCTCTGTTGAGAAGCACTGTCCTCTCTGTTGAGATGCACTGTCCTCTCTGTTGAGACACAACGTCCTCTCTGTTGAGACTCACCGTCCTCTCTGTTGAGACACACCATCCTCTCTGTTGAGACACACTGTCCTCTCTGTTGAGACTCAACGTCCTCTTTGTTGATTCACAACGTCCTCTCTGTTGATTCACAACGTCCTCTCTGTTGAGATACAACGTCCTCTCTGTTGAGACACACTGTCCTCTCTGTTGAGATACAACGTCCTCTCTGCTGAGACTCACCGTCCTCTCTGTTGAGATACAACGTCCTCTCTGTTGAGATACAACGTCCTCTCTGTTGAGATACAACGTCCTCTCTGTAGAGACACAACGTCTTCTCTGTAGAGACACAACGTCCTCTCTGTTGATCCACAACGTCCTCTCTGTTGAGCACAACGTCCTCTCTGTAGAGACACAACGTCCTCTCTGTTGAGATACAACGTCCTCTCTGTTGAGATACAACGTCCTCTCTGTAGAGACACAACGTCCTCTCTGTTGAGATACAACGTCCTCTCTGTTGAGCACAACGTCCTCTCTGTTGAGCACAACGTCCTCTCTGTAGAGACACAACGTCCTCTCTGTTGAGATACAACGTCCTCTCTGTTGTGACACAACGTCCTCTCTGTTGTGACACAACGTCCTCTCTGTTGTGACACAACGTCCTCTCTGTAGAGACACAACGTCCTCTCTGTAGAGACACAACGTCCTCTCTGTTGAGATACAACGTCCTCTCTGTTGTGACACAACGTCCTCTCTATAGAGACACAACGTCCTCTTTGTTGATTCACAACGTCCTCTCTGTTGATTCACAACGTCCTCTCTGTTGAGATACAACGTCCTCTCTGTTGAGACACACTGTCCTCTCTGTTGAGATACAACGTCCTCTCTGCTGAGACTCACCGTCCTCTCTGTTGAGATACAACGTCCTCTCTGTTGAGATACAACGTCCTCTCTGTTGAGATACAACGTCCTCTCTGTAGAGACACAACGTCTTCTCTGTAGAGACACAACGTCCTCTCTGTTGATCCACAACGTCCTCTCTGTTGAGCACAACGTCCTCTCTGTAGAGACACAACGTCCTCTCTGTTGAGATACAACGTCCTCTCTGTTGAGATACAACGTCCTCTCTGTAGAGACACAACGTCCTCTCTGTTGAGATACAACGTCCTCTCTGTTGAGCACAACGTCCTCTCTGTTGAGCACAACGTCCTCTCTGTAGAGACACAACGTCCTCTCTGTTGAGATACAACGTCCTCTCTGTTGTGACACAACGTCCTCTCTGTTGTGACACAACGTCCTCTCTGTTGTGACACAACGTCCTCTCTGTAGAGACACAACGTCCTCTCTGTAGAGACACAACGTCCTCTCTGTTGAGATACAACGTCCTCTCTGTTGTGACACAACGTCCTCTCTATAGAGACACAACGTCCTCTCTGTAGAGACACAACGTCCTCTCTGTTGAGATACAACGTCCTCTCTGTTGAGATACACCGTCCTCTCTGTTGAGATACAACGTCCTCTCTGTTGAGATACAACATCCTCTCTGTTGAGACGCAACGTCCTCTCTGTTAAGACGCAACCTCCTCTCTGTTAAGATGCAACGTCCTCTCTGTTGAGATACAACGTCCTCTCTGTTGAGATACAACGTCCTCTCTGTTGAGATACAACGTCCTCTCTGTTGAGATACAACGTCCTCTCTGTTGAGATGCATCGTCCTCTCTGTTGAGATACAACGTCCTCTCTGTTAAGATGCAACGTCCTCTCTGTTGAGATACAACGTCTTCTCTGTTGAGATACAACGTCCTCTCTGTTGAGATGCACCGTCCTCTCTGTTGAGATACAACGTCCTCTCTGTTGAGATACAACGTCCTCTCTGTTGAGACACACGTCCTCTCTGTTGTGTCCAAATGGTTTACACTCTGAGACAGTGGGAGGGTTGTCATCAAATTAGCCTGAAGTTAATGAGACAAGACAGTCTACTCTGGGCCCTATTCACAAGGTATTGTATCATGACAGTCTACTCTGGGCCCTATTCTAATGGTATTGTATTATGACAGTCTACTCTGGGCCCTATGCACAAGGCATTGTATCATGACAGTCTACTCTGGGCCGTATTC
>NC_092164.1:10777619-10800119 GCF_045791955.1 Oncorhynchus clarkii lewisi | reverse complement strand
ACAGAGAGACAGAGAGCGAGAGCGAGAGAGAGACAGAGCGAGAGCGAGAGTGAGAGAGAGAGAGAGAGTAAGGGAAGAGGGGAGAGGGAGGGAGAGAGAGAGAGAGAGAGAGAGAGCGAGAGAGAGAGAGAGAGAGAGAGAGAGAGAGAGAGAGAGAGAGAGAGAGAGAGAGAGAGAGAGAGAGAGAGAGAGAGAGAGAGAGAGAGAGAGAGAGTATTGGTTGGGTTAGCTGAGGGGTTAATACCCTGGAGCTATCTGCTATGTGATGGTGCGGAAGCAGCCCTCTCCATGTTCCTCTTCATCAAGTCATATTCAGGAAAGCCCCTGCTAACAACCCCTCTATGTGCCTCTTCATCAAGTCATATTCGGGAAAGCCCCTGCTAACAACCCCTCTATGTGCCTCTTCATCAAGTCATATTCAGGAAAGCCCCTGCTAACAACCCCTCTATGTGCCTCTTCATCAAGTCATATTCAGGAAAACCCCTTCTAACAACCCCTCTATGTGCCTCTTCATCAAGTCATATTCAGGAAAGCCCCTTCTAACAACCCCTCTATGTGCCTCTTCATCAAGTTATATTCAGGAAAGCCCCTGCTAACAACCCCTCTATGTGCCTCTTCATCAAGTCATATTCAGGAAAACCCCTGCTAACAACCCCTCTATGTGCCTCTTCATCAAGTTATATTCAGGAAAGCCCCTGCTTGGATCACAATACAGGAAAACCTTCTCCATTTCCCTTCACCCAGAAGCAGGACAGCATGTCTAATTCCCAAAGCAGAGCTGTACAGCAGCACTGGGAGAGACAGCATGTCTAATTCCCAAAGCAGAGCTGTACAGCAGCACTGGGAGAGACAGCATGTCTAATTCCCAAAGCAGAGCTGTACAGCAGCACGGGGAGAGACAGCATGTCTAATTCCCAAAGCAGAGCTGTACAGCAGCACCTGGAGAGACAGCATGTCTAATTCCCAAAGCAGAGCTGTACAGCAGCACGGGGAGAGACAGCATGTCTAATTCCCAAAGCAGAGCTGTACAGCAGCACGGGGAGAGACAGCATGTCTAATTCCCAAAGCAGAGCTGTACAGCAGCACTGGGAGAGACAGCATGTCTAATTCCCAAAGCAGAGCTGTACAGCAGCACTGGGAGAGACAGCATGTCTAATTCCCAAAGCAGAGCTGTACAGCAGCACTGGGAGAGACAGCATGTCTAATTCCCAAAGCAGAGCTGTACAGCAGCACGGGGAGAGACAGCATGTCTAATTCCCAAAGCAGAGCTGTACAGCAGCACGGGGAGAGACAGCATGTCTAATTCTCTGTATGCTTTGGGAGAGACAGCATGTCTAATTCTATGTATGCTTTGGGAGAGACAGCATGTCTGATTCTCTGTATGCTTTGGGAGAGACAGCATGTCTAGTTCTCTGTATGCTTTGGGAGAGACAGCATGTCTAATTCTCTGTATGCTTTGGGAGAGACAGCATGTCTAATTCTCTGTATGCTTTGGAAGAGACAGCATGTCTAATTCTCTGTATGCTTTGGGAGAGACAGCATGTCTAATTGTCTGTATGCTTTGGGAGAGACAGCATGTCCAATTCCCAAAGCAGAGCTGTACAGCAGCACGGGGAGAGACAGCATGTCTAATTCCCAAAGCAGAGCTGTACAGCAGCACTGGGAGAGACAGCATGTCTAATTCCCAAAGCAGAGCTGTACAGCAGCACGGGGAGAGACAGCATGTCTAATTCCCAAAGCAGAGCTGTACAGCAGCACTGGGAGAGACAGCATGTCCAATTCCCAAAGCAGAGCTGTACAGCAGCACGGGGAGAGACAGCATGTCTAATTCCCAAAGCAGAGCTGTACAGCAGCGTTTCTCTCTTTCATTCCATATTTTAGACAACAGTTGAAGTGGATTTTAGAGTTCGAACTGATCTCGTTCTAATCTAGCAGGTCATTTAAATCCCATTTCTCTCTATTGATTAGGTTGAACTCTCAGGAGAGAGAGAGAGAGAGAGGGGGAGAACTGATTTTTATCAGTCTCACAAGGACAATTGAGTCGCAGTTCTAACAGATACCAAGACCGGTGACCTTGGGGTCGTTCTAACGGGTGGAATATACTCTGGTCTATTAGGGAACACGTATTGAGAGACCTGCAGAGATGATAAATGATGTGGACATGATACGCAGTCGTACAGTTGAAGCATCCAACGTCACGTGTTCAGGCAAGGCAGTGGATCTGTTACACTGAACTACGAGTCGATGAGATTAATAAACGTAGATCAACGTTGTGTTGGTATGAAATCAACCGAGTCGTTTCACGGAGTTGATACCCACCTCCAACATAGTGAATCTACATACAGTGTCCTTCAGTTCAGCAGTTACAACCACAGAGATATTTATCTAAGGAGCAGAGATACTCCACTAGACTCCAGTACAGTTACAACCACAGAGAGATTTATCTAAGGAACAGAGATACTCCACTAGACTCCAGCACAGTTAGGACCACAGAGAGATTTATCTAAGGAGCAGAGATACTCCACTAGACTCCAGTACAGTTACAACCACAGAGAGATTTATCTAAGGAGCAGAGATACTCCACTAGACTCCAGTACAGTTACAACCACAGAGAGATTTATCTAAGGAACAGAGATACTCCACTAGACTCCAGCACAGTTAGGACCACAGAGAGATTTATCTAAGGAGCAGAGATACTCCACTAGACTCCAGTACAGTTACAACCACAGAGAGATTTATCTAAGGAGCAGAGATACTCCACTAGACTCCAGTACAGTTACAACCACAGAGAGATTTATCTAAGGAACAGAGATACTCCACTAGACTCCAGCACAGTTAGGACCACAGAGAGATGTATCTAAGAAGCAGAGATACTCCACTAGACTCCAGCACAGTTAGGACCACAGAGAGATGTATCTAAGGAGCAGAGATACTCCACTGTACAACCACAGAGAGATGTATCTAAGGAGCAGAGATACTCCACTAGACTCCAGTACAGTTAGGACCACAGAGAGATTTATCTAAGGAGCAGAGATACTCCACTAGACTCCAGTACAGTTACAACCACAGAGAGATTTATCTAAGAAGCAGAGATACTCCACTAGACTCCAGTACAGTTAGGACCACAGAGAGATTTATCTAAGAAGCAGAGATACTCCACTAGACTCCAGCACAATTAGGACCACAGAGAGATTTATCTAAGAAGCAGAGATACTCCACTAGACTCCAGCACAGTTAGGACCACAGAGAGATGTATCTAAGGAGCAGAGATACTCCACTAGACTCCAGTACAGTTAGGACCACAGAGAGATTTATCTAAGGAGCAGAGATACTCCACTAAACTCCAGCACAGTTAGGACCACAGAGAGATTTATCTAAGGAGCAGAGATACTCCACTAGACTCCAGTACAGTTAGGACCACAGAGAGATACTCCACTAGACTCCAGTACAGTTAGGACCACAGAGAGATGTATCTAAGGAACAGAGATACTCCACTAGACTCCAATACAGTTAGGACCACAGAGAGATTTATCTAAGAAGCAGAGATACTGCACTAGACTCCAGCACAGTTAGGACCACAGAGAGATTTATCTAAGAAGCAGAGATACTGCACTAGACTCCAGTACAGTTAGGACCACAGAGAGATGTATCTTAGAAGCAGAGATACTCCACTAGACTCCAGCAGTAGCACGTCTGATTCATGTCATTTCACAGTGATGTTTTACTCTTGGAGGGGCTCATTTCCCCTATACGATCACAGTGATGTTTTACTCTTGGAGTGGCTCATTTCCCCATACGATCACAGTGATGTTTTACTCTTGGAGAGGCTCATTTCCCCTATACGATCACAGTGATGTTTTACTCTTGGAGGGGCTCATTTCCCCATACGATCACAGTGATGTTTTATTCTTGGAGTGGCTCATTTCCCCATACGATCACAGTGATGTTTTACTCTTGGAGGGGCTCATTTCCCCATACGATCACAGTGATGTTTTACTCTTGGAGGGGCTCATTTCCCCTATACGATCACAGTGATGTTTTACTCTTGGAGTGGCTCATTTCCCCATACGATCACAGTGATGTTTTACCATTCTGTTATTCTATATTAATCTGTTGTATTATTATATTCTTTATATTATTACATGATTACGTTAATATATTTTTACATTACATTATTATATTATTATATGATATTATTACAGTATATTATTATTATGTTATCACATTATATTATCACATTATATTATATTATTATATTATATTATATTATTATATTATATTATTATATTATATTATATTATTATATTATATTATCTCATTATATTATATTATATTATTATATTATATTATTATATTATATTATATTATCTCATTATATTATATTATATTATTATATTATATTATATTATATTATTATATTATTATATTATATTATTATATTATCTCATTATATTATATTATATTATTATATTATATTATATTATATTATTATATTATTATATTATATTATATTATTATATTATTATATTATATTATATTATTATATTATTATATTATATTATATTATTATATTATTATATTATATTATTATAAAATTATATTATATTATTATATTATATTATTATATTATATTATTATATTATATTATTGTTTTAATTTTATTATATTATATTATTATATTCCATCAATACATTATATTATTATATTATATTATTATATTATTATATTATATTATTATATTATATTATATTATTATATTATTATATTATATTATTATATTATATTATATTATTATATTATTATATTATATTATATTATTATATTATTATATTATATTATTATAAAATTATATTATATTATTATATTATATTATATTATATTATTATATTATATTATATTATTATATTATTATATTATATTATTATATTATATTATTATATTATTATATTATATTATTATATTATATTATATTATCTCATTATATTATATTATTATATTATTATATTATTATATTATATTATATTATTATATTATTATATTATATTATTATAAAATTATATTATATTATTATATTATATTATTATATTATATTATTATATTATATTATTGTTTTAATTTTATAATATTATATTATTATATTCCATCAATACATTATATTATTATATTATATAATTCTATTATATTGTTATATTATATTATTATATTATATTATTATATTATATTATTATATTATATTATTGTTTTAATTTTATTATATTATATTATTATATTATACAATTCTATTATATTGTTATATTGTTATATCAATACATTATATTATTATAATATATTATTCCATCAATACATTTTATTATATTGTTATACTATATTGTTATATTATATTATTATATTCTATCAATACATTATGTTATAGTATTATATTATATTATTATATTATATCAATACAATATATGATTATATTATAGTATTATATTATAGTATTATGCTATATTATTATGTTCACCGGTGTTCTTTTCTACAGTTTTCTACAATTTCCCTCCCTTTTTTCATCTTCACTTCACCAGATGTCTGGGAGATAGGAGAGGAGAGGGAGGAGAGAGAGAGAGGGAGGGAGAGGAGAGGAGAGGAGAGGAGAGGAGAGCCGAGGAGGAGAGAGAGAGGGAGAGGAGAGAGAGGGAGGGAGAGATGGGAGAGAAACAGGAAGCGATAGATAGATTGTGTTTTTGTTTATTATGTAAGGATTCTATTATCACAACGATACAGAGAAGCGGTCCTCTTCTTCATTCTCATCTTCAGATCCATATTCATTCAATTAGTGATCCCTCTATCAGACTGTTAGTTAACCTCACACACAGAGACAGAGAAACTGGTCAAATCATCTTCAGAACCAGTAATAGCAATACCTTTATTCATATATATATATATATATATATATATTATTTTTTTTAAAACCTTTATTTAACTAGGCATGTCAGTTAAGAACAAATTCTTATTGTCAAAGATGGTCTAGGAACAGTGGGTTAACTGGTCTAGTGGGTTAACTGGTCTAGTGGGTTAACTGGTCTAGGAACAGTGGGTTAACTGGTCTAGTGGGTTAACTGCCTTGTTCAGGGGCAGAACGACAGATTAATATAGTAGACCCTGTTATTTTAGTGGACCTATATCAGACTTATTATTGGAGCATAGTGATACATGGGATTCATATAGAGGTTTATTAAACCCACTTAAATATAGAGACTACTAAACCCACTTAAATATAGAGGTTTATTAAACCCACTTAAATATAGAGACTACTAAACCCACTTAAATATAGAGGTCTACTAAACCCACTTAAATATAGAGGTCTACTAAACCCACTTAAATATAGAGGTTTACTAAACCCACTTAAATATAGAGGTTTACTAAACCCACTTAAATATAGAGGTTTACTAAACCCACTTAAATATCGTATTGAATCATTAAAAAAAATAAACTTTTTTTTGTTTTCTATATTATTTATTGATAGTCAATGGCGTTTTATAATTTGTTAAACTTTTTAATGTTTTCTAAATAATTTATTGAGAGTCAAAAGTACTGTGTCATTTTTTTGTGATTTTTTTTGGGGGGGGGGGGGTATACAGTCATTCCACTGGCTGCTAATGCTGCTTTTGAGAATCACATCTTTATTTAGCCGGTCCGTTAGTTTGAAAGCCGGTCTGTCTGTTGTAAGGTACGTTATGCTTCACGGGCTGTTAAGATGTTGGATGTGGGGCCTGATAGGTTTTTATTGAAGGAACTGTAGAAGGAACAACCAGGACATTTATCTGAGTAGTGTGAACATGAGACACTGCTCAGGCAACGCTAAACACAACCTAACGTCATTTAGTCCATGAGACACTGCTCAGGCAACGCTAAACACAACCTGACGTCATTTAGTCCATGAGACACGGCTCAGGCAACGCTAAACACAACCTGACGTCATTTAGTCCATGAGACATGGCTCAGGCAACGCTAAACACAACCTAACATCATTTAGTCCAGAGCTCCGACATTATGACTGTGGTGGGGGGCAGTCTGTACTCACTGACATTATGACTGTGGTGGTGGGGGGCAGTCTGTACTCACTGACATTATGACTGTGGTGGGGGGCAGTCTGTACTCACTGACATTATGACTGTGGTGGTGGGGGGCAGTCTGTACTCACTGACATTATGACTGTGGTGGGGGGCAGTCTGTACTCACTGACATTATGACTGTGGTGGGGGCAGTCTGTACTCACTGACATTATGACTGTGGTGGGGGGCAGTCTGTACTCACTGACATTATGACTGTGGTGGGGGGCAGTCTGTACTCACTGACATTATGACTGTGGTGGTGGGGGGCAGTCTGTACTCACTGACATTATGACTGTGGTGGGGGGCAGTCTGTACTCACTGACATTATGACTGTGGTGGGGGGCAGTCTCTACTCACTGACATTATGACTGTGGTGGGTGGTAGTCTGTACTCACTGACATTATGACTGTGGTGGGTGGTAGTCTGTACTCACTGACCTTATGACTGTGGTGGGGGGCAGTCTGTACTCACTGACATTATGACTGTGGTGGGGGGCAGTCTGTACTCACTGACATTATGAATGTGGTGGTGGGGGGCAGTCTCTACTCACTGACATTATGACTGTGGTGGAGGACAGTCTGTACTCACTGACATTATGACTGTGGTGGGGGGCAGTCTGTACTCACTGACATTATGACTGTGGTGGGGGGCAGTCTGTACTCACTGACATTATGACTGTGGTGGGGGGCAGTCTGTACTCACTGACATTATGACTGTGGTGGGGGGCAGTCTGTACTCACTGACATTATGACTGTGGTGGGGGGCAGCCTGTACTCACTGACATTATGACTGTGGTGGGGGGCAGTCTGTACTCACTGACATTATGACTGTGGTGGGGGGCAGCCTGTACTCACTGACATTATGACTGTGGTGGGGGGCAGTCTGTACTCACTGACATTATGACTGTGGTGGTGGGGGGCAGTCTGTACTCACTGACATTATGACTGTGGTGGGGGGCAGTCTGTACTCACTGACATTATGACTGTGGTGGTGGGGGGCAGTCTGTACTCACTGACAATAACTAACACTAACACTGGTATGACTTCACGTTATGACTGCAATGTTTCTAATTCATTTATTAATCTGTTTCAGCATGTTTTGTTTCTAATTAATATACTCATCTGTTTCAGCTTGTTTTGTTTCTAATTCATCTGTTTCAGCTTGTTGTGTTTCTAATTCATCTGTTTCAGCTTGTTGTGTTTCTAATTCATCTGTTTCAGCTTGTTTTGTTTCTAATTCATCTGTTTCAGCTTGTTGTGTTTCTAATTCATCTGTTTCAGCTTGTTTTGTTTCTAATTCATCTGTTTCAGCTTGTTGTGTTTCTAATTCATCTGTTTCAGCTTGTTTTGTTTCTATTTCATCTGTTTCAGCTTGTTGTGTTTCTAAATCTGATTACAGTAACTGTAATGAGATGTTGCTACGGGTCACTGCGCCTCACCACACACACACACACCACGATGCCCCCTCATGGCAGGACATATCTCTGTGATCGCTATCTGACCTGATATTGTATTCATTTACCACCAGATCACCAGCGACCTGCGAGTAGATATTTATCACCTCCCAGGGCGTCAGTATTATCTGAGCGGTAATAGGGGTTAAAGGTTGCATTGGGAAGGGTTTTGGAATTGTCCTGACTGTGTAGAGTGTTGGGTTCATTCTAGAACCACGGGTCCTCTATTCATGAAGCATCCATTACCAGTATAGAGTGTTGGGTTCATTCTAGAACCACGGGTCCTCTATTCATGAAGCATCCATTACCAGTATAGAGTGTTGGGTTCATTCTAGAACCACAGGTCCTCTATTCATGAAGCATCCATTACCAGTATAGAGTGTTGGGTTCATTCTAGAACCACAGGTCCTCTATTCATGAAGCATCCATTACCAGTATAGAGTGTTGGGTTCATTCTAGAACCACAGGTCCTCTATTCATGAAGCATCCATTACCAGTATAGAGTGTTGGGTTCATTCTAGAACCACAGGTCCTCTATTCATGAAGCATCCATTACCAGTATAGAGTGTTGGGTTCATTCTAGAACCACGGGTCCTCTATTCATGAAGCATCCATTTCATAGTGAGACAGACTGAACGGCCAGATGGGAGACTGAATGAGAGATGATGGCACTACTCAACATTAGGAACTCTAGAGTTAATTATTCACAAGTAACATTCATATATTCTCTTCGACAGAGTTCTTCAAAACATTACACATGGCTTTGACAAAGAAATGGTCACATGTCAGGGACTTTGAGCGGTGGGGGAGGTCGGGGAGTGACAGCGTTGATGATGATGATGTCATGGTTTTTATTTAGCCATGTTACCTCAGTATGTCTAACGACCAGACCAGAGCAGAAGAGAGCAGAGGAGAGGAGAGGAGAGGAGAGGAGAGGTCAGAACAGACAGAACAGAAGAGAGCAAAGCTATAAGACCATAGGTATTTAATTTCTCTCTGACTCTACCAGGATGAGAGGAGAGGAGAGGAGAGGAGAGGAGAGGAGAGGAGAGGAGAGGGATAGACATCTTCAGTTACAGTGGGGAGGAGGAGAGAAGGAGGCAGGGTGTGTGGGGACATATCTATTTATCCAGAAAACTCAATAGATTGGGAGGGAAAGGGGGAGAGAAGGGGAGTTAAGGGAGAGAGAGATGAAGAGACAGATAGAGAGAGAGAGAGAGAGAGAGAGAGAGAGAGAGAGAGAGAGAGAGAGATGTCAGTTTGTTCAGATTCCCATATTGATCATGTGAGAGGGCTCTGCCCCCACCCTTAACCTCTCTCTGACCAATCAGGTAGTATTATTGCACACTGGTGCCAAATTCAGACATTCAGACATTTAGCCACGGCCCTTAGGAAGGGGGGAAGAGGGGAGTGAAGGGGAAAAGGAAAAACACTTGATGTGAAGGCCAGGGTTCGTCGTAGGGTTCGTCGTAGGGTTCGTCGTAGGGTTCGTCGTAGGGTTGTTGCATCGTACACATAGAGTGCACTATTTCTCTTTCTGTTGGGTTGGGGGAAGTAAATCAGCAATGTTCAAAATGTATCCTGCCAGGTCCCCTTCCATCAATTAACATCGGTCCCCTTCCACCAATTAACATCTGTCCCCTTCCACCAATTAACATCTGTCCCCTTCCATCAATTAACATCTGTCCCCTTCCACCAATTAACATCTGTCCCCTTCCACCAATTAACATCTGTCCCCTTCCATCAATTAACATCTGTCCCCTTCCATCAATTAACATCTGTCAAAACTCTTCCACCAATTAACATCTGTCCCCTTCCACCAATTAACATCTGTCCCCTTCCACCAATTAACATCTGTCCCCTTCCATCAATTAACATCTGTCCCCTTCCACCAATTAACATCTGTCCCCTTCCACCAATTAACATCTGTCCCCTTCCACCAATTAACATCTGTCCCCTTCCATCAATTAACATCTGTCCCCTTCCATCAATTAACATCTGTCCCCTTCCACCAATTAACATCTGTCCCGTCCATCAATTAACATCTGTCCCCTTCCACCAAGTAACATCTGTCCCCTTCCACCAATTAACATCTGTCCCCTTCCATCAATTAACATCTGTCCCCTTCCACCAATTAACATCTGTCCCCTTCCACCAATTAACATCTGTCCCCTTCCACCAATTAACATCTGTCCCCTTCCACCAATTAACATCTGTCCCCTTCCACCAATTAACATCTGTCCCCTTCCACCAATTAACATCTGTCCCCTTCCATCAATTAACATCTGTCCCCTTCCATCAATTAACATCTGTCCCCTTCCACCAATTAACATCTGTCAAAACTCTTCCACCAATTAACATCTGTCCCGTCCATCAATTAACATCTGTCCCCTTCCATCAATTAACATCTGTCCCCTTCCATCAATTAACATCTGTCCCCTTCCATCAATTAACATCTGTCCCCTTCCACCAATTAACATCTGTCCCCTTCCATCAATTAACATCTGTCCCCTTCCATCAATTAACATCTGTCCCCTTCCACCAATTAACATATGTCCCCTTCCATCAATTAACATCTGTCCCCTTCCACCAATTAACATCTGTCAAAACTCTTCCACCAATTAACATCTGTCCCCTTCCACCAATTAACATCTGTCCCCTTCCATCAATTAACATCTGTCCCCTTCCACCAATTAACATCTGTCCCCTTCCACCAATTAACATCTGTCCCCTTCCACCAATTAACATCTGTCCCCTTCCACCAATTAACATCTGTCCCCTTCCACCAATTAACATCTATCAAAACTCTTCCACCAATTAACATCTGTCCCCTTCCACCAATTAACATCTGTCCCCTTCCACCAATTAACATCTGTCCCCTTCCTCCAATTAACATCTATCAAAACTCTTCCACCAATTAACATCTGTCCCCTTCCACCAATTAACATCTGTCCCCTTCCACCAATTAACATCTGTCCCCTTCCACCAATTAACATCTGTCCCCTTCCACCAATTAACATCTATCAAAACTCTTCCACCAATTAACATCTGTCCCCTTCCACCAATTAGCATCTGTCCCCTTCCACCAATTAACATCTTTCCCCTTCCATCAATTAACATCTGTCCCCTTCCATCAATTAACATCTATCAAAACTCTTCCACCAATTAACATCTGTCCCCTTCCACCAATTAACATCTTTCCCCTTCCACCAATTAACATCTGTCCCCTTCCACCAATTAACATCTATCAAAACTCTTCCACCAATTAACATCTGTCCCCTTCCATCAATTAACATCTGTCCCCTTCCACCAATTAACATCTGTCCCCTTCCATCAATTAACATCTGTCCTCTTCCATCAATTAACATCTGTCCCCTTCCATCAATTAACTTCTGTCCCCTTCCACCAATTAACATCTGTCCCCTTCCATCAATTAACATCTGTCCCCTTCCATCAATTAACATCTGTCCCCTTCCACCAATTAAAATCTGAACCTTCCATCAAATAACACCAGAACTATTTCATCAATTAACATCTGAACCGTTAATTCCGTTAATGGAAGAGTTCTGATGTTAAGGATCAGCCCTTTTTTTTTTAAAGTTCTCCTAAAATGACATACAGGAATTTAGATTTGGGTATCTCAGGCCCTGAAGCGAGAATATGCATATTCAATCAACCAATCAAATGTATTTACAAAGCCCTTCTTACATCAGCTGGTGTCACAAAGTGCTGTACAGAAACCCAGCCTAAAACCCCAAACAGCAAGCACTGCAGGTGTAGAAGCACGGTGGCTAGGAAAAACTCCCTAGAAAGGTCGGGAACCTAGGAAGAAACCTAGAGAGGAACCAGGCTCTGAGGGGTGGCCAGTCCTCTTCTGGCTGTGCCGGGTGGAGATTATAACAGAACATGGCCAAGATGTTCAAATGTTCATAGGTGACCAGCAGGGTCAAATAATAATAATAACAGTGGTTGTCGAGGGTGCAACTGGTCAGCATTTTAGGAATAAATGTCAGTTGGCTTTTCATAGCAGATCATTCAGGGTGTCTCTACCGCTCCTGCTGTCTCTAGAGAGTTGAAAACAGCAGGTCTGGGACAAAGGAGCATGTCTGGTGAACAGGTCAGGATTCCATAGCCGCAGGCAGAACAGTTGAAACTGGAGCAGCAGCACGGCCAGGTGTACTGGGGACAGCAAGGAGTTATCAGGCCAGGTAGTCCTGAGGCATGGTCCTAGGGCTCAGGTCCTCCGAGAGAGAGAGAGAGAGAGAGAGAATTGGAGAGCATGCTGAAATTCACACAGGACACCGGATAAGACAAGAACTCCAGATATAACAGACTGACCCTAGCCCCCCGACACATAAACTACTGCAGCATAAATACTGGAGGCTGAGACAGGAGGGATCAGGAGACACTGTGGCCACATCCGAGGACACCCCCGGACAGGGCCAAACAGGAAGGATATAAGCCCACCCACTTTGCCAAAGCACAGCCCCCACACCACTAGAGAGATATCTTCAACCATCAACTTACCATCCTGAGTCAAGGCCAAGTATAGCCCACAAAGATCTCCGGCACGGCACAACCCAAGGGGGGGGGCGCCAACCCAGGCAGGAAGATCACGTCAGTGACTCAACCCACTCAAGTGGGTTGAGGGACGGCATGAAAGAGCACCAGTAAGCCAGTGACTCAGCCCCTGTAATAGGGTTAGAGGCAGAGAATCCCAGTGGAGAGAGGGGAACCCGCCAGGCAGAGACAACAAGGGCAGTTCGTTGCTCCAGAGCAGTTCCGTTCACCTTCACACTCCTGGGCCAGACTACATTCAATCATATGACCCACTGAAGAGATGAGTCTTCAGTAAAGACTTAAAGGTTGAGACCGAGTCTGTGTCTCTCACATGGATAGGCAGACCATTCCATAAAAATGGAGCTCTATAGGAGAAAGCCCTGCCTCCAGCTGTTTGCTTAGAAATTCTTGGGACAATTAGGAGGCCTGAGTCTTGTGACCATAGCGTACGTGTAGGTATGTACGGCAGGACCAAATCAGAAAGATAGGTAGGAGCAAGCCCATGTAATGCTTTGTAGGTTAGCAGTAACACCTTGAAATCAACCCTTGCTTTGACAGGAAGCCAGTGTAGGGAGGCTAGCACTGGAGTAATATGATCAAATTTTTTTAGTTCTAGTCAGGATTCTAGCAGCCGTGTTTAGCACTAACTGAAGTTTATTTAGTGCTTTATCCGGGTAGCCGGAAAGTAGAGCATTGCAGTAGTCTAACCTAGAAGTGACAAAAGCATGATTTTTGCAATGTTACGTAGATGGAAAAAAGCTGTCCTTGAAACAGTCTTGATATGTTCGTCAAAAGAGAGATCAGGGTCCAGAGTAACGCCGAGGTCCTTCACAGTTTTATTTGAGACGACTGTACAACCATCAGGATAAATGGTCAGATTCAACAGAAGATCAACAGAAGATCTCTGATACCATTTAAAAGGAAACACATTGACGTTTGTGGAAATGTGAAACTAATGTAGGAGAATATAACACAATAGATCTGGTAAAAGATAATTAAAAACATTTAAAACAGTTTTTGTTTTTTAGTTTTTAGAGAGAAAGGCCATAATGTATTATTTCAGCCCAGGTGCAATTTAGATTTTGGCCACAAGATGGCAGCAGTGTATGTGCAAAGTTATAAACGGATCCAATGAAACATTTCATTTCTGTTCAAAATGTCGTATCAAGACGGCCAAAATGTGCCTGAATCGTTGATTAATAACATTATAACTAATAACTAACTTCAACTTTTCAAAACTGTGCACTCTCCTCAAACAATAGCATGGTATTCTTTCACTGTAATAGCTACTGTAAATTGGACAGTGCATGCTAATGCTAATCATGCTAATGGCACTAGCGAACATTAGCTCAACTGGTGGGTCCCCCTCGGGACGGTTGAGCTAACGTAGGCTAATCCAACACTGCAGACAATCTGACCCCTATCTAAGAGGAAACTACAGTCTGACCCCTATCTAAGAGGAAACTACAGTCTGACCCCTATCTAAGAGAACGCTACAGTCTGACCCCTATCTAAGAGGATACTACAATCTGACCCCCATCTAAGAGGAAACTACAGTCTGAACCCTATCGAAGAGGATACTACAGTCTGACCCCTATCTAAGAGGATACTACAGTCTGACCCCTATCTAAGAGGATACTACAATCTGACCCCTATCTAAGAGGACACTACAGTCTGATCCCTATCTAAGAGGATACTACAGTCTGACCCATATCTAAGATGATACTACAGTCTGACCCCTATCTAAGAGGATACTACAGTCTGACCCCTATCTAAGAGGAAACTACAGTCTGACCCCTATCTCAGAGGAAACTACAGTCTGATCCCTATCTAAGAAGATACCACAGTCTGGCCTTTATCTAAGAGGATACTACAGTCTAACCCCTATCTAGGAGGACCCTACAGTCTGACCCCTATCTAAGAGGATACTACAGTCTGACCCCTATCTAAGAGTACCCTACAGTCTGACCCCTATCTAAGAGGAAACTACAGTCTGACCACTATCTAAGAGGATACTAAAGTCTGACCCCTATATAAGAGGACACTAGAGTCTGACCTCTATCTAAGAGGATACTAAAGTCTGACCCCTATCTAAGACGACGCTACAGTCTGACCCCTATCTAAGAGGACCCTACAGTCTGACCGCTATCTAAGAGGACCCTACAGTCGGACCCCTATCTAAGAGGACCCTATAGTCTCACCCCTATCTAAGAGGACCCTACAGTCGGACCCCTATCTAAGAGGACCCTACAGTCTGACCCCTATCTAAGAGGACCCTACAGTCGGACCCCTATCTAAGAGGACCCTACAGTCTGACCCCTATCTAAGAGGACCCTACAGTCTGACCCCTGTCTAAGAGGACCCTACAGTCTGACCCCTATCTAAGAGGATACTACAGTCTGACCCCTATCTAAGAGGACCCTACAGTCGGACCCCTATCTAAGAGGACCCTACAGTCTGACCCCTATCTAAGAGGACCCTACAGTCTGACCCCTATCTAAGAGGACCCTACAGTCTGACCCCTATCTAAGAGGACCCTACAGTCTGACCCCTATCTAAAGAGGATACTTCAGTCAAGCACTTCCACAACACTGCAGATTGTCTGACCCCCCCTATCGGCTGAACACGCATGAAGAAGCACACGTATCGAAACACGCATTTGTAGACACATTTGTAGAAATTCACACACACACACACACACACACACACACACATTCCGCCTCTGCGGAGAGAGAGTGTGTTTGGGAGGTCCTGATTGTGTCCGTCTCAGACCTAACTAGAGCGAAGGTGTGTGTGTGTGTGTGTGTGTGTGTGTGTGTGTGTGTGTGTGTGTGTGTGTGTGTGTGTGTGTGTGTGTGTGTGTGTGTGTGTGTGTGTGTGTGTGTGTTTGCGTGCGTGCGTGTGTGTGTGTGGTGGGGTGGGGTTCAGCCAGCCTGTTAGTATTGAATGGTCCACATTAATTATTTAGCCACATGGCTGCTAGCTATATTATTACAGAAAAATAGAGCTCTACGTTTGGACACTTGTCTCTGCCTTGTAAGTCAATAGAGAACAGACCCAGCAGACCAGGACACTACACCATGACAGACCAGGACACTACACCATGACAGACCAGGACACTACACCATGACAGACCAGGACACTACACCATGACAGACCAGGACACTACACCATGACAGACCAGGACACTACACCATGACAGACCAGGACACTACACCATGACAGACCAGGACACTACACCTCCCCACACTATGACAGACCAGGACACTACACCATGTCAGACCAGGACACTACACTATGACAGACCAGGACACTACACCATGACAGACCAGGACACTACACTATGACAGACCAGGACACTACACCATGACAGACCAGGACACTACACCATGACAGACCAGGACACTACACCATGACAGACCAGGACACTACACTATGACAGACCTGGACACTACACCATGACAGACCAGGACACTACACTATGACAGACCTGGACACTACACTATGACAGACCAGGACACTACACCATGACAGACCAGGACACTACACCATGACAGACCAGGACACTACACCATTTCAGACCAGGACACTACACCATGACAGACCAGGACACTACACCTCCCTACACCATGTCAGACCAGGACACTACGCTACGCCACAAAGCCATAACACAGACAAGGCAGGGCTTTCAACACCAGGATTCATATCCAGTTTAAATCTGTGTGTCTGTCTAACCATATTCTAAATGACCTCTGGTTTCATGTTGTGACTTTGGTTTCATTAGGAGGTTTCCAGTTCTGATCGGTCTACCTCTGAATTTGTTGTACTTTGTTCGCGGACAAACGGATCACAAAACTAGCATTTTTCCACTGATAATTTTTCAGAGTGTGAGAGAAAACCTATTTATGTTATGATTTGTTTGTTTCTGCTTCTCTTTTCTCTACAGGATGTTGAACTGTCTCTTCGCTCGGCAGGCAGGTGGACCGTTACAGGGGGTGGAGGTGAGGGTTTAGTCTCTACAGGATGTTGAACTGTCTCTTCGCTCGGCAGGCAGGTGGACCGTTACAGGGGGTGGAGGTGGACCGTTACAGGGGGGTGGAGGTGAGGGTTTAGTCTCTACAGGATGTTGAACTGTCTCTTCGCTCGGCAGGCAGGTGGGACCGTTACAGGGGGGTGGAGGTGAGGGTTTAGTCTCTACAGGATGTTGTTCTGTCTCTCTGCTCGGCAGGTGGACCGTTACAGGGGGTGGAGGTGGACCGTTACAGGGGGTGGAGGTGAGGGTTTAGTCTCTACAGGATGTTGAACTGTCTCTTCGCTCGGCAGGCAGGTGGACCGTTACAGGGGGGTGGAGGTGAGGGTTTAGTCTCTACAGGATGTTGTTCTGTCTCTCTGCTCGGCAGGTGGACCGTTACAGGGGGTGGAGGTGGACCGTTACAGGGGGTGGAGGTGAGGGTTTAGTCTCTACAGGATGTTGTTCTGTCTCTCTGCTCGGCAGGTGGACCGTTACAGGGGGTGGAGGTGGACCGTTACAGGGGGTGGAGGTGAGGGTTTAGTCTCTACAGGATGTTGTTCTGTCTGTCTCTCTGCTCGGCAGCTGGACCGTTAAAGGGGGTGGAGGTGAGGGTTTAGTCTCTACAGGATGTTGTTCTGTCTGTCTCTCTGCTCGGCAGGTGGACCGTTACAGGGGGTGGAGGTGAGGGTTTAGTCTCTACAGGATGTTGCTCTGTCTGTCTCTCTGCTCGGCAGGTGGACCGTTACAGGGGGTGGAGGTGAGGGTTTAGTCTCTACAGGATGTTGCTCTGTCTGTCTCTCTGCTCGGCAGGTGGACCGTTACAGGGGGTGGAGGTGAGGGTTTAGTCTCTACAGGATGTTGTTCTGTCTCTCTGCTAGGCAGGTGGACCGTTACAGGGAATGGAGGTGAGGGTTTAGTCTCTACAGGATGTTGTTCTGTCTCTCTGCTCGGCAGGTGGACCGTTACAGGGGGTGGAGGGGGACCGTTACAGGGGGTGGAGGTGAACCGTTACAGGGGGTGGAGTTGGACCGTTACAGGGGGGTGGAGGTGGACCGGTACAGGGGGTGGAGGTGAACCGTTACAGGGGGTGGAGGTGAACCGTTACAGGGGGTGGAGGTGGACCGTTACAGGGGGTGGAGGTGGACCGGTACAGGTGGTGGAGGTGGACCGTTACAGGGGGTGGAGGTGGACCGTTACAGGGGGTGGAGGTGGACCGTTACAGGGGTGGAGGTGAACCGGTACAGGGGGGTGGAGGTTACATTACCAGCAGGTTAGACAGACAGCTGGTTGAGTTGACATTACCAGCAGGTTAGACAGACAGCTGGTTGAGTTGACATAACCAGCAGGTTAGACAGACAGCTGGTTGAGTTGACATTACCAGCAGGTTAGACAGACAGCTGGTTGAGTTGACATTACCAGCAGGTTAGACAGACAGCTGGTTGAGGGTAATGCAGGGTTAGAGACGGGTCAGTCTGGATGCTGTCGTTCTCTCCTCTATCTTTAGTCCATATTCTTACAAACAAATTCCCCAACTGAACTGAACTGAACTGAACTGAACTGAACCGAACTGAACAGAACTGAACTGAACCGAACTGAACCGAACTGAACCGAACTGAACCGAACCGAACTGAACCGAACCGAACTGAACTGAACCGAACCGAACTGAACTGAACCGAACTGAACCGAACTGAACCGAACTGAACTGAACTGAACTGAACCGAACCGAACTGAACCGAACCGAACTGAACCGAACCGAACCGAACCGAACTGAACTGAACTGAACCGAACTGAACTGAACTGCAAAAACCCCAAAAAAGAGAAACGTTTTGATTTGGAAATTCCAAATATCTGTTGAAACAGAATCATAAATAATATAAATCTGGCTGTTCGACATTCTTCCTCCACTAATGGACTATAGAAACATATTATTAATATAACTATATATATATACATATTCATATTTGTCCAGTTGTGTTGTGTGTATAGCTTTCATACTGTTCTGTTTTATTGACATATTCAATCTTTCTTTATTGTGCGTTTTAACACATACACGCAAGGCCCGAATAAATACCAAATATTTCCCTCATAAAATGGAAATATATACAGTATATATAATAATAATAATTCACAAAACACACAGTTCCCTTTATTAGGCGTTTGGTTGGACCGTTGTAGAGGAACGAGGCGTTTGGTTGGACCGTTGTAGTGGAACGAGGCGTTTGGTTGGACCGTTGTAGTGGAACGAGGCGTTTGGTTGGACCGTTGTAGTGGAACGAGGCGTTT
Source organism: Oncorhynchus clarkii lewisi (assembly GCF_045791955.1). Taxonomy (NCBI): domain Eukaryota; kingdom Metazoa; phylum Chordata; class Actinopteri; order Salmoniformes; family Salmonidae; genus Oncorhynchus; species Oncorhynchus clarkii. Next base: position 10,780,717 of record NC_092164.1, on the reverse strand, counting down.
GGGTTGGACCGTTGTAGAGGAACGAGGCGTTTGGTTGGACCGTTGTAGTGGAACGAGGCGTTTGGTTGGACCGTTGTAGTGGATGGAACGAGGCGTTTGGTTGGACCGTTGTAGAGGAACGAGGCGTTTGGTTGGACCGTTGTAGAGGAACGAGGCGTTTGGTTGGACCGTTGTAGAGGAACGAGGCGTTTGGTTGGACCGTTGTAGAGGAACGAGGCGTTTGGTTGGACCGTTGTAGAGGAACGAGGCGTTTGGTTGGACCGTTGTAGTGGAACGAGGCGTTTGGTTGGACCGTTGTAGAGGAACGAGGCGTTTGGTTGGACCGTTGTAGTGGAACGAGGCGTTTGGTTGGACCGTTGTAGTGGAACGAGGCGTTTGGTTGGACCGTTGTAGTGGAACGAGGCGTTTGGTTGGACCGTTGTAGAGGAACGAGGCGTTTGGTTGGACCGTTGTAGAGGAACGAGGAGTTTGGTTGGACCGTTGTAGTGGATGGAACGAGGCGTTTGGTTGGACCGTTGTAGTGGAACGAGGCGTTTGGTTGGACCGTTGTAGTGGATGGAACGAGGCGTTTGGTTGGACCGTTGTAGTGGAACGAGGCGTTTGGTTGGACCGTTGTAGTGTAACGAGGCGTTTGGTTGGACCGTTGTAGAGGAACGAGGCGTTTGGTTGGACCGTTGTAGAGGAACGAGGCGTTTGGTTGGACCGTTGTAGAGGAACGAGGCGTTTGGTTGGACCGTTGTAGTGGAACGAGGCGTTTGGTTGGACCGTTGTAGAGGAACGAGGCGTTTGGTTGGACCGTTGTAGAGGAACGAGGCGTTTGGTTGGACCGTTGTAGTGGAACGAGGCGTTTGGTTGGACCGTTGTAGTGTAACGAGGCGTTTGGTTGGACCGTTGTAGTGTAACGAGGCGTTTGGTTGGACCGTTGTAGTGGAACGAGGCGTTTGGTTGGACCGTTGTAGAGGAACGAGGCGTTTGGTTGGACCGTTGTAGTGGAACGAGGCGTTTGGTTGGACCGTTGTAGTGTAACGAGGCGTTTGGTTGGACCGTTGTAGTGGAACGAGGCGTTTGGTTGGACCGTTGTAGTTTAACGAGGCGTTTGGTTGGACCGTTGTAGTGGAACGAGGCGTTTGGTTGGACCGTTGTAGTGGAACGAGGTGTTTGGTTGGACCGTTGTAGTGGAACGAGGCGTTTGGTTGGACCGTTGTAGTGTAACGAGGCGTTTGGTTGGACCGTTGTAGAGGAACGAGGCGTTTGGTTGGACCGTTGTAGAGGAACGAGGCGTTTGGTTGGACCGTTGTAATGGAACGAGGCGTTTGGTTGGACCGTTGTAGTGGAACGAGGCGTTTGGTTGGACCGTTGTAGTGCAACAAGGCGTTTGGTTGGACCGTTGTAGTGCAACGAGGCGTTTGGTTGGACCGTTGTAGAGGAACGAGGCGTTTGGTTGGACCGTTGTAGTGGAACGAGGCGTTTGGTTGGACCGTTGTAGTGGAACGAGGCGTTTGGTTGGACCGTTGTAGTGGAACGAGGCGTTTGGTTGGACCGTTGTAGAGGAACGAGGCGTTTGGTTGGACCGTTGTAGTGTAACGAGGCGTTTGGTTGGACCGTTGTAGTGGAACGAGGCGTTTGGTTGGACCGTTGTAGTGGATGGAACGAGGCGTTTGGTTGGACCGTTGTAGAGGATGGAACGAGGCGTTTGGTTGGACCGTTGTAGTGCAACGAGGCGTTTGGTTGGACCGTTGTAGAGGAACGAGGCGTTTGGTTGGACCGTTGTAGTGCAACGAGGCGTTTGGTTGGACCGTTGTAGTGGAACGAGGCGTTTGGTTGGACCGTTGTAGTGGAACGAGGCGTTTGGTTGGACCGTTGTAGAGGAACGAGGCGTTTGGTTGGACCGTTGTAGAGGAACGAGGCGTTTGGTTGGACCGTTGTAGTGGAACGAGGCGTTTGGTTGGACCGTTGTAATGGAACGAGGCGTTTGGTTGGACCGTTGTAGTGGAACGAGGCGTTTGGTTGGACCGTTGTAGTGGAACGAGGCGTTTGGTTGGACCGTTGTAGTGGAACGAGGCGTTTGGTTGGACCGTTGTAGAGGAACGAGGCGTTTGGTTGGACCGTTGTAGTGGAACGAGGCGTTTGGTTGGACCGTTGTAGTGGAACGAGGCGTTTGGTTGGACCGTTGTAGTGGAACGAGGCGTTTGGTTGAACCGTTGTAGTGGAACGAAGCGTTTGGTTGGACCGTTGTAGTGGAACGAGGCGTTTGGTTGGACCGTTGTAGTTTAACGAGGCGTTTGGTTGGACCGTTGTAGTGGAACGAGGCGTTTGGTTGGACCGTTGTAGTGGAACGAGGCGTTTGGTTGGACCGTTGTAGTGGAACGAGGCGTTTGGTTGGACCGTTGTAGTGTAACGAGGCGTTTGGTTGGACCGTTGTAGAGGAACGAGGCGTTTGGTTGGACCGTTGTAGAGGAACGAGGCGTTTGGTTGGACCGTTGTAATGGAACGAGGCGTTTGGTTGGACCGTTGTAGTGGAACGAGGCGTTTGGTTGGACCGTTGTAGTGCAACAAGGCGTTTGGTTGGACCGTTGTAGTGCAACGAGGCGTTTGGTTGGACCGTTGTAGAGGAACGAGGCGTTTGGTTGGACCGTTGTAGTGGAACGAGGCGTTTGGTTGGACCGTTGTAGTGGAACGAGGCGTTTGGTTGGACCGTTGTAGTGGAACGAGGCGTTTGGTTGGACCGTTGTAGAGGAACGAGGCGTTTGGTTGGACCGTTGTAGTGTAACGAGGCGTTTGGTTGGACCGTTGTAGTGGAACGAGGCGTTTGGTTGGACCGTTGTAGTGGATGGAACGAGGCGTTTGGTTGGACCGTTGTAGAGGATGGAACGAGGCGTTTGGTTGGACCGTTGTAGTGCAACGAGGCGTTTGGTTGGACCGTTGTAGAGGAACGAGGCGTTTGGTTGGACCGTTGTAGTGCAACGAGGCGTTTGGTTGGACCGTTGTAGTGGAACGAGGCGTTTGGTTGGACCGTTGTAGTGGAACGAGGCGTTTGGTTGGACCGTTGTAGAGGAACGAGGCGTTTGGTTGGACCGTTGTAGAGGAACGAGGCGTTT
>NC_092164.1:10765119-10772619 GCF_045791955.1 Oncorhynchus clarkii lewisi | reverse complement strand
GGATTTAGGGCTCTGATCCACCCAGTACTGACCACCACAGCCGTGGATGTTGGGGCTCTGACCCACCCAGTACTGACCACCACAGTCGTGGATGTTGGGGCTCTGATCCACCCAGTACAGACCACCACAGTCGTGGATGTTGGGGCTCTGATCCACCCAGTAAAGACCTCCACAGCCGTGGATGTTGGGGCTCTGATCAGCCCAGTACAGACCACCACAGTCGTGGATGTTGGGGCTCTGATCCACCCAGTACAGACCTCCACAGCCGTGGATTTAGGGCTCTGATCCACCCAGTACTGACCACCACAGTCGTGGATGTTGGGGCTCTGATCCACCCAGTACAGACCTCCACAGCCGTGGATTTAGGGCTCTGATCCACCCAGTACTGACCACCACAGTCGTGGATGTTGGGGCTCTGATCCACCCAGTACAGACCTCCACAGCCGTGGATTTAGGGCTCTGATCCACCCAGTACTGACCACCACAGTCGTGGATGTTGGGGCTCTGATCAGCCCAGTACTGACCACCACAGCCGTGGATGTTGGGGCTCTGATCAGCCCAGTACTGACCACCACAGTCGTGGATGTTGGGGCTCTGATCAGCCCAGTACTGACCACCACAGCCGTGGATGTTGGGGCTCTGATCCACCCATTACTGACCACCACAGCCGTGGATTTAGGGCTCTGATCCACCCAGTACTGACCACCACAGTCGTGGATGTTGGGGCTCTGATCAGCCCAGTACTGACCACCACAGCCGTGGATGTTGGGGCTCTGATCCACCCAGTACTGACCACCACAGTCGTGGATGTTGGGGCTCTGATCCACCCAGTACTGACCACCACAGCCGTGGATGTTGGGGCTCTGATCCACCCAGTACTGACCACCACAGCCGTGGATGTTGGGTTTTTCTTCCGACTAATTGGACATAAAGAATAAAGGGTGTGAGTCTAACCGTCCTGCCGGTGTTCTCCTGTAACTGTTTGAACGGTGTGACAGCTGAGATTGTCTCGAACGTTAAAGGTTTATGGTAATAGTCTGGTGACAGACATCCCCAAGACAGAGAGCTGACCAGGCCTCATCAATGTATAGATCCTGCCCCCTACAGTCAATAACCAGAATGACACGTGGAAACCTATCGGACTGGAGCTTCAGGACAACGACGACAACAACAACTGTCATACAGGACAAAGGACACATTCCAAACATCCTTATTCCCTTGATAGTGCACTCCTTTTTGACTCCCCTATAAGGGAAATAGGGTACATTTTATTTTTTTTTGGGGGGGGGGGACTCACCCCTAGAAATCCATTAAACTAGAACTACGGTAACACAACAAGAACAGGGAACCATACGACCCAGAACGGCATTGTATTGCTGTGTTGCTTAGGGAACAGAGTGGCTTAGGAAACAGAGTGACTTAGGGAACAGAGTGACTTAGGGAACAGAGTGACTTAGGGAACAGAGTGACTTAGGGAACAGAGTGGCTTAGGGAACAGAGTGACTTAGGGAACAGAGTGGCTTAGAGAACAGAGTGACTGAGGGAACAGAGTGACTGAGGGAACAGAGTGGCTTAGGGAACAGAGTGACTTAGGGAACAGAGTGACTTAGGCAACAGAGTGACTTAGGCAACAGAGTGACTTAGGGAATAGAGTGACTGAGGGAACAGGGTGGCTTAGGGAACAGAGTGGCTTAGGGAACAGAGTGGCTTAGGGAACAGAGTGACTTAGGGAACAGAGTGACTTAGGGAACAGAGTGACTTAGGGAACAGAGTGACTTAGGGAACAGAGTGGCTTAGGGAACAGAGTGGCTTAGGGAGTGACTTAGGGAACAGAGTGACTTAGGGAACAGAGTGACTTAGGGAACAGAGTGGCTTATCAGGGAACAGAGTGACTTAGGGAACAGAGTGGCTTATCAGGGAACAGAGTGACTTAGGGAACAGAGTGACTTAGGGAACAGAGTGACTTAGGGAGTGACTTAGGGAGTGACTTAGGGAACAGAGTGACTTAGGGAACAGAGTGACTTATCAGGGAACAGAGTGACTTAGGGAACACAGTGGCTTAGGGAACACAGTGGCTTAGGGAACAGAGTGGCTTAGGGAACAGAGTGACTTAGGGAGTGACTTAGGGAACAGAGTGGCTTAGGGAACAGAGTGACTTAGGGAACAGAGTGGCTTAGGGAACAGAGTGACTTAGGGAACAGACTGGCTTAGGGAACAGAGTGGCTTAGGGAACAGAGTGACTTAGGGAACAGAGTGGCTTATGGAACAGAGTGGCTTATGGAACAGAGTGACTTATGGAACAGAGTGGCTTATGGAACAGAGTGACTTAGGGAACAGAGTGGCTTAGGGAACAGAGTGACTTAGGGAACAGAGTGACTTAGGGAACAGAGTGGCTTAGGGAACAGAGTGGCTTAGGGAACAGAGTGGCTTAGGGAACAGAGTGACTTAGGGAACAGAGTGACTTAGGGAACAGAGTGGCTTAGGGAACAGAGTGACTTAGGGAACAGAGTGGCTTAGGGAACAGAGTGACTTAGGGAACAGAGTGGCTTAGGGAACAGAGTGACTTAGGGAACAGAGTGACTTAGGGAACAGAGTGACTTAGGGAACAGAGTGACCTCTACTGGACAGAGAAGGAACTGCAGGGAGGGAGAGCCAGACAGAGGGGGAAACCTACTAGAGGTTCTAACAGCTACACACATTAAGTAACACTCTCATATTGTGACGTGAAGAGTGTAGTATTGTCTTGTATATTAGTTACGGAGGCGTATTAATTGTCTACTCTGGTACAGATGGATTTCCCAACAGCTTGATGTTTTAGTGCTTATATAACCTGGACGACTGATGGTTTGTAACGGCGTCTCTCAGGACCTCGTCCCTGATGTCTGGTTCTTCCTAGATAACTCGGTTGAACTCTGACTCTCTGTACTGCAGATCTCAGTATTGCCTGTTGAGGCGTTACTAGTATGTGTGATCAATGTATCTGATCATTGTGTTTGATGGGACACTCAGTCGTGGACTAATAAGGAACGGAGGAATCAATGGGCCCAGTTGACACACAGACAGACTTCCCTTTCCTTCTCTCTCTCCCTCCATACCTCTCTCCCTAAATGCTTCCCTCCCTCCATACCTCCCTCCCTCCATACCTCCCTCCCTAAATGCTTCCCTCCCTCCATACCTCCCTCCCTCCATACCTCCCTCCCTCCATACCTCCCTCCCTCCATACCTCTCTCCCTCCACACCTCCCTCCATACCTCCCTCCCTCCATACCTCCCTCCCTCCATACCTCTCTCCCTCCATACCTCTCTCCTGTCCTCCATCCCTATCTCTCTATCTCCGTCCTTTCCTTCCTATCCCCATATCTCCCTCAATTCCTATCTCTCTATCTCCCTGCCTCCCTCCATATCTCTCTCCTTTCCTTCCTCTCTCCCTCCTTTCCTTCCTCCCTTCCTCTCTATCTCCCTCCTTTCCTTCCTCCCTCCATATCTCTCTATCCCCATATCTCCCTCCCTCCCTTCCTATCTCTCTCCCTATCTCGCTATCTCCCTCCTTTCCTTCCTCCCTTCCTCACTATTTCTCTCCTTTCCTTCCTCCCTCCCTATCGCTCTCCTTCCCTTCCTCCCTCCTTTCCTTCCTTCCTCCCTCCCTATCTCCCTCTTTTCCTTCCTCCCTCCTTTCCTTCCTCCCTAATTTCCTTCCCTTCTCCCTTCCTCCCTCCTTTCCTTCCTCCCTCCCTTCCTCCCTCCTTTCCTTCCTCCCTCTTTTCCTTCCCATCTCCCTGCCTCCCTCCTTTCCTTCCTCCCTCCCCATCTCCCTCTTTTCCTCCCTCCCTCCACATCTCTCTATCTCCCTGCCTCCCTCCCTCCATATCTCTCTATCTCCCTCCCTCCCTCCCTTCCTTCCTTCCTCCCTCCATCTCCCTGCTTCCCTCCCTCCATATCTCCTTTCCTTCCTCCCTCCCTCCGTATCTCCCTCCCTCCTTTCCTTCCTCCCTCCATATCTTCCTCCCTTCTTTCCTTCCTCCCTATCTCCCTCCCTTCCTATCTCTCTCCCTATCTCGCTATTTCCCTCCTTTCCTTCCTCCCTTCCTCACTATTGCTCTCCTTTCCTTCCTCCTTCCCTTCCTCCCTCCTTTCCTTCCTCCCTCTTTTCCTTCCCATCTCCCTGCCTCCCTCCTTTCCTTCCTCCCTCTTTTCCTTCCCATCTCCCTGCCTCCCTCCTTTCCTTCCTCCCTATCTCCCTGCCTCCCTCCTTTCCTTCCTCCCTCTTTTCCTTCCCATCTCCCTGCCTCCCTCCTTTCCTTCCTCCCTCCTTTCCTTGCTCCCTAATTTCCTTCCCATCTCCCTTCCTCCCTCCTTTCCTTCCTCCCTCTTTTCCTTCCCATCTCCCTTCCTCCCTCCTTTCCTTCCTCCCTCATTTCCTTCCCATCTCCCTTCCTCCCTCCTTTCCTTCCTCCCTCTTTTCCTTCCCATCTCCCTTCCTCCCTCCTTTCCCTTCCCATCTCCCTTCCTCCCTCCTTTCCTTCCTCACTCTTTTCCTTCCCATCTCCCTTCCTCCCTCCTTTCCTTCCTCCCTCTTTTCCTTCCCATCTCCCTTCCTCCCTCCTTTCCTTCCTCCCTCTTTTCCTTTCCATCTCCCTTCCTCCCTCCTTTCATTCCTCCCTCATTTCCTTCCCATCTCCCTTCCTCCCTCCTTTCCTTCCTCCCTCTTTTCCTTCCCATCTCTCTTCCTTCCTCCCTCCTTTCCTTCCTCCCTCTTTTCCTTCCCATCTCCCTTCCTCCCTCCTTTCCTTCCTCCCTCCTTTCCTTCCTCCCTCTTTTCCTTCCCATCTCCCTTCCTCCCTCCCTCCTTTCCTTCCTCCCTCTTTTCCTTCCCATCTCCCTTCCTCCCTCCTTTCCTTCCCATCTCCCTTCCTCCCTCCTTTCCTTCCTCTCTCATTTCCTTCCCATCTCCCTTCCTCCCTCCTTTCCTTCCTAATTTCCTTCCCATCTCCCTTCCTCCCTCCTTTCATTCCTCCCTCTTGTCCTTCCCATCTCCCTGCCTCCCTCCTTTCCTTCCTCCCTCTTTTCCTTCCCATCTCCCTGCCTCCCTCCTTTCCTCTAACTTTTCCTCTAACTGTAATTGCTATGCGTAGTGAACTGAAGGGGATATTAAACAGAGAGACATCCTAAACGAGGCCTTACTGCAGCACGCAGTACTACTGCAGTACGCACCAGAGACTATATCCATACACTTCAACTGAAATAATCTCTCTATTACACAGCCCTCAATGACTCTCTTATCATCATATCTGTCACACCTCCCTCATCTGTTTTCAGAAGCTCTGTGCTCACACAGATAAAGAGAGAGAGAGAGAGAGAGACAGAAAGAGAGAGAGGTAGAAAAAGAGAGAGGGAGAGAGAGAAAGAGAGAGAGGTAGAGAGAGAGAGGTAGAGAGAGAGGGGTAGAGAGAGAGAGAGAGAGAGAGATAGAGAGAGAGAGGTAGAGAGAGAGAGAGAGACAGAGAGAGAGAGAGCGAGAGAGAGAGAGAGAGACAGAGAGAGAGACAGAGAGGTAGAGGTAGACAGAGAGAGGTAGAGAGAGAGAGAGGTAGAGGTAGAGGTAGACAGAGAGAGGTAGAGAGAGAGGTAGAGGGAGAGAGAGGGGTAGAGGTAGAGGTAGAGAGAGGGAGTCATTTTTAGTCCCAATAATGATTCACTAAATAGGACATGTATGGTGTCTTAGTGAGAGTCTAGTGCTGTGGAGTGTTATGGGATATGGAGTCCTAGTGAGAGTCTAGTGCTGTGGGGTGTTATGGGATATGGTGTCCTAGTGAGAGTCTAGTGCTGTGGGGTGTTATGGGATATGGAGTCCTAGTGAGAGTCTAGTGCTGTGGCGTGTTATGGGATATGGAGTCCTAGTGAGAGTCTAGTGCTGTGGGGCGTTATGGGATATGGAGTCCTAGTGAGAGTCTAGTGCTGTGGGGCGTTATGGGATATGGAGTCCTAGTGAGAGTCTAGTGCTGTGGGGCGTTATGGGATATGGAGTCCTAGTGAGAGTCTAGTGCTGTGGAGTGTTATGGGATATGGAGTCCTAGTGAGAGTCTAGTGCTGTGGGGTGTTATGGGATATGGAGTCCTAGTGAGTCTAGTGCTGTGGGGTGTTATGGGATATGGAGTCCTAGTGAGAGTCTAGTGCTGTGGGGTGTTATGGGATATGGAGTCCTAGTGAGAGTCTAGTGCTGTGGTATTATGTGATGATAGATTCATGCTAAATATCTGGTCTAGTGCTGTGGAGTGTTATGGGATATGGAGTCCTAGTGAGAGTCTAGTGCTGTGGAGTGTTATGGGATATGGAGTCCTAGTGAGAGTCTAGTGCTGTGGGGTGTTATGGGATATGGAGTCCTAGTGAGAGTCTAGTGCTGTGGGGTGTTATGGGATATGGAGTCCTACTGAGAGTCTAGTGCTGTGGTATTATGTGATGATAGATTCATGCTAAATATCTGGTCTAGTGCTGTGGAGTGTTATGGGATATGGAGTCCTAGTGAGAGTCTAGTGCTGTGGGGCGTTATGGGATATGGAGTCCTAGTGAGAGTCTAGTGCTGTGGGGCGTTATGGGATATGGAGTCCTAGTGAGAGTCTAGTCCTGTGGGGTGTTATGGGATATGGAGTCCTAGTGAGAGTCTAGTGCTGTGGGGTGTTATGGGATATGGAGTCCTAGTGAGAGTCTAGTGCTGTGGGGTGTTATGGGATATAGAGTCCTAGTGAGAGTCCAGTGCTGTGGGGTGTTATGGGATATGGAGTCCTAGTGAGAGTCTAGTGCTGTGGGGTGTTATGGGATATGGAGTTCTAGTGAGAGTCTAGTCCTGTGGGTTGTTATGGGATATGGAGTCCTAGTGAGAGTCTAGTCCTGTGGGGTGTTTCCCTCCCTCTTCCCAACCTCCCTCTCTCTTCCTTCCCTCCCTCCCTCCCTCTTCCCTCCCTCCCTCCCTCTCTCTTCCTTCCCTCCCTCCCTCTCTCCTTCCTTCCCTCCCTCCCTCCCTCTCTCCTTCCTTCCCTCCCTCCCTCTCTCCTTCCTTCCCTCCCTCCCTCCCTCTCTCTACCCTCCCTCCCTCTCTCTCCTTCCCTCGCTCCCTCCCTCTCTCCTCCCTCCCTCCCTCCCTCCCTCCCTCCCTCCCCCTCTTTCTCTTTCTCCTTCCCTCCCACCTCTCTCCCTCCCTCTTCCCCCCTCCCTCCCTCCCTCCCCCTCTTTCTCTTTCCCCCCCAACTCTCTCCCCTTCCCTCCCTCCCCCCCTCCCTCTCTCTCATCCCTCCCCCTCTTTCTCCTTCCCCCCACCTCTCTCTCATCCCCCCCACCCCTACACCCCTCCCTCCCTCCCCCCCCCCCCTCCCTCTCCCCACTCCCTCCCTGGACTGTCTATGTGGGGTCCTGGTCGGGTCCAGGCAGACAGATGTGGAGCTACATTCCTCCCTCCCCTCCCTCCCTGGACAGTCTATGTGGGGTCCTGGTCGGGTCCAGGCAGACA
>NC_092164.1:10717619-10760119 GCF_045791955.1 Oncorhynchus clarkii lewisi | reverse complement strand
CCTGCTGAATCGTTCACTGCCGTGGCCCGGCAATGGCACAGGGCCTGAAATAATCACAGTAGCCTGCTGAATCGTTCACTGCCGTGGCCCAGAAATGGCACAGGGCCTGAAATAATCACAGAAGCCTGCTGAATCGTTCACTGCCGTGGCCCAGCAATGGCACAGGGCCTTAAATAATCACAGTAGCCTGCTGAATCGTTCACTGCCGTGGCCCAGAAATGGCACAGGGCCTGAAATAATCACAGTAGCCTGCTGAATCGTTCACTGCCGTGGCCCAGCAATGGCACAGGGCCTTAAATAATCACAATAAAATGTGTGGAATTCCATGCTTATAAATTTTCATTTTCACAACGTCTGCTGCCTCAGTTTGTATGGTGGCAATTTGCATATAATCCAGAATGTTATGAAGAGTGATCAGATGAATTGCAATTAATTGCGAAGTCCCTCTTTGCCATGCAAATGAACTGAATCCCCCCCCCAAAAACATTTCCACGGCATTTCAGCCCTGCCACAAAAGGACCAGGTGACCTCATGTCAGTGATTCTCTCTTTAACACAGATGTGAGTGTTGACGAGGACAAGGCTGGAGATCACCCTGTCATGCTGATTGAGTTCGAATAACAGACTGGAAGCTTCAAAAGGAGGGTGGTGCTTGGAATCATTATTCTGCCTCTGTCAACCATGGTTACCTGAGGCGAAGACTTTTGGAGGATGGCCTGGTGTCAAGAAGGGCAGCAAAGAAGCCACTTCTCTCCAGGAAAAACATCAGGGACAGACTGATATTCTGCAGAAGGTACAGGGATTGGACTGCTGAGGACTGGGGTAAAGTCATTTTCTCTGATGAATCCCCTTTCAGATTGTTTGGGGCATCCGGAAAAAAGCTTGTCCGGAGAAGACAAGGTGAGCGCTACCATCAGTCCTGTGTCATGCCAACAGTACAGCATCCTGAGACCATTCATGTGTTGGGTCGCTTCTCAGCCAAGGGAGTGGGCTCACTCACAATTTTGTCTAAGAACACAGCCATGAATAAAGAATGGTACCAACACATCCTCCGAGAGTAACTTCTCCCAACCATCCAGGAACAGTTTGGGGACGAACAATGCTTTTTCCAGTGTGATGTAGCACCTTACTATAAGGCAAAAGTGATAACTAAGTGGCTCTGGGAACAAAACATTGATATTTTGGGTCCACGGCCAGGAAACTCACCAGACCTTAACCTCCATTGAGAACTTGTGGTCAATGGATGAGTGATTTGGTAAAGGGAGGTGAGAGAGACGGGTGGAGATGGGTGGTTTGGTGTGAGTGGTTTGGTAAAGGGAGGGAGGTGAGAGAGACGGGTGGAGTTGGGTGGTCTGGTGTGGGTGGTTTGGTAAAGGGAGGGAGGTGAGAGAGACGGGTGGAGATGGGTGGTCTGGTGTGGGTGGTTTGGTAAAGGGAGGGAGGTGAGAGAGACGGGTGGAAATGGGTTGTCTGGTGTGGGTGGTTTGGTAAAGGGAGGTAGGTGAGGGAGACGGGTGGAGATGGGTTGTTTGGTAAAGGGAGAGAGGTGAGAGAGACGGGTGGAGATGGGTGGTTTGGTAAAGGGAGGCGAGAGAGACGGGTGGAGATGGGTGGTCTGGTGTAGGTGGGTGGTTTGGTAAAGGGAGGGGAGAGAGACGGGTGGATATGGGTGGTCTGGTGTAGGTGGTTTGGTAAAGGGAGAGAGGTGAGAGAGACGGGTGGAGATGGGTGGTCTGGTGTAGATGGGTGGTCTGGTAAAGGGAGAGAGGTGAGGGAGATGGGTGGAGATGGGTGGTCTGGTGTAGATGGGTGGTCTGGTAAAGGGAGAGAGGTGAGGGAGACGGGTGGAGATGGGTGGTCTGGTGTAGGTGAGTGGTTTGGTAAAGGGAGAGAGGTGAGAGAGACGGGTGGATATGGGTGGTCTGGTGTAGGTGAGTGGTTTGGTAAAGGGAGAGAGGTGAGAGAGACGGGTGGAGATGGGTGGTCTGGTGTAGGTGAGTGGTCTGGTAAAGGGAGGAGAGAGAGACGGGTGGAGATGGGTGGTCTGGTGTAGATGGGTGGTCTGGTGTAGATGGGTGGTCTGGTGTAGGTGGGTGGTTTGGTAAAGGGAGAGAGGTGAGAGAGACGGGTGGAGATGGGTGGTCTGGTGTGGGTGGTTTGGTACAGGGATGTTCAGTGTGACCCCTGAACCCTAAATACCATGTCTGGAATGATGGAACACTGGATCAAACACAACACTGACCTCTGTGACCTCTGGCTGTAGCCAGGGACCGCGTCTGGGAGATCATTTACACTTATCTTGAATAGTTATCTTATTGCTCTAACAATATAATAGGACACCACTATGAAGACTGTTATAACACCACTATGAAGACTGTTATAACACCACTATGAAGACTGTTATGACACCACTATGAAGACTGTTATGATACCACTATGACACAACTATGAAGACTGTTATGATACCACTATGAAGACTGTTATAACACCACTATAAAGACTGTTATGATACCACTATGACACCACTATGAAGACTGTTATGATACCACTATGAAGACTGTTATGACACCACTATGAAGACTGTTATGATACCACTACGAAGACTGTTATAACACCACTATGACAGACTGTTATGACACCACTATGAAGACTGTTATGACACCACTATGAAGACTGTTATGATACCACTATGACACCACTATGAAGACTGCTATGACACCACTATGAAGACTGTTATGATACCACTATGAAGACTGTTATGACACCACTATGAAGACTTATGATACCACTATGAAGACTGTTATGATACCACTATGATACCACTATGAAGACTGGTATGACACCACTATCAAGACTGTTATGATACCACTATGAACACTGTTATGACACCACTATGAAGACTTATGATACCACTATGAAGACTGTTATGATACCACTATGACACCACTATGAAGACTGTTATAACACCACTATGAAGACTGTTATAACACCACTATGAAGACTGTTATGATACCACTATGACATCACTATGAAGACTGTTATGATACCACTATGACACCACTATGAAGACTGTTATGATACCACTATGACAGACTGTTATGACACCACTATGAAGACTGTTATGATACCACTATGAAGACTGTTATGATACCACTATGATACCACTATGAAGACTGTTATGATACCACTATGACATCACTATGAAGACTGTTATGATACCACTATGACACCACTATGAATACTGTTATGATACCACTATGAAACCACTATGAAGACTGTTATGATACCACTATGACACCACTATGACAGACTGTTATGACACCACTATGAAGACTGTTATGACACCACTATGAAGACTGTTATGATACCACTATGACACCACTATGAAGACTGTTATGATACCACTATGAAGACTGTTATGACACCACTATGAAGACTGTTATGATACCACTATGACACCACTATGAAGACTGTTATGATACCACTATGACACCACTATGAAGACTGTTATGATACCACTATGAAGACTGTTATGACACCACTATGAAGACTGTTATGATACCACTATGACACCACTATGAAGACTGTTATGACACCACTATGACAGACTGTTATGATACCACTATGAAGACTGTTATAAAACCAATATGAAGACTGTTATGACACCATCATGAAGACTGTTATGACACCACTATGAAGATTGTTATGACACCACTATGAAGACTGTTATGACACCACTATGAAGACTGTTATGATACCACTATGACACCACTATGAAGACTGATATGACACCACTACGAAGACTGTTATAACACCACTATGAAGACTGTTATGACACCACTATGAAGACTGTTATAACACCACTATGAAGACTGTTATGACACCACTATGAAGACTGTTATGACATCACTATGAAGACTGTTATGACACCACTATGAAGACTGTTATAACACCACTATGAAGACTCTTATGACACCACTATGACACCACTATGAAGACTGTTATGACACAACTATGACAGCACTATGAAGACTGTTATGACACCACTATTAAGACTGTTATGACACCATTATTAAGACTGTTATGCCACCATTATGATACCACTATGAAGACTGTTATGACACCACTATGACACCACTATGAAGACTTATGACACCACTATGAAGACTGTTATGACACCACTATGAAGACTGTTATGACACCACTACGAAGACTGTTGTGACACCACTATGAAGACTGTTATTACACCACTATGAAGACTGTTATGACACCACTATGAACACTGTTATAACACCACTATGAAGACTGTTATGACACCACTATGAAGACTGTTATTACACCACTATGAAGACTGTTATTACACCACTACGAAGACTGTTATAACACCATTATGACACCACTATGAAGACTGTTATGACACCACTATGAAGACTGTTATGACACCACTATGAAGACTGTTATGACACCATTATGACACCACTACGGAGACTGATATGACACCACAATGAAGACTGTTATGACACCACTATGAAGACTGTTATGACACCATTATGACACCACTATGACTGTGCATGTCAGAGCAAAATCCAAGCCGTGAGGTTGATGGAATTGTCCATAGAGCTCCGAGACAGGATTGTGTCGAGGTACATATCTGGGGAAGGGTACCAAAATACACCCGAGAACACAGTGGCCTCCATCATTCTTATGGAAGAAGTTTGGAACCACCAAGACTCTTCCTAGAGCTGGCGCCCCGGGCCAAACTCATCAATCGGGGGAGAAGGGCCTTGGTCAGGAAGGTGGCCAAGATCCCAATGGTCACTCTGACAGAGCTCCAGAGTTCCTCTGTGGAGATGGGAGAACCTTCCAGAAGGGCCAGGTCAGGGAGGTGACCAAGACCCCAATGGTCACTCTGACAGAGCTCCAGAGTTCCTCTGAGGAGATGCGAGAACCTTCCAGAAGGACAACCATCTCTAGAGCCTTGGTCTCAACAACATGTCTCTACACCTGTGTGTTGGTTAATGATGTTTTCTAGTTTAATTTCATGACCATTTACAATTTGAATCTTAAAAATTCTTAAACAGAAGTCTTCTTCACTTCCTGTTAGACGCTGTGGAACGGTAAACGGTTTTGGAAATAGATGTCACGTATCACTGCATCAGACTGGATTGTGGGTCTTCAATAAAGAACGTTTTTGGTTCAGAAAAGAGAACAACTGGTAGTCTATGTTTGTTTGTGCACGTGTGTGTGTGTGTATGTGTATGTGTATGTGTGTGTGTGTGCGTGCGTGCGTGTGCGTGTGCGTGTATGTGTATGTGTGTGTGTGTGTGTGTGCGCGCGTGTGTGCGTGCGTGCGTGTGCGTGTGTGTGTGTGTGTGTAGAGGGTAATTGCTCTGACTGAAGAGACCGAATGAAACATTTGGAGCCGGAGAGAACAGAGAGAACAGAGAGGACAGAGAGGACAGAGAGAACAGAGAGGACAGAGAGAACAGAGAGAAGAGAGAGGACAGAGAGAACAGAGAGGACAGAGAGGACAGAGAGGACAGAGAGAACAGAGAGGACAGAGAGGACAGAGAGAACAGAGAGAACAGAGAGGACAGAGAGGACAGAGAGAACAGAGAGAAGAGAGAGGACAGAGAGAACAGAGAGGACAGAGAGGACAGAGAGGACAGAGAGAACAGAGAGAACAGAGAGGACAGAGAGGACAGAGAGAACAGAGAGGACAGAGAAAACAGAGAGAACAGAGAGGACAGAGAGGACAGAGAGGACAGAGAGAACAGAGAGAACAGAGAGAACAGAGAGAACAGAGAGAACAGAGAGAACAGTCAGGTGAAGGTTTACATTATACTGTGGAATGTCAACCTCCTGAGTAAATAAGACGAGGACAAAGCCTCCCTTGGTCCCATGCTAACAGGACCTCCTGAGTAAAGAGGGACAATGCCTCCCTTGGTCCCATGCTAACAGGACCTCCTAAATAAAGAGGGACAAAGCCTCCCTTGGTCCCATGCTAACAGGACCTCCTGAGTAAAGAGGGACAAAGCCTCCCTTGGTCCCATGCTAACAGGACCTCCTAAATAAAGAGGGACAAAGCCTCCCTTGGTCCCATGCTAACAGGACCTCCTGAGTAAAGAGGGATAAAGCCTCCCTTGGTCCCATGCTAACAGGACCTCCTGAATAAAGAGGGACAAAGCCTCCCTTGGTCCCATGCTAACAGGACCTCCTGAGTAAAGAGGGATAAAGCCTCCCTTGGTCCCATGCTAACAGGACCTCCTGAATAAAGAGGGACAAAGCCTCCCTTGGTCCAATGCTAACAGGACCTCCTGAATACAGGGGGACAAAGCCTCCCTTGGTCCCATGCTTCCAGGACCTCCTGAGTAAAGAGGGATAAAGCCTCCCTTGGTCCCATGCTAACAGGACCTCCTGAATAAAGAGGGATAAAGCCTCCCTTGGTCCCATGCTTCCAGGATGGTTTGTGCCTGTTCTCCTTCCAAACAGGTCGTCAGTCCCTCAATGGACAGTAGGCCTGTGTACGGAAATGGACCACCTGAGTGGTTCAAGCCCACAGTGAAATCTTCTGTGGCCTCTACTAAAAGGTAAGTAGAAGGAGGAGGAGGAGAGGAGACAGAGAAGTAATAGAGGACATGAATTCTACTGTCTGTGGGGTTGGGAAGGCAAGGTGGAAGAGAGCAAGAGAAGGGGGGTGAGGGGAGAGAGGGGAGAGAGAGAAGGAGAGGGGGAAAGAGAGAAGGAGAGGGGAGAGGGAGGGGAGAGAGAGAGGAGAGGAGAGAGAGGAGAGAGAGAGAAGGAGAGGGGGAAAGAGAGAAGGAGAGGGGAGAAATAAAGCCTCCCTTAAACTAATAATAGAATCGGTTTTTGGATCATTCCATTTTCAATTGAAGATGGGGATGCTTTATCAGTCTTGACCTCGGACATAGTAGTAGTTAGTTAGTAGTTGTAGTCTCTCTCTCTCTAAAACAGACAACAACCTACAGTATGGAAAGAAGACAGGAACTAATGTCCCGTTACAGCTGAGACCTCTATACCCAGAATGATCCTCCTCTCCCTCTCGCTCTCTCTTCCTCTCACCTGTACCCTCTCTCTCCCCCTCACCACCCTCCTCATCTCTCTCTCTTCCCTCCCTCTCCCCTCCTTCCCTCTGCCCTCCCTCATTCCCCCGTCCCTCTCCCCACCTCTCTCCCTCCCCTCCTCCCTCTCTCTCCCCACGTCTCTCCCTCCCCTCCTCCCTCTCTCTCCCCACCTCTCTCCCTCCCCTCCTCCCCTCTCTTCCCTCTTTCTCCCCACCTATCTCCCTCTCCCTCCTCCCTCTCTCCCCACCTTCCACTCCCTCTCTCTCCCCACCTCTCTCCCTCCCCCTCTCTCCCCTCCCCCTCTCCCCTCGCTCTCCCTCCTCCTCCTCCCTCTCTCCCCACCTTCCACTCCCTTCCTCTCCCTCCCCTCCTCCCCCTCTCTCCCTCCTCCCTCTCTCCCCACCCCTGCTCATCCCTCTCTCCCCACCCCTGCTCCTCCCTCTCTTCCCTCCCCTGCTCCTCCCTCTCCCCTCCCCTTCTCTCCCTCCCCCTCTCTCCCTCCCCCTCTCTCCCTCCTCCCTCTCTCCCCTCCCCCTCTCTCCCCACCCCTGCTCCTCCCTCTCTCTCCCTCCCCCTCTCTCCCTCCTCCCTCTCTCCCCTCCCCCTCTCTCCCCACCCCTGCTCCTCTCTCTCTCCCCTCCCCTTCTCTCCCTCCCCCTCTCTCCCTCCTCCCTCTCTCCCCTCCCCCTCTCTCCCCACCCCTGCTCCTCCCTCACGGTTTCTTCCTTGATGTTTCTTTAAATGAGCTTTCCAATTCTTCTCTCCTCAATTCAATTTTCCCAAGGCCATTACCACCACCGCTGTAACGTGGAGGTTAAATATATCAGACCTCATGAGGAGATAATTAGTACGGCTTAATAATCAGCTAATTCTCCTGATGAGGGATGAGAGAGAGAGAGAGAGAGAGAGGGGCTGACGGTACTCCGTCTGCAGCGTAATGGTTCTGAGTCCTCAAACGGCACCCTATTCCCTACGTAGGGCACTATTAGAGGTGTGGCTAGTGCACTACTAGAGGTGCGGCTAGTGCACTACATAGGGAATAGGGTGTCGTTTGGGACACAGGGTAATGGAGTGTGAGGAAGAGAGGAGGAGGGGGCTGGGGATCGGTTCAGCCCGACCTGACAAATGAAATGAAACATATTTAAACACTGTTTTACGATATTAGCAGCAGATTACCGGGGACGACATCATCATTTCCACGGTACCTAACGCGTCGAGCGGCGGCGGGCGGAGGAGGAGACGGGAGCTCAGCGTCGTTAAGGGGATGCTGATAGGCCGGGCCGCGGTGACATAGTGACATAACGCTACTGGCTAATGTGACGGCATATAAGTCATGGAGACACACACACACACACACTATACACACACACACACACACACGTGCGCGCAAGCACGCACGCACGCACGCGCGCACACACACACACACACACACACACACACACACACACACACACACACACACACACACATGAACACACACACACGCACACACACACGCACGCGCACACACACACACCACGCACACACACACCACGCGCACACACACACACACACACACACACACACATGGGGGGGGTAATGGGACAGCTATAAGTTATGGACAACATCAATCACAGGGGGAGGAGAAGGAGAACTGTAAGGCAAGGACAAAACTTCACTTCTCTAAACGAGCGCTGAGACACAGTGAAGTCACACACACACACACACACACACACACACACACACACACACACACACGTTGAAAAATCACACGAGGAAGAATGGCCCTCTGTGTCTGGGTAATACATCTCCTGGTTTACAGTCATCTCTGGGAGAATGGCCACTGTGTCTGGGTAATAGATCTCCTGGTTTACAGTCATCTCTGGGAGAATGGCCCACTGTGTCTCGGTAATAGATCTCCTGGTTTACAGTCATCTCTGGGAGAATGGCCCTCTGTGTCTGGGTAATAGATCTCCTGGTTTACAGTCATCTCTGGGAGAATGGCCCTCTGTGTCTGGGTAATAGATCTCCAGGGTCTATAGGGATGACCAGGGTCTACATGATGACCAGGGTCTATAGGGATGACCAGGGTCTACATGATGACCAGGGTCTATAGGGATGACCAGGGTCTATAGGGATGGCAAGGGTCTACATGATGACCAGGGTCTATAGGGATGACCAGGGTCTATAGGGATAACCAGGGTCTATAGGGATGACCAGGGTCTACATGATGACCAGGGTCTACATGATGACCAGGGTCTACATGATGATCAGGGTCTACATGATGATCAGGATCTATAGGGATGACCAGGGTCTATAGGGATAACCAGGGTCTATAGGGATGACCAGGGTCTGTCTACATGATGACCAGGGTGTATAGGGATGACCTGGGTCTACATGATGACCAGGGTCTATAGGGATGACCAGGGTCTACATGATGACAAGGGTCTATAGGGATGACCAGGGTCTATAGGGATGACCAGGGTCTGTCTACATGATGACCAGGGTCTATAGGGATGACCAGGGTCTATAGGGATGACCAGGGTCTGTAGGGATGACCAGGGTCTATAGGGATGACCAGGGTCTATAAGGATGACCAGGGTCTACATGATGACCAGGGTCTATTGGGATGACCAGGGTCTATAGGGATGACCAGGGTCTATAGCGATGACCAGGGTCTACAGGATGACCAGGGTCTATAGGGATGACCAGGGTCTACAGGGAAGATATATATATATATATAGAGAGACTGTGTTATAACCATCTATATTATATAGAGACTGTGTTATAACCATCTATATTATATAGAGACTGTGTTATAACCATCATAGAGACTGTGTTATAACCATCTATATTATATAGAGACTGTGTTATAACATCTATATTATATAGAGACTGTTATAACCATCTATATTATATAGAGACTGTGTTATAACCATCATAGAGACTGTGTTATAACCATCATAGAGACTGTGTTATAACAGTCACAAAGACTGTGTTATATCCATCTATATTATATAGAGACTGTGTTATAACCATCTATATTATATAGAGACTGTTATAACCATCTATATTATATAGAGACTGTGTTATAACCATCTATATTATATAGAGACTGTGTTATAACCATCTATATTATATAGAGACTGTGTTATAACCATCTATATTATATAGAGACTGTGTTATAACCATCTATATTACATAGAGACTGTGTTATAACCATCATATAGACTGTGTTATAACCATCTATATTATATAGAGACTGTGTTATAACCATCTATATTACATAGAGACTGTGTTATATCCATCTATATTACATAGAGACTGTGTTATAACCATCATATAGACTGTGTTATAACCATCTATATTATATAGAGACTGTGTTATAACCATCTATATTATATAGAGACTGTGTTATATCCATCTATATTATATATAGACTGTGTTATATCCATCTATATTATATAGAGACTGTGTTATAACCATCTATATTATATAGAGACTGTGTTATAACCATCTATATTATATAGAGACTGTGTTATAACCATCTATATTATATAGAGACGGTGTTATAACCATCATAGAGACTGTGTTATAATCATCTATATTATATAGAGACTGTGTTATAACCATCTATATTATATAGAGACTGTTATAACCATCATAGAGACTGTGTTATAACATCTATATTATATAGAGACTGTGTTATAACCATCTATATTATATAGAGACTGTGTTATATCCATCTATATTATATAGAGACTGTGTTATAACCATCTATATTATATAGAGACTGTGTTATATCCATCTATATTATATAGAGACTGTGTTATAACCATCTATATTATATAGAGACTGTGTTATAACCATCATAGAGACTGTGTTATAACCATCTATGTTTTATAGAGACTGTGTTATAACCATCTATGTTATATAGAGACTGTGTTATAACCATCATAGAGACTGTGTTATAACCATCTATATTATATAGAGACTGTGTTATATCCATCTATATTATATAGAGACTGTGTTATAACCATCTATATTATATAGAGACTGTGTTATAACCATCTATATTATATAGAGACTGTGTTATATCCATCTATATTATATAGAGACTGTGTTATAACCATCTATGTTATATAGAGACTGTGTTATATCCATCATAGAGACTGTGTTATATCCATCTACATTATATAGAGACTGTGTTATAACCATCTATATTATATAGAGACTGTGTTATAACCATCATAGAGACTGTGTTATAACCATCTATATTATATAGAGACTGTGTTATAACCATCATAGAGACTGTGTTATAACCATCTATGTTATATAGAGACTGTGTTATATCCATCATAGAGACTGTGTTATAACCATCTATATTATATAGAGACTGTGTTATAACCATCTATATTATATAGAGACTGTATTATAACCATCATAGCGACTGTGTTATAACCATCTATGTTATATAGAGACTGTGTTATATCCATCATAGAGACTGTGTTATAACCATCTATATTATATAGAGACTGTGTTATAACCATCATAGAGACTGTGTTATAACCATCTATATTATATAGAGACTGTGTTATAACCATCTATATTATATAGAGACTGTGTTATAACCATCTATATTATATAGAGACTGTGTTATAACCATCTATATTATATAGAGACTGTGTTATAACCATCTATATTATATAGATACTGTGTTATAACCATCATAGAGACTGTGTTATAACCATCTATATTATATAGAGACTGTGTTATAACATCTATATTATATAGAGACTGTTATAACCATCTATATTATATAGAGACTGTGTTATAACCATCATAGAGACTGTGTTATAACCATCATAGAGACTGTGTTATAACAGTCACAAAGACTGTGTTATATCCATCTATATTATATAGAGACTGTGTTATAACCATCTATATTATATAGAGACTGTTATAACCATCTATATTATATAGAGACTGTGTTATAATCATCTATATTATATAGAGACTGTGTTATAACCATCTATATTATATAGAGACTGTGTTATATCCATCTATATTATATAGAGACTGTGTTATAACCATCTATATTATATAGAGACTGTGTTATATCCATCATAGAGACTGTGTTATAACCATCTATATTATATAGAGACTGTGTTATAACCATCTATATTACATAGAGACTGTGTTATATCCATCTATATTACATAGAGACTGTTATAACCATCATATAGACTGTGTTATAACCATCTATATTATATAGAGACTGTGTTATAACCATCATATAGACTGTGTTATAACCATCTATATTATATAGAGACTGTGTTTACACCATCTATATTATATAGAGACTGTGTTATATCCATCTATATTATATATAGACTGTGTTATATCCATCTATATTATATATAGACTGTGTTATATCCATCTATATTATATAGAGACTGTGTTATATCCATCTATATTATATATAGACTGTGTTATATCCATCTATATTATATAGAGACTGTGTTATAACCATCTATATTATATAGAGACTGTGTTATAACCATCTATATTATATAGAGACTGTGTTATAACCATCTATATTATATAGAGACGGTGTTATAACCATCATAGAGACTGTGTTATAACCATCTATATTATATAGAGACTGTGTTATAACCATCTATATTATATAGAGACTGTTATAACCATCATAGAGACTGTGTTAATATATCTATATTATATAGAGACTGTGTTATAACCATCTATATTATATAGAGACTGTGTTATATCCATCTATATTATATAGAGACTGTGTTGTAACCATCTATATTATATAGAGACTGTGTTATATCCATCTATATTATATAGAGACTGTGTTATAACCATCTATATTATATAGAGACTGTGTTATAACCATCATAGAGACTGTGTTATAACCATCTATGTTATATAGAGACTGTGTTATAACCATCTATGTTATATAGAGACTGTGTTATAACCATCATAGAGACTGTGTTATAACCATCTATGTTATATAGAGACTGTGTTATAACCATCTATATTATATAGAGACTGTGTTATATCCATCATAGAGACTGTGTTATAACCATCTATATTATATAGAGACTGTGTTATATCCATCTATATTATATAGAGACTGTGTTATAACCATCTATATTATATAGAGACTGTGTTATAACCATCTATATTATATAGAGACTGTGTTATATCCATCTATATTATATAGAGACTGTGTTATAACCATCTATGTTATATAGAGACTGTATTATATCCATCATAGAGACTGTGTTATATCCATCTACATTATATAGAGACTGTGGTATAACCATCTATATTATATAGAGACTGTGTTATAACCATCATAGAGACTGTGTTATAACCATCTATATTATATAGAGACTGTGTTATAACCATCATAGAGACTGTGTTATAACCATCTATGTTATATAGAGACTGTGTTATATCCATCATAGAGACTGTGTTATAACCATCTATATTATATAGAGACTGTGTTATAACCATCATAGAGACTGTGTTATAACCATCTATATTATATAGAGACTGTGTTATAACCATCTATATTATATAGAGACTGTGTTATAACCATCTATATTATATAGAGACTGTGTTATAACCATCTATATTATATAGAGACTGTGTTATAACCATCATAGAGACTGTGTTATAACCATCTATATTATATAGAGACTGTGTTATAACCATCTATATTATATAGAGACTGTGTTATAACCATCTATATTATATAGAGACTGTGTTATAACCATCTATATTATATAGAGACTGTGTTATAACCATCTATATTATATAGAGACTGTGTTATAACCATCTATATTATATAGAGACTGTGTAATAACCATCATAGAGACTGTGTTATAACCATCATAGAGACTGTGTTATAACCATCTATATTATATAGAGACTGTGTTATAACCATCTATATATAGAGACTGTGTTATAACCATCATAGAGACTGTGTTATAACCATCTATATTATATAGAGACTGTGGTATAACCATCTATATTATATAGAGACTGTGTTATAACCATCTATATTATATAGAGACTGTGTTATAACCATCTATATTATATAGAGACTGTGTTATAACCATCATAGAGACTGTGTTATAACCATCTATATTATATAGAGACTGTGTTATAACCATCTATATTATATAGAGACTGTGTTATAACCATCATAGAGACTGTGTTATAACCATCTATATTATATATAGACTGTGTTATATCCATCTATATTATATAGAGACTGTGTTATAACGATCTATATTATATAGAGACTGTGTTATAACCATCTATATAAATAGAGACTGTGTTATATCCATCTATATTATATAGAGACTGTGTTATATCCATCTATATTATATAGAGACTGTGTTATATCCATCTATATTATATAGAGACTGTGTTATATCCATCTATATTATATAGAGACTGTGTTATATCCATCTATATTATATAGAGACTGTGTTATAGCCATCTATATTATATAGAGACTGTGTTATAACCATCTATATTACATAGAGACTGTGTTATAACCATCTATATTATATAGAGACTGTGTTCTAACCATCTATATTATATAGAGACTGTGTTATAACCATCTATATTATATAGAGACTGTGTTATAACCATCATAGATACTGTGTTATAACCATCTATATTATATATAGACTGTGTTATATCCATCTATATTATATAGAGACTGTGTTATAACCATCTATATTATATAGAGACTGTGTTATAACCATCTATATTATATAGAGACTGTGTTATAACCATCATAGATACTGTGTTATAACCATCTATATTATATAGAGACTGTGTTATAACCATCTATATTATATATAGACTGTGTTATAACCATCTATATTATATAGAGACTGTGTTATATCCATCATAGAGACTGTGTTATATCCATCTATATTATATAGAGACTGTGTTATATCCATCTATATTATATAGAGACTGTGTTATAACCATCATAGATACTGTGTTATATCCATCTATGTTATATAGAGACTGTGTTATAACCATCTATATTATATAGAGACTGTGTTATATCCATCTATATTATATAGAGACTGTGATATATCCATCTATATTATATAGAGACTGTGTTATGTCCATCTATATTATATAGAGACTGTGTTATAACCATCTATATTATATAGAGACTGTGTTATAACCATCATAGAGACTGTATTATAACCATCTATATTATATAGAGACTGTGTTATAACCATCTATATTATATAGAGACTGTTATAACCATCATAGAGACTGTGTTATAACATCTATATTATATAGAGACTGTGTTATAACCATCTATATTATATAGAGACTGTGTTATATCCATCTATATTATATAGAGACTGTGTTATAACCATCTATATTATATAGAGACTGTGTTATAACCATCATAGAGACTGTGTTATAACCATCTATGTTATATAGAGACTGTGTTATAACCATCTATGTTATATAGAGACTGTGTTATAACCATCATAGAGACTGTGTTATAACCATCTATGTTATATAGAGACTGTGTTATAACCATCTATATTATATAGAGACTGTGTTATATCCATCTATATTATATATAGACTGTGTTATAACCATCTATATTATATAGAGACTGTGTTATATCCATCATAGAGACTGTGTTATATCCATCTATATTATATAGAGACTGTGTTATAACCATCTATATTATATAGAGACTGTGTTATAACCATCATAGAGACTGTATTATAACCATCTATATTATATAGAGACTGTGTTATAACCATCTATATTATATAGAGACTGTTATAACCATCATAGAGACTGTGTTATAACATCTATATTATATAGAGACTGTGTTATAACCATCTATATTATATAGAGACTGTGTTATATCCATCTATATTATATAGAGACTGTGTTATAACCATCTATATTATATAGAGACTGTGTTATAACCATCATAGAGACTGTGTTATAACCATCTATGTTATATAGAGACTGTGTTATAACCATCTATGTTATATAGAGACTGTGTTATAACCATCATAGAGACTGTGTTATAACCATCTATGTTATATAGAGACTGTGTTATAACCATCTATATTATATAGAGACTGTGTTATATCCATCTATATTATATATAGACTGTGTTATAACCATCTATATTATATAGAGACTGTGTTATATCCATCATAGAGACTGTGTTATATCCATCTATATTATATATAGACTGTGTTATATCCATCTATATTATATAGAGACTGTGTTATATCCATCTATATTATATAGAGACTGTGTTATAACCATCATAGATACTGTGTTATATCCATCTATGTTATATAGAGACTGTGTTATAACCATCTATATTATATAGAGACTGTGTTATATCCATCTATATTATATAGAGACTGTGATATATCCATCTATATTATATAGAGACTGTGTTATGTCCATCTATATTATATAGAGACTGTGTTATAACCATCTATATTATATAGAGACTGTGTTATAACCATCATAGAGACTGTGTTATAACCATCTATATTATATAGAGACTGTGTTATAACCATCTATATTATATAGAGACTGTTATAACCATCATAGAGACTGTGTTATAACATCTATATTATATAGAGACTGTGTTATAACCATCTATATTATATAGAGACTGTGTTATATCCATCTATATTATATAGAGACTGTGTTATAACCATCTATATTATATAGAGACTGTGTTATAACCATCATAGAGACTGTGTTATAACCATCTATGTTATATAGAGACTGTGTTATAACCATCTATGTTATATAGAGACTGTGTTATAACCATCATAGAGACTGTGTTATAACCATATATGTTATATAGAGACTGTTATAACCATCTATATTATATAGAGCCTGTGTTATATCCATCTATATTATATAGAGACTGTGTTATAACCATCTATATTATATAGAGACTGTGTTATATCCATCTATATTATATATAGACTGTGTTATAACCATCTATATTATATAGAGACTGTGTTATATCCATCTATATTATATATAGACTGTGTTATAACCATCTATATTATATATAGACTGTGTTATAACCATCTATTTTATATAGAGACTGTGTTATATCCATCTATATTATATAGAGACTGTGTTATAACCATCTATATTATATAGAGATTGTGTTATAACAATCTATATTATATAGAGACTGTGTTATAACCATCTATATTATATAGAGACTGTGTTATAACCATCTATATTATATAGAGACTGTGTTATAACCATCTATATTATATAGAGACTGTGTTATAATCATCTATATTATATAGAGACTGTGTTATATCCATCTATATTATATAGAGACTGTGTTATATCCATCTATATTATATATAGACTGTGTTATATCCATCTATATTATATAGAGACTGTGTTATAACCATCTATATTATATATAGACTGTGTTATAACCATCTATATTATATAGAGACTGTGTTATAACCATCTATATTATATAGAGACTGTGTTATAACCATCATAGAGACTGTGTTATAACCATCTATATTATATAGAGACTGTGTTATAACCATCTATGTTATATAGAGACTGTGTTATAACCATCTATATTATATAGAGACTGTGTTATAACCATCTATATTATATAGAGACTGTGTTATAACCATCTATATTATATAGAGACTGTGTTATAACCATCTATATTATATAGAGACTGTGTTATAACCATCTATATTATATAGAGACTGTGTTATAACCATCTATATTATATAGAGACTGTGTTATAACCATCATAGAGACTGTGTTATAACCATCATAGAGACTGTGTTATAACCATCTATATTATATAGAGACTGCGTTATAACCATCCATATTATATAGAGACTGTGTTATAACCATCTATATTATATAGAGACGGTGTTATATCCATCTATATTATATAGAGACTGTGTTATAACCATCTATAGTATATAGAGACTGTGTTATATCCATCTATATTATATTGAGACTGTGTTATAACCATCATAGAGACTGTGTTATAACCATCTATATTATATAGAGACTGTGTTATAACCATCATAGAGACTGTGTTATAACCATCTATGTTATATAGAGACTGTGTTATATCCATCATAGAGACTGTGTTATAACCATCTATATTATATAGAGACTGTGTTATAACCATCTATATTATATAGAGACTGTGTTATATCCATCTACATTATATAGAGACTGTGTTATATCCATCTATATTATATAGAGACTGTGTTATAACCATCATAGAGACTGTGTTATAACCATCTATGTTATATAGAGACTGTGTTATATCCATCATAGAGACTGTGTTATAACCATCTATATTATATAGAGACTGTGTTATATCCATCTATATTATATAGAGACTGTGTTATAACCATCTATGTTATATAGAGACTGTGTTATAACCATCTATGTTATATAGAGACTGTGTTATAACCATCTATATTATATAGAGACTGTGTTATAACCATCTATATTATATAGAGACTGTGTTATAACCATCTATATTATATAGAGACTGTGTTATAACCATCTATATTATATAGAGACTGTGTTATAACCATCTATATTATATAGAGACTGTGTTATAACCATCATAGAGACTGTGTTATAACCATCATAGAGACTGTGTTATAACCATCTATATTATATAGAGACTGTGTTATAACCATCCATATTATATAGAGACTGTGTTATAACCATCTATATTATATAGAGACGGTGTTATATCCATCTATATTATATAGAGACTGTGTTATAACCATCTATAGTATATAGAGACTGTGTTATATCCATCTATATTATATTGAGACTGTGTTATAACCATCATAGAGACTGTGTTATAACCATCTATATTATATAGAGACTGTGTTATAACCATCATAGAGACTGTGTTATAACCATCTATGTTATATAGAGACTGTGTTATATCCATCATAGAGACTGTGTTATAACCATCTATATTATATAGAGACTGTGTTATAACCATCTATATTATATAGAGACTGTGTTATATCCATCTACATTATATAGAGACTGTGTTATATCCATCTATATTATATAGAGACTGTGTTATAACCATCATAGAGACTGTGTTATAACCATCTATGTTATATAGAGACTGTGTTATATCCATCATAGAGACGGTGTTATAACCATCTATATTATATAGAGACTGTGTTATATCCATCTATATTATATAGAGACTGTGTTATAACCATCTATGTTATATAGAGACTGTGTTATATCCATCATAGAGACTGTGTTATATCCATCTACATTATATAGAGACTGTGTTATAACCATCTATATTATATAGAGACTGTGTTATAACCATCATAGAGACTGTGTTATAACCATCTATATTATATAGAGACTGTGTTATAAACATCATAGAGACTGTGTTATAACCATCTATGTTATATAGAGACTGTGTTATATCCATCATAGAGACTGTGTTATAACCATCTATATTATATAGAGACTGTGTTATAACCATCTATATTATATAGAGACTGTGTTATATCCATCTACATTATATAGAGACTGTGTTATATCCATCTATATTATATAGAGAATGTGTTATAACCATCATAGCGACTGTGTTATAACCATCTATGTTATATAGAGACTGTGTTATATCCATCATAGAGACTGTGTTATAACCATCTATATTATATAGACACTGTGTTATATCCATCTATATTATATAGAGACTGTGTTATAACCATCTATATTATATAGAGACTGTGTTATATCCATCTATATTATATAGAGACTGTGTTATAACCATCTATATTATATATAGACTGTGTTATAACCATCTATATTATATAGAGACTGTGTTATAACCATCTATATTATATAGAGACTGTGTTATAACCATCTATATTATATAGAGACTGTGTTATATCCATCTATATTATATAGAGACAGTGTTATATCCATCTATATTATATAGAGACTGTGTTATATCCATCTATATTCTATAGAGACTGTGTTATATCCATCTATATTCTATAGAGACTGTGTTATATCCATCTATATTATATAGAGACTGTGTTATAACCATCATAGAGACTGTGTTATAACCATCTATATTATATAGAGACTGTGTTATAACCATCATAGAGACTGTGTTATAACCATCTATATTATATAGAGACTGTGTTATAACCATCATAGAGACTGTGTTATATCCATCTATATTATATAGAGACTGTGTTATAACCATCTATGTTATATAGAGACTGTGTTATAACCATCTATGTTATATAGAGACTGTGTTATAACCATCATAGAGACTGTGTTATATCCATCTATATTATATAGAGACTGTGTTATAACCATCTATATTATATAGAGACTGTGTTATAACCATCTATATTATATAGAGACTGTGTTATATCCATCTATATTATATAGAGACTGTGTTATAACCATCTATATTATATAGAGACTGTGTTATAACCATCTATATTATATAGAGACTGTGTTATAACCATCATAGAGACTGTGTTATAACCATCTATATTATATAGAGACTGTGTTATAACCATCTATATTATATAGAGACTGTGTTATAACCATCATAGAGACTGTGTTATAACCATCTATATTATATAGAGACTGTGTTATAACCATCTATATTATATAGAGACTGTGTTATAACCATCTATATTATATAGAGACTGTGTTATAACCATCTATAGTATATAGAGACTGTGTTATAACCATCTATATTATATAGAGACTGTGTTATAACCATCTATATTATATAGAGACTGTGTTATAACCATCTATATTATATAGAGACTGTGTTATAACCATCATAGAGACTGTGTTATAACCATCTATGTTATATAGAGACTGTGTTATATCCATCATAGAGACTGTGTTATACCCATCTATATTATATAGACACTGTGTTATAACCATCTATATTATATATAGACTG
This sequence comes from Oncorhynchus clarkii lewisi, assembly GCF_045791955.1. NCBI lineage: Eukaryota > Metazoa > Chordata > Actinopteri > Salmoniformes > Salmonidae > Oncorhynchus > Oncorhynchus clarkii. Next base: position 10,738,982 of record NC_092164.1, on the reverse strand, counting down.
TGTTATATCCATCTATATTATATAGAGACTGTGTTATAACCATCTATATTATATAGAGACTGTGTTATAACCATCTATATTATATAGAGACTGAGTTATATCCATCTATATTATATAGAGACTGTGTAATATCCATCTATATTATATAGAGACTGTGTTATATCCATCTATATTATATAGAGACTGTGTTATATCCATCTATATTATATAGAGACTGTGTTATAGCCATCTATATTATATAGAGACTGTTATAACCATCTATATTATATAGAGACTGTGTTATAACCATCTATATTATATAGAGACTGTGTTATAACCATCTATATTATATAGAGACTGTGTTATATCCATCTATATTATATAGAGACTGTGTTATAACCATCTATATTATATAGAGACTGTGTTATATCCATCTATATTATATAGAGACTGTGTTATATCCATCTATATTATATAGAGACTGTGTTATAACCATCTATATTATATAGAGACTGTGTTATAACCATCTATATTATATAGAGACTGTGTTATATCCATCTATATTATATAGAGACTGTGTTATAACCATCTATATTATATAGAGACTGTTATAACCATCTATATTATATAGAGACTGTGTTATAACCATCATAGAGACTGTGTTATAACCATCTATATTATATAGAGACTGTGTTATAACCATCATAGAGACTGTGTTATAACCATCTATATTATATAGAGACTGTGTTATAACCATCTATATTATATAGAGACTGTGTTATAACCATCTATATTATATAGAGACTGTGTTATAACCATCTATATTATATAGAGACTGTGTTATAACCATCTATATTATATAGAGACTGTGTTATAACCATCTATATTATATAGAGACTGTGTTATAACCATCTATATTATATAGAGACTGTGTTATAACCATCATAGAGACTGTGTTATAACCATCTATGTTATATAGAGACTGTGTTATATCCATCATAGAGACTGTGTTATAACCATCTATATTATATATAGACACTGTGTTATAACCATCTATATTATATATAGACTGTGTTATATCCATCTATATTATATAGAGACTGTGTTATAACCATCTATATTATATAGAGACTGTGTTATATCCATCTATATTATATAGAGACTGTGTTATATCCATCTATATTATATAGAGACTGTGTTATATCCATCTATATTATATAGAGACTGTGTTATATCCATCTATATTATATAGAGACTGTGTTATATCCATCTATATTATATAGAGACTGTGTTATAGCCATCTATATTATATAGAGACTGTGTTATAACCATCTATATTACATAGAGACTGTGTTATAACCATCTATATTATATAGAGACTGTGTTATAACCATCTATATTATATAGAGACTGTGTTATAACAATCTATATTATATAGAGACTGTGTTATAACCATCTATATTATATAGAGACTGTGTTATAACCATCATAGATACTGTGTTATAACCATCTATATTATATATAGACTGTGTTATATCCATCTATATTATATAGAGACTGTGTTATAACCATCTATATTATATAGAGACTGTGTTATAACCATCATAGATACTGTGTTATAACCATCTATATTATATAGAGACTGTGTTATAACCATCAGTATTATATATAGACTGTGTTATAACCATCTATATTATATAGAGACTGTGTTATATCCATCTATATTATATAGAGACTGTGTTATAACCATCATAGATACTGTGTTATATCCATCTATATTATATAGAGACTGTGTTATATCCATCTATATTATATAGAGACTGTGTTATAGCCATCTATATTATATAGAGACTGTGTTATAACCATCTATATTACATAGAGACTGTGTTATAACCATCTATATTATATAGAGACTGTGTTATAACCATCTATATTATATAGAGACTGTGTTATAACAATCTATATTATATAGAGACTGTGTTATAACCATCTATATTATATAGAGACTGTGTTATAACCATCATAGATACTGTGTTATAACCATCTATATTATATATAGACTGTGTTATATCCATCTATATTATATAGAGACTGTGTTATAACCATCTATATTATATAGAGACTGTGTTATAACCATCATAGATACTGTGTTATAACCATCTATATTATATAGAGACTGTGTTATAACCATCAATATTATATATAGACTGTGTTATAACCATCTATATTATATAGAGACTGTGTTATATCCATCTATATTATATAGAGACTGTGTTATAACCATCATAGATACTGTGTTATATCCATCTATATTATATAGAGACTGTGTTATAACCATCTATATTATATAGAGACTGTGTTATAACCATCATAGATACTGTGTTATAACCATCTATATTATATAGAGACTGTGTTATAACCATCTATATTATATAGAGACTGTGTTATAACAATCTATATTATATAGAGACTGTGTTATAACAATCTATATTATATAGAGACTGTGTTATAACCATCATAGATACTGTGTTATATCCATCTATATTATATAGAGACTGTGTTATATCCATCTATATTATATATAGACTGTGTTATATCCATCTATGTTATATAGAGACTGTGTTATAACCATCTATATTATATAGAGACTGTGTTATATCCATCTATATTATATAGAGACTGTGATATATCCATCTATATTATATAGAGACTGTGTTATAACCATCATAGAGACTGTGTTATAACCATCTATATTATATAGAGACTGTTTTAACCATCATAGATACTGTGTTATAACCATCTATATTATATAGAGACTGTGTTATATCCATCATAGAGACTGTGTTATAACCATCTATATTATATAGAGACTGTGTTATAACCATCTATATTATATAGAGACTGTTATATCCATCTACATTATATAGAGACTGTGTTATAACCATCATAGAGACTGTGTTATAACCATCTATATTATATAGAGACTGTGTTATAACCATCTATGTTATATAGAGACTGTGTTATAACCATCATAGAGACTGTGTTATATCCATCTATATTATATAGAGACTGTGTTATATCCATCTATATTATATATAGACTGTGTTATAACCATCTATATTACATAGAGACTGTGTTATATCCATCTATATTATATAGAGACTGTGTTATATCCATCATAGAGACTGTGTTATATCCATCTATATTATATAGAGACTGTTATATCCATCTATATTATATAGAGACTGTGTTATATCCATCTATAATATATAGAGACTGTGTTATATCCATCTATATTATATAGAGACTGTGTTATAACCATCTATATTATATAGTACCCTAAACCCACCTGGATGTAACCACTGGGACTGCAGGTTGAGTCAACCACGTATCTCTCTCTCTCACACACAGACACAAACATCTAGCTACTGTTATTAGGAGGAGGACCATAAATTGTCTGTACATTGATAAACTAATGTAATTAGCAGCAGGCAGAGTGACCAACCTATCAACCCACTCAGCTAATTTAGAGATACCAGCTCAGGGCTCAGACCATTAAAACACACAAACACACAGAGAGAGAGAGGAGGGGGGGGGTGATAACTGAAAGGGCCCTGGGGGGGCCGAGGATCCTACCCTTATTACATCTGAGAGGTCAGATAGGTGCACACACACAGCGTTAGGATTTAACTCTGGATCCCAGTTTCAAGGTTTCTAGTCCACAGTACCAGTCCAATCTGGATAGAAAAACAGCTTAGCAGGCAAGGAAATATATTATATCTATGTAGGGTTGTCCTCCTGCCAGCTCCTGCAAGCCACAAACACACAAACACACACACACACACACAATAGTGATGTGCAATTCGCAAATATATTCAACAAATTTTAAACAACTCTTTTTACTGACTCACAAGTCAAGATTCGTTTTTTTTGCGAACGTGTGCTTATCGCGGCGGTCAAGCAGTCACGAACGACAGAACCATTAGGCATCCGAGGGTGAACGAGATGTGAACGAAAGGCTTGTAGAATCGGGACGGTTTTGAGTTTTCAGTTCATCTTTTGCCGGTAAAGGGGTCAGTAAAAAGAGCTGAACTTCCCAACACTAACACACTCACTGTGGATCTTTGTGGATACTAATTAGAGAGAGACAGAGAGAGAGAGAGAGAGAGAGAGAGAGAGAGAGAGAGAGAGAGAGAGAGACAGGAGAGAGAGAGAGACAGAGAGAGAGAGAGATAGAGAGAGAGAGAGAGAGTTAGAGAGAGGGAGGGAGGGAGGGAGATAGACAGAGAGAGAGAGAGAGAGAGACAGGAGAGAGACAGGAGAGAGAGAGAGAGACAGGAGAGAGAGAGAGAGACAGGAGAGAGAGAGACAGGAGAGAGAGAGAGAGACAGGAGAGAGAGAGACAGGAGAGAAAGAGAGACAGGAGAGAGAGAGAGGAGAGAGAGAGAGAGAGAGAGGAGAGAGAGAGAGAGAGAGAGAGAGACAGGAGAGAAAGAGAGAGAGAGAGAGAGACAGGAGAGGGAGAGAGAGAGAGGAGAGAGAGACAGGAGAGAGAGTAGAGAGAGACAGGAGAGAGAGTAGAGAGAGAGAGAGAGAGAGAGTAGAGAGAGAGAGAGAGAGAGAGAGAGAGAGAGAGAGACGGGAGAGAGAGAGAGAGAGAGACAGGAGAGAGAGTAGAGAGAGAGAGGGAGAGAGAGAGAGAGAGAGAGAGAGAGAGAGAGAGAGACAGGAGAGAGAGAGAGAGAGAGAGAGACAGGAGAGAGAGAGAGAGAGAGAGAGAGGGAGGAGTTCCAGCAGAATAACAAGGAGAATACAAGGTAGTGACTGATCACCGTAATAAAGAGCCCCATGTAAATGACCAGGACCAATCAGCAGGAACCTCCATTAGACAGCAGGGCGGAGGGGCTGTAGCAACGGGCCACATATTTATACATCTACAATTGTTCTATCATTTTGTATGTGATGTCAGTGTGTGATTGGCCCACATGCTGTGCTGACACAGGCCCTTTAAAAAAGACACAACAGAACACTTTCCAAAACAATACACTCTGTCCTACAGCCAATGGATACAGTTGTTTTATTCTTGTAAAAAACTTTATTGAGACAGGTGTGAGAAACAGAGGGGAGGGGTGGATAGAGACAGGTGTGAGAAACAGAGGGGAGGGGTGGATAGAGACAGGTGTGAGTAACAGAGGGGAGGGGTGGATAGAGACAGGTGTGAGAAACAGAGGGGAGGGGTGGATAGAGACAGGTGTGAGAAACAGAGGGGAGGGGTGGATAGAGACAGGTGTGAGAAACAGAGGGGAGGGGTGGATAGAGACAGGTGTGAGTAACAGAGGGGAGGGGTGGATAGAGACAGGTGTGAGAAACAGAGGGGAGGGGTGGATAGAGACAGGTGTGAGTAACAGAGGGGAGGGGTGGATAGAGACAGGTGTGAGAAACAGAGGGGAGGGGTGGATAGAGACAGGTGTGAGAAACAGAGGGGAGGGGTGGATAGAGACAGGTGTGAGAAACAGAGGGGAGGGGTGGATAGAGACAGGTGTGAGAAACAGAGGGAAGTTCTGACCTTAGTTTTTTTTGTTCTGTCTTTGTTTTAGGTTGGTCAGGGGAGTGAGTTGGGGTGGGTGGTCTATGTTCGTTTTTCTATATTGTGTTTGGCCTGGTATGGTTCTCAATCAGAGGCAGGTGTCGTTCGTTGTCTCCGATTGAGAATCATACTTAGGCAGCCTTTTCCCAGCTGTGTTTGGTGGGTGATTGTTTCTGCACCAGACAGGAACTCTTTGGGTTTTCGTTCGTTCATTTAGTTGTTTTTGTTCAGTGTTCATTCACTTTATTAAAAAGATGGACACTTACCACGCTGCATTTTGGTCCTCCGATCCTTCCTCCTCCTCGTCCTCGTCAAGAGAGGAAGAGGAAGACCGTTACAGGGGAAGAGGTGGACACAGGGATTGAACCGTGGTTTCCCGCCGCGAGGTTTGTGACAAGTTGTTAACTTTATTTTTTAATTTAATGGTTTTAAAATACTGAGGCAGACTTGTAGAGCCAAGAGTTATTTTTCTGACCACTTGAACTGGAAAACCTCTAGACTTTAGTGATGTCCTTACCTGCCTTTAAGGTCCAGAGTTTTCCCTGGTCAGTTAGGGGTCAGGAGGTCAGTAGAAACCTTATATATATAAACCTATTATTAGTTAGAGGTCACAAGGTCAGTAGAAACCTCATATATACAAACCTATTATTAGTTAAGAGGTCACGAGGTCAGTAGAAACCTCATATATAGGGGGCGACGGAGATGGAGGGAGACAGGGGGAGACAGGGGGTGACGGAGATGGGGGGAGACAGGGGGAGACGGGGGGAGACAGGGGGCGACGGAGATGGGGGGAAACAGGGGGAGACGGGGGGAGACGGAGACGGGGGGAGACGGAGACGGGGGAGACGGAGACGGAGACGGGGGAGACGGAGACGGGGGGAGACGGGGGGAGACGGAGGCGGGGGGAGACAGGGGGAGACGGGTGGAGACGGAGACGGGGGGAGACGGGGGGAGACGGAGACGGGGGGAGACAGGGGGAGACGGGGGGAGATGGAGACGGGGGAGACGGGGGGAGACGGAGACGGGGGGAGACGGAGGCGGGGGGAGACGGAGACGGAGACGGGGGAGACGGAGACGGGGGGAGACAGGGGGAGACGGGGGGAGACGGAGACGGGGGGAGACAGGGGGAGACAGAGGCGGGGGGAGACGGGTGGAGACGGAGACGGGGGGAGACGGGGGGAGACGGAGACGGGGGGAGACAGGGGGAGACAGGGGGACACGGGGGGAGACGGAGATGGGGGGAGACGGAGACGGGGGAAGACAGGAGGAGACAGGGGGCGACGGAGATGGGTGGAGACAGGGGGAGACGGGGGGAGACGGGGGGAGACGGAGACGGGGGGAGACGGAGACAGGGGGAGACAGGGGGAGACGGGGGGAGATGGGTGGAGACGGAGACGGGGGGAGACGGAGACGGGGGGAGACAGGGGGAGACAGGGGGAGACGGAGACTGAGACGGGGGAGACGGAAAAGGGGGGAGACAGGGGGAGACGGAGACGGGGGGAGACAGGGGAAGACAGGGGGAGACGGAGACGGGGGGAGACAGGGGGGGACAGGGGGAGACGGAGACGGACGGAGACGGAGACGGACGGACGGAGACGGAGACGGGGGGAGACGGAGATTGGGGGAGACAGGGGGAGATGGGGGGAGTCGGAGACGGGGGGAGACGGGGGGGAGACGGAGACGGGGGGAGATGGAGACGGAGACGGGGGGAGACGGAGACGGAGACGGGGGGAGGCGGACACGGGGGGAGACAGGGGGAGACAGGGGGAGACGGGGGGAGACGGAGAGAGACGGGGGGAGACGGGGGGAGACGGGGGGAGACGGGGGGAGACGGGGGGAGACGGGGGGAGACATGGGGAGACATGGGGAGACATGGGGAGACATGGGGAGACATGGGGAGACGGGGGGAGACATGGGGAGACATGGGGAGACAGGGGGAGACGGAGATGGGGGGAGACAGGGGGAGACGGGGGGAGACGGAGACGGGGGGAGACAGGGGGAGACGGGGGGAGACGGAGACGGGGGAGACGGAGACGGGGGGAGACGGGTGGAGACGGAGACGGGGGGAGATGGGGGGAGACGGAGACAGAGACGGGGGGAGACGGAGACGGGGGGAGACGGAGACGGGGGGAGACGGGTGGAGAAGGAGACGGGGGGAGATGGGGGGAGACGGAGACAGAGACGGGGGGAGACGGAGACGGGGGGAGACGGAGACGGAGACGGGGGGAGACAGGGGGAGACTGGTGGAGACGGAGACGGGGGGAGATGGGGGGAGACGGAGACGGGGGAGACAGAGACGGAGACGGGGGGAGACTGAGACGGGGGAAAACGGGGGGAGACTGAGACGGGCGGAGACGGGGGGAGACGGAGACGGAGACGGAGACGGGGGGAGACGGGGAGACGGAGACGGGGGGAGACTGGTGGAGACGGAGACGGGGGGAGATGGGGGAGACGGAGACGGGGGAGACAGAGACGGAGACGGGGGGAGACTGAGACGGGGGGAAACGGGGGGAGACTGAGACGGGCGGAGACGGGGGGAGATGGGGGGAGACGGAGACAGAGACGGGGGGAGACGGAGACGGGGGGAGACGGAGACGGGGGCAGACAGGGGGAGACGGGGGGAGACGGAGACGGGGGGAGACAGGGGGAGACGGGGGGAGACAGAGGCGGGGGGAGACGGGTGGAGACGGAGACGGGGGGAGACGGGGGGAGACGGAGACGGGGGGAGACAGGGGGAGACAGGGGGAGACGGGGGGAGACGGAGATGGGGGGAGACGGAGACGGGGGAAGACAGGGGGAGACGGGGGGAGACAGGGGGAGACAGGGGGCGACGGAGATGGGTGGAGACAGGGGGAGACGGAGACGGGGGGAGACGGAGACAGGGGGAGACAGGGGGAGATGGGTGGAGACGGAGACGGGGGAGACGGAGACGGGGGGAGACAGGGGGAGACAGGGGGGGACAGGGGGAGACGGAGACGGACGGAGACGGAGACGGGGGGAGACGGAGACGGAGACGGGGGGAGACGGAGATTGGGGGAGACAGGGGGAGATGGGGGGAGTCGGAGACGGGGGGAGACGGGGGGGAGACGGAGACGGGGGGAGATGGAGACGGAGACGGGGGAGACAGAGACGGAGACGGGGGGAGACTGAGACGGGGGAAAACGGGGGGAGACTGAGACGGGCGGAGACGGGGGGAGATGGGGGGAGACGGAGACAGAGACGGGGGGAGACGGAGACGGGGGGAGACAGGGGGAGACGGAGACGGGGGGAGACTGGTGGAGACGGAGACGGGGGGAGACTGGTGGAGACGGAGACGGGGGGAGACAGGGGGCGACGGAGATGGAGGGAGACAGGGGGAGACAGGGGGTGACGGAGATGGGGGGAGACAGGGGGAGACGGGGGGAGACAGGGGGCGACGGAGATGGGGGGAAACAGGGGGAGACGGGGGAGACGGAGACGGAGACGGGGGAGACGGAGACGGGGGGAGACGGGGGGAGACGGAGGCGGGGGGAGACAGGGGGAGACGGGTGGAGACGGAGACGGGGGGAGACGGGGGGAGACGGAGACGGGGGGAGACAGGGGGAGACGGGGGGAGATGGAGACGGGGGGAGACGGGGGGAGACGGAGACGGGGGGAGACGGGGGGAGACGGAGACGGGGGGAGACGGGGGGAGACGGAGACGGGGGGAGACGGAGACGGAGACGGGGGAGACGGAGACGGGGGGAGACAGGGGGAGACGGGGGGAGACGGAGACGGGGGGAGACAGGGGGAGACAGAGGCGGGGGGAGACGGAGACGGGGGGAGACAGGGGGAGACAGGGGGACACGGGGGGAGACGGAGATGGGGGGAGACGGAGACGGGGGAAGACAGGAGGAGACAGGGGGCGACGGAGATGTGTGGAGACAGGGGGAGACGGGGGGAGACAGGGGGAGACGGGTGGAGACGGAGACGGGGGCAGACGGAGACAGGGGGAGACGGGGGGAGATGGGTGGAGACGGAGACGGGGGGAGACGGAGACGGGGGGAGACAGGGGGAGACGGAGACTGAGACGGGGGAGACGGAAAAGGGGGGAGACAGGGGGAGACGGAGACGGGGGGAGACAGGGGAAGACAGGGGGAGACGGAGACGGGGGGAGACAGGGGGGGACAGGGGGAGACGGAGACGGACGGAGACGGAGACGGGGGGAGACGGAGACGGAGACGGGGGGAGACGGAGATTGGGGGAGACAGGGGGAGATGGGGGGAGTCGGAGACGGGGGGAGACGGGGGGGAGACGGAGACGGGGGGAGATGGAGACGGAGACGGGGGGAGACGGAGACGGAGACGGGGGGAGGCGGACACGGGGGGAGACAGGGGGAGACAGGGGGAGACGGGGGGAGACGGAGACGGGGGGAGACGGAGACGGAGAGAGACGGGGGGAGACGGGGGGAGACGGGGGGAGACATGGGGAGACAGGGGGCGACGGAGATGGGGGGAGACAGGGGGAGACGGGGGGAGACAGGGGGAGACGGGGGGAGACAGGGGGAGACGGGGGGAGACGGAGACGGGGGAGACGGAGACGGGGGGAGACGGGTGGAGACGGAGACGGGGGGAGATGGGGGGAGACGGAGACAGAGACGGGGGGAGACGGAGACGGGGGGAGACGGAGACGGAGACGGGGGGAGACGGGTGGAGACGGAGACGGGGGGAGACGGAGACGGGGGAGACAGAGACGGAGACGGGGGGAGACTGAGACGGGGGAAAACGGGGGGAGACTGAGACGGGCGGAGACGGGGGGAGATGGGGGGAGACGGAGACAGAGACGGGGGGAGACGGAGACGGGGGGAGACAGGGGGAGACGGAGACGGGGGGAGACTGGTGGAGACGGAGACGGGGGGAGACTGGTGGAGACGGAGACGGGGGGAGACAGGGGGCGACGGAGATGGAGGGAGACAGGGGGAGACAGGGGGTGACGGAGATGGGGGGAGACAGGGGGAGACGGGGGGCGACGGAGATGGGGGGAAACAGGGGGAGACGGGGGAGACGGAGACGGAGACGGGGGAGACGGAGACGGGGGGAGACGGGGGGAGACGGAGGCGGGGGGAGACAGGGGGAGACGGGTGGAGACGGAGACGGGGGGAGACGGGGGGAGACGGAGACGGGGGGAGACAGGGGGAGACGGGGGGAGATGGAGACGGGGGGAGACGGGGGGAGACGGAGACGGGGGGAGACGGGGGGAGACGGAGACGGGGGGAGACGGGGGGAGACGGAGACGGGGGGAGACGGAGACGGAGACGGGGGAGACGGAGACGGGGGGAGACAGGGGGAGACGGGGGGAGACGGAGACGGGGGGAGACAGGGGGAGACAGAGGCGGGGGGAGACGGAGACGGGGGGAGACGGGGGGAGACGGAGACGGGGGGAGACAGGGGGAGACAGGGGGACACGGGGGGAGACGGAGATGGGGGGAGACGGAGACGGGGGAAGACAGGAGGAGACAGGGGGCGACGGAGATGTGTGGAGACAGGGGGAGACGGGGGGAGACAGGGGGAGACGGGTGGAGACGGAGACGGGGGCAGACGGAGACAGGGGGAGACGGGGGGAGATGGGTGGAGACGGAGACGGGGGGAGACGGAGACGGGGGGAGACAGGGGGAGACGGAGACTGAGACGGGGGAGACGGAAAAGGGGGGAGACAGGGGGAGACGGAGACGGGGGGAGACAGGGGAAGACAGGGGGAGACGGAGACGGGGGGAGACAGGGGGGGACAGGGGGAGACGGAGACGGACGGAGACGGAGACGGGGGGAGACGGAGACGGAGACGGGGGGAGACGGAGATTGGGGGAGACAGGGGGAGATGGGGGGAGTCGGAGACGGGGGGAGACGGGGGGGAGACGGAGACGGGGGGAGATGGAGACGGAGACGGGGGGAGACGGAGCCGGTGACGGGGGGAGGCGGACACGGGGGGAGACAGGGGGAGACAGGGGGAGACGGGGGGAGACGGAGACGGGGGGAGACGGAGACGGAGAGAGACGGGGGGAGACGGGGGGAGACGGGGGGAGACATGGGGAGACAGGGGGCGACGGAGATGGGGGGAGACAGGGGGAGACGGGGGGAGACAGGGGGAGACGGGGGGAGACAGGGGGAGACGGGGGGAGACGGAGACGGGGGAGACGGAGACGGGGGGAGACGGGTGGAGACGGAGACGGGGGGAGATGGGGGGAGACGGAGACAGAGACGGGGGGAGACGGAGACGGGGGGAGACGGAGACGGAGACGGGGGGAGACGGGTGGAGACGGAGACGGGGGGAGACGGAGACAGAGACGGGGGGAGACGGAGACGGGGGGAGACGGAGACGGAGACGGGGGGAGACGGAGACGGAGACGGGGGGAGACGGAGACGGGGGGAGACTGGTGGAGACGGAGACGGGGGGAGATGGGGGGAGACGGAGACGGAGACGGGGGAGACAGAGACGGAGACGGGGGGAGACTGAGACGGGCGGAGACGGGGGGAGACGGAGACGGAGACGGGGGGAGACAGAGACGGGGGGAGACGGAGACGGGGGCAGACAGGGGGAGACGGGGGGAGACAGGGGGAGACGGGGGGAGAAAGAGGCGGGGGGAGACGGGTGGAGACGGAGACGGGGGGAGACAGGGGGAGACGGGGGGAGACGGAGATGGGGGGAGACGGAGACGGGGGAAGACAGGGGGAGACGGGGGGAGACAGGGGGAGACAGGGGGAGACGGGTGGAGACGGAGACGGGGGGAGACGGAGACAGGGGGAGACAGGGGGAGATGGGTGGAGACGGAGACGGGGGGAGACGGAGACGGGGGGAGACAGGGGGAGACAGGGGGAGACGGAGACGGAGACGGGGGAGACGGAAAAGGGGGGAGACAGGGGGAGACGGAGACGGGGGGAGACAGGGGAAGACAGGGGGAGACGGAGACGGGGGGAGACAGGGGGAGACGGAGACGGACGGAGACGGAGACGGGGGGAGACGGAGACGGAGACGGGGGGAGACGGAGATTGGGGGAGACAGGGGGAGATGGGGGGAGTCGGAGACGGGGGGAGACGGGGGGGAGACGGAGACGGGGGGAGATGGAGACGGAGACGGGGGAGACAGAGACGGAGACGGGGGGAGACTGAGACGGGGGAAAACGGGGGGAGACTGAGACGGGCGGAGACGGGGGGAGATGGGGGGAGACGGAGACAGAGACGGGGGGAGATGGAGACGGGGGGAGACGGAGACGGGGGGAGACGGAGACGGGGGGAGACTGGTGGAGACGGAGACAGGGGGAGATGGGGGGAGACGGAGACGGAGACGGGGGAGACAGAGACGGAGACGGGGGGAGACTGAGACGGGGGGAAACGGGGGGAGACTGAGACGGGCGGAGACGGGGGGAGATGGGGGGAGACGGAGACAGAGACGGGGGGAGATGGAGACGGGGGGAGACAGGGGGAGACGGGGGGAGACGGAGACGGGGGGAGACAGGGGGAGACGGGGGGAGACAGAGGCGGGGGGAGACGGGTGGAGACGGAGACGGGGGGAGACGGGGGGAGACGGAGACGGGGGGAGACAGGGGGAGACAGGGGGAGACAGGGGGAGACGGAGATGGGGGGAGACGGAGACGGGGGAAGACAGGGGGAGACGGGGGGAGACGGGGGAGACGGGGGGAGACAGGGGGCGACGGAGATGGGTGGAGACAGGGGGAGACGGGGGGAGACAGGGGGAGACGGGTGGAGACGGAGACGGGGGGAGACGGAGACAGGGGGAGACAGGGGGAGATGGGTGGAGACGGAGACGGGGGGAGACAGGGGGAGACGGGGGGAGACAGGGGGAGACAGGGGGAGACGGGTGGAGACGGAGACGGGGGGAGACGGAGACGGGGGGAGACGGAGACGGGGGGAGACAGGGGGAGACGGAGACGGGGGGAGACAGGGGGAGACGGAGACGGACGGAGACGGGGGGAGACGGAGACGGAGACGGGGGGAGACGGAGATTGGGGGAGACAGGGGGAGATGGGGGGAGTCGGAGACGGGGGGAGATGGAAAAGGGGGGAGACAGGGGAAGACAGGGGGAGACGGAGACGGGGGGAGACAGGGGGAGACGGAGACGGACGGAGACGGAGGGAGACGGAGACGGAGACGGGGGGAGACGGAGATTGGGGGAGACAGGGGGAGATGGGGGGAGTCGGAGACGGGGGGAGATGGAGAAGGAGACGGGGGGAGACGGAGACGGGGGGAGGCGGACACGGGGGGAGACAGGGGGAGACGGGGGGAGACGGAGACAGGGGGAGACGGAGACGGAGAGAGACGGGGGGAGACGGGGGGAGACATGGGGAGACAGGGGGCGACGGAGATGGGGGGAGACAGGGGGAGACAGGGGGAGACGGAGACGGGGGGAGACAGGGGGAGACGGGGGGAGACGGAGACGGGGGAGACGGAGACGGGGGGAGACGGGTGGAGACGGAGACGGGGGGAGATGGGGGGAGACGGAGACAGAGACGGGGGAGACGGAGACGGGGGGAGACGGAGACGGAGACGGAGACGGGGGGAGACGGGTGGAGACGGGGGGAGATGGGGGGAGACGGAGACAGAGACGGGGGGAGACGGAGACGGGGGGAGACGGAGACGGGGGGAGACGGAGACGGAGACGGGGGGAGACGGGGGGGAGACTGGTGGAGACGGAGACGGGGGGAGATGGGGGGAGACGGAGACGGAGACGGGGGAGACAGAGACGGAGACGGGGGGAGACTGAGACGGGGGGAAACGGGGGGAGACTGAGACGGGCAGAGACGGGGGGAGATGGGGGGAGACGGAGACGGGGGGAGACAGGGGGAGACGGGGGGAGACGGAGACGGGGGGAGATGGGGCGAGACGGAGACGGGGGAGACAGAGACGGAGACGGGGGGAGACTGAGACGGGGGGAGACGGGGGGAGACTGAGACGGGGGGAGACGGAGACGGGGGGAGACGGGGGGAGACAGGGGGCGACGGAGATGGGGGAGACGGGGGAGACAGGGGGAGACGGGGGGAGATGGGGGGAGACGTTGGCGGGGGGAGACGGGGGGAGACGGAGATGGGGGGAGACAGGGGGAGACAGGGGGAGACGGGGACGGAGACGGGGGGAGGCGGGGGGAGACGGAGACGGGGGGAGACGGAGACGGAGACGGGGGAGACGGAAACGGGGGGAGACAGGGGGAGACAGGGAGAGACGGAGACGGGGGGAGACGGAGACGGGGGGAGACAGGGGGAGACAGGGGGAGACGGAGAAGGGGGGAGACAGGGGGAGACAGGGGGAGACGGAGAAGGGGGGAGACAGGGGGAGACAGGGGGAGATGGGGGAGACGGAGACGGGGGGAGACGGAGACGGGGGGAGACGGAGACGGAGACGGGGGGAGACGGAGACGGGGGGAGACGGGAGGAGATGGGGGGAGTCGGAGACGGGGGGAGACGGAGACGGGGAGAGATGGAGACGGAGACGGGGGGAGACGGGGGGAGACAGGGGGAGACGGGGGGAGACAGGGGGAGAAGGAGGCGGTGGGAGACAGGGGGAGACGGGGGGAGATGGTGACGGGGGGAGATGGTGGAGACGGAGACGGGGGGAGACGGGGGGAGACGGGGACGGAGACGGAGACGGGGGAGACGGAGGGGGAGACGGGGGGAGACGGAGACGGAGACGGGGGAGACGGAGACAGGGGGAGACAGGGAGAGACGGAGACGGGGGGAGACGGAGACGGGGGGAGACGGAGACGGGGGGAGACAGGGGGAGACAGAGAAGGGGGGAGACAGGGGGAGACGGGGGGAGACAGGGGGAGACGGAGGCGGGGGGAAACGGGGGGAGACGGGGGGAGACGGAGACGGGGGGAGACGGAGACGGAGACGGGGGGAGACGGGGGGAGATGGGGGGAGTCGGAGACGGGGGGAGACGGGGGGAGATGGGGGGAGACGGGGGGAGACGGGGGGAGATGGGGGGAGTCGGAGACGGGGGGAGACGGAGACGGGGAGAGATGGAGACGGAGACGGGGGGAGACGGAGACGGAGGGAGACGGAGACGGGGGGAGACAGGGGGAGACGGGGAGAAGGAGGCGGTGGGAGACAGGGGGAGACGGGGGAGACGGAGACGGGGGGAGACGGGGGGAGACGGAGGCGGGGGGAGACAAGGGGAGACGGGGGGAGACCGAGACGGGGGGAGACGGGGGGAGACGGAGACGGGCGGAGACAGGGGGAGACGGGGACGGAGACGGAGACGGGGGGAGACGGGGGGAGACGGAGACGGACGGAGACGGGGGAGACGGAGACGGGGGGAGACAGGGGGAGACAGGGAGAGACGGAGACGGGGGAGACGGAGACGGGGGGAGACAGGGAGAGACGGGGGGAGACAGGGGGAGACGGAGGCGGGGGGAAACGGGGGGAGACGGGGGGAGACGGGGGGAGACAGGGGGAGATGGTGACGTGGGGAGACGGTGGAGACAGAGACGGGGGGAGACGGGGGGAGACAGGGGGAGACGGGGGGAGACTGGGGGGAGACAGAGATGGGGGGAGACGGGGGGAGATGGAGACGGAGACGGGGGGAGACAGAGACAGGGGGAGACAGAGACGGGGGGAGACAGAGACGGGGGGAGACGGGGGGAGACGGAGACGGGGGGAGACAAGGGGGAGACGGGGGGAGACGGAGACGGGGGGAGACAGAGACAGGGTGAGACGGGGAGACGGAGACGGGGGGTGACGGAGACAGGGGGAGACAGGGGGAGACGGGAACGGGGGGAGACGGAGACGGGGGAGACGGAGACGGAGACGTGGGAGGAGACAGGGGGAGACGGAGAAGGGGGAGACAGGGGGAGACAGGGGGAGACGGAGAAGGGGGGAGACAGGGGGAGACGGGGGGAGACAGGGGGAGATGGGGGGAGACGGAGACGGGGGGAGACGGAGACGGGGGGAGACGGAGACGGGGGGAGACGGAGACGGGGGGAGACGGGAGGAGATGGGGGGAGTCGGAGACGGGGGGAGACGGAGACGGGGAGAGATGGAGACGGAGACGGGGGGAGACGGAGACGGAGACGGGGGGAGACGGAGACGGGGGGAGACGGGAGGAGATGGGGGGAGTCGGAGACGGGGGGAGACGGAGACGGGGAGAGATGGAGACGGAGACGGGGGGAGACGGAGACGGAGACGGGGGGAGACGGGGGGAGACGGGGGGAGAAGGAGGCGGTGGGAGACAGGGGGAGACGGGGGGAGACGGGGGAGACGGGGGGAGACGGAGACGGGGGGAGACAGAGACGGGGGGAGACAGAGACGGGGGGAGACAGAGACGGGGGGAGACAGAGACGGGGGGAGACAGAGACGGGGGGAGACGGAGACGGGGGGAGACAAGGGGGAGACGGGGGGAGACAGAGACGGAGACGGGGGGAGACGGAGATGGAGACGGGGGGTGACGGAGACGGGGGGAGACGGAGACGGGGGTAGACGGGGAGACGGAGACGGGGGGAGACAGAGACGGAGACGGGGGGAGACGGAGATGGAGACGGGGGGTGACGGAGACGGGGGGAGACAGAGACGGGGGGAGACGGGGAGACGGAGATGGAGACGGGGGGAGACGGAGACGGGGGGAGACGGAGACGGGGGGAGACGGAGGGAAACAGAGACGGGGGAGATGGGGGGAGACGGAGACAGGGGGGAGACGGAGACGGGGGAGACGGGGGGAGACGGAGACGGGGGGAGACAGGGGGAGACGGGGGTGAGATGGGGGAGACGGAGGGGGAGACGGAGACGGGGGGAGACGGAGACAGTTGGAGACTTAGACGGGGGGAGACGTGGGGAGACGGAGACGGGGGGAGACGGGGGGAGACGGAGACGGGGGGAGACAGGGGGAGACGGGGGTGAGATGGGGGAGACGGAGGGGGAGACGGAGATGGGGGGAGACGGGGGGAGACGGAGACGGGGGGAGACGGGGAGACGGAGACGGGGGGAGACAGGGGGAGACGGGGGGAGACGGAGACGGGGGAGACGGAGACGGAGACGGGGGAGACGGAGACGGGGGGATACGGAGAAAGGGGGAGACGGAGACGGGGGGAGACGGAGACGGGGGGAGACGGAGACGGAGACGGAGGGAAACAGAGACTGGGGAGATGGGGGGAGATGGAGACAGGGGGGAGACGGAGACGGGGGGAGATGGGGGGAGACGGAGACGGAGACGGGGGGAGACGGAGACAGTGGGAGACGTAGACGGGGGAAGACGTGGGGAGACGGGGGGAGATGGGTGGAGACGGGGGAGACAGGGGGAGACGGGGGGAGATGGGGGAGACGGAGAAGGGGGGAGACGGAGACAGTGGGAGACGTAGACGGGGGAAGACGTGGGGAGACGGGGGGAGACGGATGGAGAGAGAGAGGAAGAGACTGAAGGAGAACAGAGAGATGGATGGCGAGAGAGAGGAAGAGACTGATGGAGAACAGAGAGATGGATGGAGAGAGAGAGGAAGAGACTGATGGAGAACAGAGAGATGGATGGAGAGAGAGAGGAAGAGACTGAAGGAGAACAGAGAGATGGATGGAGAGAGAGAGGAAGAGACTGATGGAGAACAGAGAGATGGATGGAGAGAGAGAGGAAGAGACTGATGGAGAACAGAGAGATGGATGGAGAGAGAGATGAAGAGACTGAAGGAGAACAGAGAGATGGATGGAGAGAGAGAGGAAGAGACTGATGGAGAACAGAGAGATGGATGGAGAGAGAGAGGAAGAGACTGATGGAGAACAGAGAGATGGATGGAGAGAGAGATGAAGAGACTGATGGAGAACAGAGAGATGGATGGAGAGAGAGGGGAAGAGACTGAAGGAGAACAGAGAGATGGATGGAGAGAGAGAGGAAGAGACTGATGGAGAACAGAGAGATGGATGGAGAGAGAGATGAAGAGACTGAAGGAGAACAGAGAGATGGATGGAGAGAGAGAGGAAGAGACTGAAGGAGAACAGAGAGATGGATGGAGAGAGAGAGGAAGAGACTGAAGGAGAACAGAGAGATGGATGGAGAGAGAGAGGAAGAGACTGATGGAGAACAGAGAGATGGAGAACAGAGAGATGGATGGAGAGAGAGAGGAAGAGACTGAAGGAGAACAGAGAGATGGATGGAGAGAGAGAGGAAGAGACTGATGAAGAACAGAGAGATGGATGGAGAGAGAGAGGAAGAGACTGATGGAGAACAGAGAGATGGATGGAGAGAGAGAGGAAGAGACTGAAGGAGAACAGAGAGATGGATGGAGAGAGAGAGGAAGAGACTGATGGAGAACAGAGAGATGGAGAACAGAGAGATGGATGGAGAGAGAGAGGAAGAGACTGAAGGAGAACAGAGAGATGGATGGAGAGAGAGAGGAAGAGACTGATGAAGAACAGAGAGATGGATGGAGAGAGAGAGGAAGAGACTGATGGAGAACAGAGAGATGGATGGAGAGAGAGAGGAAGAGACTGAAGGAGAACAGAGAGATGGATGGAGAGAGAGAGGAAGAGACTGATGGAGAACAGATAGATGGATGGAGAGAGAGGAAGAGACTGATGAAGAACAGAGAGATGGATGGAGAGAGAGGAAGAGACTGATGGAGAACAGAGAGATGGATGGAGAGAGAGGAAGAGACTGATGAAGAACAGATAACAGACGGGAGGGGGAAATACAACTTGATTTTAAATGGTAACTAGGAACAGGAACAGTATTGTAACATTGTAACTAGGAACAGGAACAGTATTGTGACATTGTAACTAGGAACAGGAACAGTATTGTAACATTGTAACTAGGAACAGGAACAGTATTGTAACATTGTAACTAGAAACAGTATTGTAACATTGTAACTAGGATCAGGAACAGTATTGTAACATTGTAACCAGGAACAGTATTGTAACATTGTAACTAGGAACAGGAACAGTATTGTAACATTGTAACTAGAAACAGTATTGTAACATTGTAACTAGGATCAGGAACAGTATTGTAACATTGTAACCAGGAACAGGAACAGTATTGTAACATTGTAACTAGGAACAGGAACAGTATTGTAACATTGTAACTAGGAACAGGAACAGTATTGTAACATTGTAAACAGGAACAGGAACAGTATTGTAACATTGTAACTAGGAACAGGAACAGTATTGTAACATTGTAACATTGTAACTAGGAACAGGAACAGTATTGTAACATTGTAACTAGGAACAGGAACAGTAGTGTAACATTGTAACTAGGAACAGGAACAGTATTGTAACATTGTAACTAGGAACAGGAACAGTATTGTAACATTGTAACTAGAAACAGTATTGTAACATTGTAACTAGGATCAGGAACAGTATTGTAACATTGTAACCAGGAACAGTATTGTAACATTGTAACTAGGAACAGGAACAGTATTGGAGTCCAGTTGGCCACCAGACAGATGGACTGACAGTAGAAGAGACAGAGATGGACAACAGATAACAGACAATGGGGGAGTGATGTCTGCTGCAAGGGAAACAGTGACTTCCTGTAGGAGCCAAGGGCTTAAATCAAGGAGAACAGGCTTCTATAGGAGCCAAGGGCTTAAATCAAGGAGAACAGGCTTCTATAGGAGCCAAGGGCTTAAATCAATGAAAACAGGCTTCTATAGGAGCCAAGGGCTTAAATCAAGGAGAACAGGGGCTTAAATCAAGGAGAACAGGCTTTCCATCTCTCTGGGTTGTTCCTCCGTGTTTCTCCAGAGCACACCAGTTGAAGCCGCTCTCAGACATTTCTGCCTGGGAAACATACATCAAAACTAGTTTTTAAATCCATTGTATTAGATTCATGATGGTCTGTAAGGTCTGTTGGCTGTCTCGTCTCTCCGTCAGTAACAGGGGGACATAACGGGGTAGAATGAACCACAGCGCCCTCCAGTGGTCAGACAAAATATTACGTCATAGTTTGTCCTCCAAAATGTGAATCGTGTCGTAATATTAATTTAAGTAAAGAATTCACAACCAACCCGATGTCAAGAACTAAAACGTCACTGTAGACGTCATTACAGACTTTTTGTTTACTTATTTTTCTACTGTATTATTGACTGTATGTTTGTTTACTCCATGTGTAACTCTGTGTTGTTGTTTGTATGTTTGGTTTATTCCGTGTGTAACTCTGTGTTGTTTGTATGTTTTGTTTACTCCATGTGTAACTCTGTGTTGTTGTCTGTATGTTTTGTTTATTCCATGTGTAACTCTGTGTTGTTTGTATGTTTTGTTTACTCCATGTGTAACTCTGTGTTGTTTGTATGTTTTGTTTACTCCATGTGTAACTCTGTGTTGTTGTTTGTATGTTTTGTTTACTCCATGTGTAACTCTGTGTTGTTTGTATGTTTTGTTTACTCCATGTGTAACTCTGTGTTGTTGTTTGTATGTTTTGTTTATTCCGTGTGTAACTCTGTTGTTTGTATGTTTTGTTTATTCCATGTGTAACTCTGTGTTGTTTGTATGTTTTGTTTACTCCATGTGTAACTGTGTTGTTTGTATGTTTTGTTTACTCCATGTGTAACTCTGTGTTGTTTGTATGTTTTGTTTACTCCATGTGTAACTCTGTGTTGTTTGTATGTTTTGTTTACTCCATGTGTAACTCTGTGTTGTTTGTATGTTTTGTTTACTCCATGTGTAACTCTGTGTTGTTGTCTGTATGTTTGTTTATTCCATGTGTAACTCTGTGTTGTTGTTTGTGTCGAACTGCTTTGCTTTATCTTGGTCAGGTCGCAATTGTAAACGAGAACTTGTTCTCAACTACCTTACCTGGTTAAATAAAGATGAAATTTAAAAAACACCTATGTCAATTTATTTTATTTTACCTTTATTT